>NC_089815.1:3683654-4001154 GCF_029633855.1 Hoplias malabaricus | reverse complement strand
ACTCCTCACAGACAGTCACCCGGAGCTGGAATCGAACCCACAACCTCCAGGCCCCTGGAGCTGTGTGACTGTGACACTAACCTGCTGCGCCACCGTGCCGCTCAATAATGTATATTGAAAAATTAAAAATGATGTAATTGTTGTTGAAACATTTAGATATTTATATCGAATTATTGTCCAGCCCTAGCAATGTCTGTTGGATCTATGGTGATAATTACTTACTGGTTCTATGTGAAGTGTTACCAATGAGAGCTGATAATCATATGGTTCATCACTGGTTTCAACATAAAACATTTTAAATATGTAAATCAATATTAGTTATCTTTATATAATATTGGTGTCAATATCAGTTATGATTTACATATGGCCCTTTTGCACTAGAGGTGTTTGAAATCTAAATAATCTACTAATATATTGTGTTTTAGTGTTATTCCAATTCTCAGTGATAAATCTGACTCACTATGTACTGGACTATAAAAGGCCCACAATGCACTGCAAAGAGTTGTGTACATTGTTTATGACTGAACAAACATCCAGGGCATTTTTATGAAAATGTCTCTCTGCTCTTTTGTGTTTGTAGTAAACTTTGAATGAGTTAATGAGTGAACCAGTCCCAACACAGATATAAATACTCAAATGGAGCTCTAATCTATGAACTTCCTCAATTTTATTCATCTTTATCTCTTCCTCTGTTTTACAACCCCCCTCCCACCCCTCCACACTCCACACACACACACCTCCTCCACCCCAAAGCCCCAGTCTCTTGCTGGGCGGTTTGGTTGTCTCAGCAGTGGTGTGGAGAGGCGTGTTGAAGGCCTTGCAGTTTTGTAGCAGTGGATCAACACAGGAACTTTTTCTAATTGGAGGTTTTAGCGGCGCTGGATGCTGAGTTCAGGGCTTTTCTCCCCTCCGCTCGACCCCAATCCGCCTCCCCAGCCACTAAGCTCCCGCAAATGTGTCGAGGATGCACTTTCAGCTGGGGCTCTTTTCCTCCAGCCTCACCCTCTTCCACACACACACACAGACACACCTCCCCTCCTTACACACTGTATCGTTCCCTCTCGCTCTCTCCTTGATTCCTTTTTTTACTTTCACTTCATTAACTCTCCTTTTTCTCTCTCACACACACACTTTCTCCACACTTTATTTGTTTTCTCTGTTGCTTTCCGTCTCATGCTCTACGTTCTTTCTTTCCATTCTTTTTATGGATAACACATTCACACCTGTCTCTCTATTTCTCTCTCTCTCTCTCACACACACACACACAGTCACACTCAGCAATTTTTGCCCCCCCTCATTCTCTGTGTGTGTGTCAGCGTTCTGTGGGCCGATGGGGAAGAAATCAGCGTGCGCCTGCAAAAGGCCGCTACCACAACGACCACCTCAGCACACTCTTCCTCATTGTCATCATCATCATCATCATCCTATTTCTGCAGGATGATCTCACACACACACACACACACACATACTCTGAATACTCCCACATCTGAGATGTTAACAACCTGTTTTAAATTTAGGAACAACAAATGGTGTAGCTTTAAATAAGAATCCACTCCTATTCTTTATTTGAACAACATCCTAACATGACTCAGAGTTTTCTTTAGAAGAAACAGAGTCGCAGGGTTGTGACAGTATTACTGACAGTATGAATGAGGCCTAATACATTTCATTGCATGTGTTGCCAGTCCATTCAGCATGATTCCTACTGTTACCGCACTAAACTGCATGTTGGCCAAGGTATAATACATTAGCTTTTGGGAATCTGAGCTTTGTGTGTGGTATTGTGTTGCGCTTTAAAAAAGTTCCATGCTCCTGTTATTGTTGGATGCACTGTGATATTCACAGAGGAGGCTCTGAAATTATATAAAATATTGGGTCTTTAGATTCTTTGCTTAAGAAAGTAAATGAAAACATTAATTTAATGCAAAAACGCATTGTACATGTAAACAGTACTATACATAATATAATAACAAACACATTATTCATTGATTATCTGGAACCCTTATCCAGTTCAGGGTCGCGGTGGGTCCAGAGCCTACCTGGAATCATTGGGCGCGAGGCAGGAATACACCCTGAAGGGGGCAACACACACTCACACACACATTCACTCACACACTCACACTCACACCTACGGACACTTATTTGAGTCGCCAATCCACCTACCAACGTGTGTTTTTGGACTTTGGGAGGAAACCGGAGCACCCGGAGGAATCCCACACAGACACGGAGAACACACCACACTCCTCACAGACAGTCACCCGGAGGAAACCCACGCAGACACAGGGAGAACACACCACACTCCTCACAGACAGTCACCCGCAGGAAACCCACGCAGACACAGGGAGAACACACCAACTCCTCACAGACAGTCACCCGGAGGAAACCCACGCAGACACAGGGAGAACACACCAACTCCTCACAGACAGTCACCCGGAGCGGGAATCGAACACACAACCTCCAGGTCCCTGGAGCTGTGTAACTGCGACACCTACCTGCTGCGCCACCGTGCCGCCAAACAAAACATTATGTACATCAAAATGTGTTTTTTAAATTGTCAACAAATGGGAAACATTTGAAATAAGAGATCTCTCTCACACTGTACCCATACAATCAATACACACATTCATGTACACATATTACCCTATGCACACCCAAACAACAAATCCATAATACCACATCTACAGATGGCTGTAAAACACACACACACACATATGCTGTGGCAGGAGAGTAAGTCCTTTATCAGAGTTAATGTGGTTTTGTTGGCGCTGCGGGAGGACGTCTGCTTCTTGCTGGTGACCTCTCCTCAGAGAGGAATATTAAACAGAATCACCGCCAGTGTGTGGGAGTGTGTGTTTGTGTTTGTGGGTGTGTAGGTGGATGAGTGGCTACGTGTGTGTGTGTAGGTGGCATGTTTAGAGTGAGGGGTTATTATGTTGCCCTCATGTCCTTTTTGTATGTTCACTGTTATGCATCTTCAAAGTCAAATCGCAGTGCATGCCGTATGTATGTGTGGTAGAGAGAGAGAGGAAGATGTACGATTCCTTTGTGTGTCGGACGCCCGTTATTATTGTCTCTTGCTCCGTTCTCGCTCGTCTCTATCGCTCTCCCTCTCTTTTTCACTTCACTTTTACCTGTGTTTCTGTACCCATTTTAAATTTCCCTCTACGTTAATAATACAGCGCAACAGAGAGAGCTGTAAAATGCATAAAAATCGATCGAACAACACGCCATTAAAGTTTTTTTGGCCTTCGTCTGTGAAGTTGTCGCGTTGAAATAGACCATTGACAGAATGAAAGCCTGAAGTCTCTTAATGCCACTGTGACCAGGCAGAAGTGGCAGGGAACAGCTGCTGAAATGGAGTGGGGAATCAGTACACGTTGCACTATTTAGCCCACATGGGCTGAAATTGAAATGTAGGCTAGACAGTGCCCGCTGTGTGCACCATATGGACTCATCACGTTTTCTTTTATTTATTTATTTATTTTTAAGCTTCTATTGGGAATGCAAAAATGTCTCCATGTGAGATAATGCATTCATCTGTAAAGGACAGGTTAGCTGCTCTAATTCTGAACATCTTAGGTAAAGGAATATCTATTATCTACTGATACTGATGCCACAATATAAACAAGAATAGGGCCCTATATCTATGTGCATTAGCAGTAGAAATGTAATATTTATATCAGTATTTATCTCTGTAATGTTATAACACTCATCTGTTAATAAATACGTTCATGGGTTTGTGGTGTAAGTCAGGCTTGTTAACCTTTGCCATGCTGACACTACATCATTTCATACTTCGTGATGTAGATTTGTAGATCGTGCATCGCTCATAAAAAGATCAGACTCATGCCTCTCATCATTTATGAAAGTCATCATTCTGTATCATTCCTTCCTTGTCATGGCCTCTGAGCCTGGTGGAGTGAGAAGTGTGTTCTTTTAGCTGCCTGTGTGTGTTGGAGGGAGAGGGGTCGTGTGTATGTGTGTGTGTGTGTGTGGCGTTGGTGGGCGGCACAGAGAGAGAGCGGGGCAGATGGGGGATGGGGGTCGGGCACTAGGGAAATAAGACGATCGCTGATAGAGACAAAGCCCCTCCCCCTCAGGTTAGAGCACGTTAATCTGTTCTTTTGTGTAGCGACGCCTCTTCACAATAACGCTGGAGTGGAGGAATGAAGGAAGGTTGTCAGTGTGTGTGTGTGTGTGTGTGTGTGTGTGTGAGTGAGAGAGAACTAAAGACCGTCTGTGTTTCTCTTTGCACTCTGGACTGGCACTTGTCGTAGGATTGACTCCTTTTACTGTGCTGTCTCTATTGTGTCAGGTGTTATCGGTTTGTTTGTGAAAGGGTCATGACAGATACGTGGTTTTAAATCCAGTGATAATCATAACACTTAACCATTTACATCTGTTTAAAGTCACAGTAGACACACACATCTCATTTGAACAGTGTACAGGAGCACTGCGGTATACAGGAGTGTTTTTACTGTTAGACGGGTTGTGCGTTGGTGTTTGATTGTATTTGTGAGTGTTCATGTGCTGGTGTTGTGATGCTTGTGAAATAGAGACAGACAGGTTAACCAGTCTAATCCTGAGCCTGTTGTGTAGCCTACTGCTCCGTGTGGTGGATTTCAGCCACAACCCAAACAGGATAACACACTCACACCTGTCTCTTTCTCTCTGTCTGTCTCTCTCTCTCTCTCTCTCTCTCTCGTTCTCTGGGTCTGTTGGGATTAGCAGGTTTCTCAGTAGTTGAGGCCGTAGTTGTCTATAGTGAATCCTCCTGATCTGTTGTTAGTGATAGGCGGAGGATTGGTGGTAGAGCTGTAGGTGGCTTTAAGCTACTCACTCTCTTCTAGGAGGGAATTTCTCCAGAGCTTCTGCCAGGAAATAACTTCCTCTAACACACACACACACGGTCACACAGACTCACACACACACACACACACACGGTCACACAGACTCACACACAGCCTCCTAATCTCTTAATATGCAATGGGTGTGTTTACTATTGTCGGCTCTGCCTAACTTCACTCATGTCCATTCACCGAATGCCTTTTAAATAAATGAAAAGCCTTGTTTGAAAAGGCCGTTATGTGAAATTAAAATGTAATGAAGAGAAACGTGTACTTCCAAGCAACACTGCACTTTGAAGAAATGTTGAACTGATGTCTTATTGTTTGGACTGATAACCACTGACAGTAACAGCCAAAAGATAAGCGCTTAGAATAGAAAACTATGCACCTGCACATTGACTTCTATTATAATTATTTTAATAATGTACATTTCAGTATAAATAGATATTACTTTGGAAATGTCTTCACTATAAAGTGGGAGGCATTTGAGTGATGGCCACATCCTCTCTGCCCTTTGCCCTCTTCTGCTCACTGTGGGGTTTGGTGATTTGTGAAAATCTCTGTCCAAAGCCATGCACTCTGATTTTCGGGGCAGGGTGAATGATGTTTCGGAATGTGCCGAATCATCCTCGCTCTGTCCCATGATGGCCGCCGGCCGGCAGGAACAATGACTGCCCTTCATTGGACCACCCCTCCGCTCCAGGGGTGTCATCCCTGTGCCTGCCTCAATGGTCTCTTGTGCGTACGTGAGGCAGACTGATCTTGTTTTGTTTACATTTTACTCATGTTTACCCTTTTCTCTTTCCTCTTCACACATAACTACACTATTCCTTCCAGTTGGTTTAGAAAGAGAGAGGTTTATAAAAAGGGTTTGTTCTCATGGATCTAACTGTCGCTGTGTTGACAAATGGCTTAGCAGTCATAACTGTTAAGTCAGCTGTCACAGTTGCTGGATTACATTTGGCAGTGGCCATGTGTTTGTTCATTGATTTACATTTTAGCGTTTTTCATTGAGGGCTGTGTGAGAAAAATACAGCCCATGGATTTGATCAAAAATAGAGCACGTCAATAATATGGCAGCAGTGCTACCTGCCGGTTTAACCCTTAGGAGTCAATATTGTTGCCAGTGATAACAAAAACTTATTCATTACTTGTCGTTTTTTGAAGGATGTTGCATTCTGTCATTAAATTTATAGATGGCATTTTTGGAAGATGGGGCATGTTTGAATTTTGTTTATTTTGAGACATATGGGTAAATATATATATATATAAAAATCAAATCTGTATCGGGTCTGAAGGTCTTACAAATATAATATTTAAAGTAACTAAGTATTTATTCATGTATTTGTGTATTTACATGTTATTAGCACAGCAGTAGCATGTTTAATATGTGGACTTAATCTTTCGGGGTGGTTTTTGATGTTAAACTCAAATGCAAAACCAAATTATATATATATATATATATATATAATTTGACATAGTAAAAAGTCATATAGTCTCATTTAGTTACTTACATTTGTTAAAATATCTATTTAACCTGCTTTGAAATAGATATCATTTTAAAATGTTAAATATTTCATTTGTTTTATGTCAGGTGACCACCCCATTTTCACTTGCAAAATATGAGTGCACACTAATTAGTCACTATTACTTGCTGGTAATCCCCTGGACTGTTGCCCATGCCACTACTTCCTCCTGGGCCGTTTTGCTCCTCCCCTATTGGTTCTTTATCGGCCTATTAGCAACCAGCAACGTGCTCATGAAAAAGGTGTTCTAGAACTTAAGTGAAAGCGTCCAACCAGTAAAACCACAGAGGAAGCTGGAGACAGGAAGCTGGGGGTTGGCACTTTCACTAGTCCAGGTTTCTTGTCAGAGAAATGTATCCAGTTCATAGCACACGTGGCAGGAGGAATTAAAAAACTGCTTTTGTGCACATTGTTGTTTCTTAACTGTAGGCATCTCTAAAAGCGTTTAATTCAAGGCTTTCCTCATAGAGGGTGTGTACGTGTGTTTTTATGAAATATTACCAATTTAAACACCTTTCTTTTGGCCTTCCTTAAATGAAGCGTTTAAAAACTGTTTCTGTTTTCTGTCTTAGATCTGTGTGGTTTGGAACGGCTCTCGTGGCATGACGACCACTAACAAGGGAAACAAAGCCTTGAAGGTGGGTCACCTGTTCTACGTCGTGTCATATGTTTTACTTTCGTTACACGTTAAAAAGAAGCTTGAAGTGGAAACCAAATACAGATGCTCCTTGATTTAGGGGTTACTTTCCAATAAATCCATCATAAGGTAATTGTATCTCAGACCAAGTGGTTTTCAGCTGGATGCTGCCCTGATGCCCAGTGTCTTCAGGAGAGTATCTTACTGTGTATTGCTTGCCTGGGGAAAAAATTCTGGGGAAACTCAGTATTCAGAATACGTTTTTTGCTGAATGTATATTTATGTGTGATATCAGATTCCCATCATAAAGTAGAAACTGTCGTAATCCAAGGAGCGTCTCTGTAGGGGGTTTATTTTTATGCGAGGTTTATGCACTGTGTTAGCATTGTGAGTAATTTAACTCCCAATACATAGAGTCCATGAACTGTTGACTTCATCACAGTTATCTCTCAACCACGAATACACTGAAATATGACCACTCATTCTCCAGTAATTTACATGTATATGCCCATTTAACTAATGGCACTTTAGACATGGTCAACCATTCAGAGGGTTATTTAAGTCAGTGTCTTAAGTTTTACTTTAAGGTCAGTGTCTTCCTCTATCCTGCATGCCTTCCTTATTTTTTCCTTCATTTCCATCAGGTGAAGCGGGAGCCAGGTGAGAATGGGACGAGTCTCACGGACGACGAGCTTGTATCCATGTCGGTGCGGGAGCTGAACCAGCACCTTCGTGGCCTCTCGAAGGAAGAGATTCTGCAGCTGAAACAGCGGCGACGCACGCTGAAGAACCGTGGCTATGCAGCCAGCTGCCGGGTAAAGCGTGTGACACAGAAGGAGGAGCTGGAGCGGCAGAAGGCGGAGCTGCAGCAGGAAGTAGAGAAGCTAGCCTCTGAGAACGCAAGTATGAAGGTGGAACTGGACGCCCTGCGCTCCAAATACGAGGCGCTCCAGAGCTTTGCCAGGACTGTGGCCCGAGGGCCTGTGGCACCGGTCACCAATGCAGCCGTACCCATCTCCGCCCGTGGCCCCCTGGCCTCCGTCATCGGGCCCCTCGTACCGGGAAAGGTCGGGGCAACCAGCGTCATCACAATAGTCAAGTCCAAAACGGACGCGAGGTCTTAGTACAGGCCAGGATTGGGAGAGGATTGGGAGAAGAAAACGAGCGCAAGAGGTTTGGTCAGTGCATCACAACCTAGGCACACCCCATTAACTTCAAAAAATTGGTACAAAATTGGTACAGAATCACCCCAACCGATGGAAAATAGAGGTGAAGGATGTTTAAATCAGGTGGTCCTCACCACTTCCTAATAATACTACGACTACCCTCTGATAGGGTCAGTCCAGCATCTTTTACATTACACAGCTACAAAAAAGGATGAGCCCGCATTAAGGACACTTTAACTAAAAAGAATACCTGGGCTTCCAGAAGCATCTCCAAATTGAGAGTTAAAATGTTGAAAACGATACAGCAAATCTGTTTTAGTGGCTGTCCCTAGTGACTGCAGTGAGCGCTGTGTTTATATAGTGTTCTGTTTTTGTACTATATTGTTTGACTTTAGGGCCCAAGTGTATTTCCTGTGTTTTTGTTTTTATGACGATTTGTGATTTTTATGCAACGTTTTGAGATTTGTTGTGTTTCTGATATGCTGTATTTTGCTGTTTCCGTCCTTTTCGTATTTTTTGGAGGAGTTAGTCGCAAAACACTGATTGAGAAACATAGATTTTTCGTACCCTTTCTTTCTCCACCTCAAGCTTGTACAAGCATCTGAACTGAACCATGGACAAGGAATGAGGACAATGCTTTTTTTTCACGAGAAATAATATAGAGATGGGTCAGTGAGGAGAGAGCTAGTTCAGGGACCCCTCTTGGAGTTTCAGCACTGATGCAGGATCAGATTCTTCCTGTTTATACTGATCTCTAGTCACAAACTGAAATCCTGCATCGGGTCTGAGATCCTTCATGAATGCTGGTCTTGAACATACTCCGCTTGAGTATTTGCGCAAAAAGACAGCATCCCTTTACCCTTGCCTAGTGTTTTGCACTGACCAGCCACTGCTGAAAAGGGAGACGAGGGGAGCGTGAGCTGATGTTGTTCGTATGGTAGCTATCAGGATAACTCGGACCAGTTTATGTGATTGGGTAGTCCTTTTTTCAGGCGAAATAAAATGGATGTGTTTCTTTTTATAAAAGTTTATTGGCAAGGCAATAAGATATTTATGCTGTGGAAAGCTAAACTGCTGATTTTTGTTTCCTTCATGGAGCTAGTGAAAATGAATCCTGTCTTAACACAGTTTAATTCTCGCGAAACTACTTATTTACCATTTTGTGTTACTTTGAATACAATGTGTTACCTTTTTGCTAATAGATAAGTTAATATGTTCCCCTTGTCTTTGCTTTTCAGTAGCTCCAGGGATGGACTTTTGTTCCTTGATTCTCCCCTTTAACAAAATGGGAAAATGTTGTGTGTCAGTTTTAAAAAAACAAAAACAAACAAAAAAAACAAACAAACATAAAAACACTTCTGTATTTGAAATAGGGACTATCTGTTTGCATAAACCGGTGAACTCTCACAAGCTTTACCATAAATCTGTCGCTGTGACGTTGCGTAACGTATTCTAAGAATCTTTGTCTATATGGTGGAGTCTTGAATTTTATATTAAAAAAAAACACACATAGAGTATCTTGCATTATTTATAAAACATTTAAAAAAGAATATAAAGTTGTTTGATATCACTTTTTTGCAATTGTACCAAAAGTGGCTTAACTATTGAAGTTGATAGCTTTTTCTAGTGACTAGGCGCGTAAAACTGTGGACTAGCGCGTGTGGTGTGACGTGTAAGTGATAAGGTGATGGTACTGTTCACTATTTTTGGATGTGATGCTCTTCTGTTCTTATTTTGGCCAAACCCAGGTGATGAAAGCATGTTACCCACAATCCTCCAGTTACCTTGCCTATGCAGTTTGTTTTGGCAGCTTATTAAATTGGATTAAAATACAAAGCTACATTCACATTTGACAATTGGTCAATTCTTTTTTTTCTTTGATGTCTGATGTTTGCTTCTTTAGTAAAGGAGCTGCGAGGTTAGCGCTTTGTATTGACCAGCCTCTTGACTCCAACCCTAAAGAAACTTGGGGGTTTCTAAAGTAAATTGGGCGTACGTGGAAAATATTATGTGTAAGTTATTCACTTAACTGGCCAAACAGTTATTTGTGAAGCAGACCATTTTTAATTTGTGCCACTAAGGTATTGTGAATATAACCTTGCACACATATCGTGCTGTTCCCCAGAATTGGCCTTTGGGGGTTCAGTGTAAACAATGTTGTTCGAAAACTGTGCTCTTGATAAACAGTAGGTAGTAGATGAAGTCAATGCATTTTAATCTTGGCTCCAGCTTCTTGGAGTGGCCCTTGGTTTCCTAAACTCCAAATCAAGGCTTAAAGGCTGCTGAACAGCAGCAGCACAGTTGGGTGAGTGCTTTTTTGCTCCAATGCCAAAGGGACTGGACACATTTTTCTTGACATCAGCAAGACTAGGTCTTTGTGCCCCATTTAGTAACAACTATTCTTACTATATTCTGTTTCTATTCTCTTCCTCTTAAAGACAAAAACAACCCAGCAAACACACCCATGTGGGGCCCATATGGGCAGTCAAGCTGGGTACCAGCATGTTTTGTCCATGGGTTAAAATGTTGACTCCACATATGGATGCCCTCCAGGGTCAGCGATGGGACCAGGATGGAGTAAAAATAGGGCCCTTCTGGGCTGCACACAACCCACTATGAGCCCTTGTGGGCCCCTTATAAAGAGGGTTACTGGTCTACCCACATTTATCCTATAAAAGCAGCCCACCTGAGTCCCACAAACAACGAATGTACCACCCCAACGAGGACCCATGTCCATCTAGAACCCAGCAAGCCTATGTTCAACCCCTATGGGTCCCACTAAGATGTGCCTGCTGGGAAAGCGAGTTCGAAAATATGAGGCAAATTTCTCAGGAATGTGGGACTACAGAAAGGGATTGTGGGATACGATTAAGGATCCCGCAGTCTCATCACCTCTGTTTGATAAAGTCCTTTTATTTTTGTGATGTGTGAGTTTTATATTTTTGGTGTAAAATGTTTCTATGGTAGATTATATTTAATGTATTATGTTGTTTGTTTTTCTTTGGTTATTTGTCATTTTTTCTTTAAATGCCAGGGAAGTGACACTGCACTGATATCAACATTCAAAATGAAACAAAGGCAATGTGCTCTCTCGGCTCCTGTTGTATTTCAAAAGGGCCTTCTGCTTCATGCTTGTGTCAGAGAGTTTTAGCGGAAAGGTTCTGTGTTGGAGTGAGCCGCTGAATGCTCCCTGAACTGCAGGGTTAGGGAGCGCTACAAAAGGATTTTGTAGCAGAATTCTGAAAAACATACCTTAAATATTGTGTGGAAGGTCATGCCTTTCACACTGTGCTGAGAAAATGTTATAAAAGCACTGTACACAGTAACGGTACTGATATTATTTATTTTTTTCCTTGTTCATCTTCAAAATATCAATGTTATAACGTTGGAAATTTCAGTGCCCTGAAATTAGCTCAATTAGGCCTTTTTAAAGCCAGCCAAAACTCAAAACGTAAATTTACATTATAACATACCGTCTCCAGCTCCAGCCTCGAGGGCCACGGTCCGGCACAGTTTCAGCGCTCCAACACACCCGATTCACCTCATGAAGGGCTTCATAAACAGGAGATGAACTGAACCGAGGGTGTTGCAGTGTGAAAAGTGTGGCAGTGGCTCTGCAGGCTCAAGTGTGAACCCCTGGTCCAGCAGACACAACAATATAGAGCTGAGTGACAATCCAAACAGAACCAACCACACAGATACTGCCCTTAAAGCTACAATCAGAGACCTTTCCTTTTATACTATTTACATTTTCACTGGGTAACGTTATCTTATTCTGAATTAAGTTGGATCTACCGATTGAGTTTCTGTCAAAAGAGGGTTTTGCTGCAAAGACGAGAACAGCCCCAAAATGAAGCTAAATGCACTGACTGCAACTGTACTAATCAACATCTCTGTTTGAATGGCTGTGGTTGTATTATGGACATGTTTTCCTAACCTTGATTCCATCGCAGTCCAGCCGGGTCCGTGGCCTGTCTCATAAAGTGGCTTAGCCAGCTCACTTTAAGCTTGTTTCAATTCAACCCTGGATTTATTTTTGTCTCACAACAGTGGTTCTCTTTCTACCAGGTTACATCACTTTTTTCCCTGTTGTGATGTCTGTGGTGGTTGGCGTAGCATAGTTTATACACCACTGCTCTGCACTTTGGCAGATTGGGGTTTAGTTGCCAGCTTGGGCTGGAACACCATGCTATGCCAATAAAGAACCCTTGAGCAAGACTTCTAACACTGCAATAGCCTGCATCTAATGTATTAATCATAAGATGATAAACTATAAGTGGCTCTGGTTTGGAGCATTCACCAAGTGCCATCAATGTTAACGTAAATTCATCGGTCATATTAAAAATATCGCTCCTAAATGGAGCAGATGAAGCTGAATTATGTTCTACCTGTTTATGTTGTTTGGTGGCCTGCCACCTTTGTTTCAGGCAAGTGGCTGTTGGTTGTAAACATCAGTGGTGAGGATTGATCACAGAATGCATATCTAAACCTGGGAAGGTCATTAACCACTGTTGTGAAAGGAGTTAAATGAAATGGCATTTGCTGGTTTTGTGAAGCTGAAAGTTGAGTAACATTTTTTGAGACAGTCCTCTGATTTTTGCATTGCATTGAGATGAAAAATTACATATGCTGTCTGGGGGGGAATAAATACTATCAGGCCTTATACGTTTTGAGCTCTTCTTAAAGCTGCACTTATCTGGCATTTAGGTATGGATATATATTGTAGGTATATTTATATGGATTTTTTTTATCAATGTAAATCAAGAAAATGAACTTCCTCTGACTGGTTAATCTGTGAAATTGTTATTTGGTCTTTGGTCCATTTTGGCGTTGCTTTTGTAACCAATGGTAGCGTTCTCCTATTGGCTGTGGCAGTTCTGTGGCGTTGTCCGACATAACGTGAGCAGTGTGTTTTTAAGGGGTTAAAAATAATTCTACTAGCTTACTAGCAAACAATGGCGTGCTCCTCGTTGAAGTGCTTGTGTTCCAGATAGCGCCACCTCGCCTAAATATTAACACTCCTCCTCCTCTTCCCTTCTTCATCTTCTCCTTCCTCTGTGGGAGAGGACGAGTGGCTTGGCTTGTTCACGTACGTCATTGTTGTCGTCGTCGTGGTGACTTGGTGTAGAAGTGAACATATGAATTATATGCAAATTTAACGGACAGTAGGGAGGGCCTTTGGTAGGATTGTTATTTTTATTATTTGTTTTGGTTCTCTTGGTTCTGAAACCACACATTTGAACTCGGTAATATTCATTGTTTATTTTATGGTAATGTTTCAAGACTCCTCCTCTTGCAACTGAAAGAGATGTATCTAATCTAATATATGAGAGAACGCAACAATCATCATTAACATTTACCTCAACACTTGATTTTCCTGAGATGTATTGTATTCATTTTACCGCTGCTTTTTTTTAAAGAGATATTAGGTTGTTTTCTGGGGATGCATGATGATATTGGAATTGTATCAATGTTAGCAAACATCTGCATAAAACCTGGATAATGGGATTTGTCCTAATTTCTGTCACAAATTTGTATATTTTGTTGTCTACATCAGCTCACCATTCCCATATCAGTGCATCCCTAGTTTCCCTTCCCTCTTGTGAAGGATGTGCTATGTCCCACTTGCCAAATGCAGTAGTAATAATTTAAAGCAAAGTGAGACAATCCTGGGAACGGCAGGCAGAACTGGCTCGAATATTATGTGAGAACAACAGTCAGCTTCTGTTTAGGTGACCCCTAGCCAAGCCATGGCCTGCGCTTGTCAGCAGATCAATAGTGAACGATGGGCTGAGCAGGCACAGTCTGGTCTCCAGTGTCCAGTTCTGTTGCTGGGTGCACCATGGGCACTACCCTAAAAATGCAAGACTTTGTCCTACTTCTTCCTGAGTGTATATATTAGTGTGGAAACCAGACTGTGCCACACTGTTACATTGTATTAAATGACTTCTATTCGTTCTTGCCTCGCTGATAGCCCAGATGTGTTTCTGGTCTGCCATGTTCCCCACAGAGTTTTACTTTAGGCCTCCAGGGACAAGCATTAAGAGGTTTCATTTCTGGGCAAAGACAAATGAGTCTCAAATCTTCAAAGAGGCTTTAGTGTTCCGGTCTCTAGTTGAGGTTTAACCAAGAAACCCAGTTTTCTCTCCCCCCCCTTGACTTCTGACTGCCACGCTTGTTTTCCAGGGTTTAAATGATTAACTTCTTATCACACTGCTATTACAACTGTTAACGTCTTTGCTGTTGCTGTTTTGGATGTGCTTATCATGCCACATGACTTTTCTTCCACTTTCATGGCTCGTAAATCAATACAACAAGGATCCTCTCGTACCGGTCAGTCCTTGTTGAATATATGAAATGAGATTTATTTTTATTTTATTTCAAATTGTATGCAGCATTCGGGATTGAAAGGTGTTTCTTTTTTGTTTTTTTTTAATAGACCAATATTTATTTAGTTTTTATTTCTTTATCTGTTCCTCTCCCTTTCACTTGAACCACATTCTCCATATCAACCGGTGAGCTGAAGACTAAACTGATCATAACAGATCATAGGAGCAATGTTTTCGATGTCGTCCCAAAGTATACAGTGAGAAATTTCAAGCTATAAAATTGTGAGTTGACCTTGGAAAGTAACATTTTTTTTTATTATTGTCTATTATAAGAGTATCTGTTCTGTTTTTTTCTGTATGGGGTGTAATAAATTCTATCACAGTACTTTGTATGGGAAATATACATACAGTAAAAGTCCATTTAATTGTAAGTATTTATCAACTAAGTTATTGTACTTTTTTGCAATTTGTAGATAAGTAATATAATGTATTGGTATATAACGATGAAATTAACTGTATCAGTCAGTCTGGGGCGTCTTTTAATTTATTGATGTATATATTGTATGTTTGTTGATATACAGCTTACTTTATTTTGTATATGACCAATAAATACATTTTGAAAACACAGTGGTGGTCGAGCTGTTGCTTGGGAGGGAGGATGTAGGGGGCGTGTCTTGGTCTTTGTCTCTTTCTGTCATTGTGTGACCTAATTTGTCATACAATAAGTGTCTCCGGAATAAAGCCCCCTCCCTTTCCCATACCTAGTGTTTTTCTCCGTGAACAGCTCTGCCACGTTTTATTTTCTTTTTCTAAGGAGCCTATAAAAAGGAGTGGAGATGTAGCGGAGGATGACCTAGTTGGAACAACCTCTCGGCGGACGTATTTTTGGCCTGACATTAGTAAAACATGACACAGTCAGCGGGGATTGGCCGGGCGCGCGCTCTCCGCTTCACGGGGACGAGCACGCTGCTCTGTGCGGCCCCGACTCCTTGGGGACGCGCACGCTGACGGAGCTGAGGCGCGAGACACTGAGGGGGAGGTTTATTTCCCGCCAAAACTCTACCTCACGGTTTCAGATTAAACGCTTCAGCAGGATTCATACAGCACCTTTCTCCTCAGTGTGTAGCCTGTATATTAGTTACCTGTATTCCTCATTTTTCTCCTCCATTTACCCTTTTAATTAATTATTGAATGAGTTTTCTTTCCTCTTTTGTCCCTTAATTTCTTTCTGTTATATATATATATATATATAATTGAGAATTACCACTCCAAGTATATCCCTAAAGAGATGTAACAGTTCTCGTAAATTAAAAAAAGTCACATCTGTCCATCAGAATTATTTAGGAATTATTTACATTAAAATATTCACAGCCTTAAAAATGGTATAGATATAACCCCACACTTTCACCTTCATTACGTATTCAATTATTCCATAACTCTATCTCCACTGCTTACATCAATGAGGTTACACACTTGATTTTCACAGGAGTGGGGGGTTTTCCTCCCAAAAGGGTGTCCTGTAATGCTATAGTCAAATCTGGCTTTCCTGTACATTTTTCCTAGTAAACAAGGAACGTCCCTGGACGTTCAAAATAGGTCTAAAAGTAGTCTGTCCGTCAAGGACATATTTTAAACGTCAATGGACGTCCAAAATCCATCTTAATAAGTTAGTTAAGTGGTGACCATTTAATAACGTCAATGGACGTCCAAAATACGTCTAATAGTCGTCTTTTCAATGTCTGTGTTTGAACGTTTTTTCAACTTTCATTTTCAACCTTAAGAGAACGTTGATTAGACGGCAGTCATTACGTTATTTCAACGTTGAATCAACGGCTAAATGTTTACTAGGTTGTATTATTCCTGCTTAAAAAAAAACTATCCCCAGGTTCAAGAAGGACTAAAACTAAACCAAGGGCAGGTAGCTAGTTAACTTGAATACTGAGATGTTAATGATTAGTTGAAAGTCATATTTTGAGGGTTGTTATGTATGTACATGTATGTGATAAAATGGCCAAGCCCAAACTGGATTCAGTAAAAAAAAAAAGGAAAAAAAAGACAAAAAACATTAAGATATAATAGTTTATACTTTACATTATTTTTATAAAATGCTCCTCAGTGTTTCAACATTAAAATAATTCATAGTCAAATGCTTATATAGTTACTTTGTGTTTGCTTAATAGTTAAATAATATCCTAAATAAATCCTTGATATTTGGGCTTGTGCCATTTCGTGCATTACCTTTCAGTGGAGTCTTTTGTTCTCCGAAGAGCGCGGGAGTCTGTCAGGGCTGTAGGCGGCACTGTCCCTCGACTACAGACACACGGCGCTGGATGTTCGCGGTAAAACCCGGACTGGATCCGCGCGGCTGTGTTGTGCTGTTGGCCTTTATTTGTGCTTGGTTAAGTTAATGAGGAGAACTTTAACAGAAAACACCCGCAGTGTAAGTCACTTTCATAGAAGGAGTGAGTTTTAAGAATTCAAACAATTTGTGAAGTCCACCCCAGGTTTTCGATACAATCCAGATCCGTGACTTCTGTGAAATCTATGTCATTTATTCCGGATAACTCAGACTGACAGTTGAAGCGGCTAAAGCGTAAACATTTAGACGGCTGCAGTTAGCGGCGCTAAAATAACTTTGTTTCATGTTTTTGTAGAGGTTTATTTTTTACCTTTTTAAAATGTTGACACCGTGAGAATGTGTTTTACTTTTGGAGAAGTTTAAACTGAGCGGAGGAAAGCTATAGTGTTGGTTCTTTCTCTTTTAAATCTCTGTGCTAACCCTCAGCTAACGTTAGAATAGTTATCGTGGACTTCTGACAAAAAATAATAAAAAAAAAAACCCTCGGAAGGTGTTTGGAGCGGAGGAAAGTGGCGTTAAAATTATTCATTTAACACTGGAGTTCAGCAGATATTTTTAGCTGCACATCTAGACCCAAGAGATGTCCACTAACCGTCCTCCATGACCCGTTAACGGCTCAGTCGAATGCTGAGGTGGTGGATGTGTTGCCAGGCAGGGGCTTGTTTTGCTTGGTTTGGTCCGAGTTTGTTTTCTCTTTCTCCACTCCGCAGTCTGTAGTACAGTCACGGCGGCGTAAAATCCTCCACAATGGAGAACTACGAGGAATTCATTCGAAGGAAAGTGAGCCAAATAAAGAGTAATGACAAAGAGGAGTCAGAAGCAGGTTCCAGCCACTGGTCCTCCGACATTAGATTCTACAGTTTCCCTATTCTTCCTCCCCTGGTGAGAGTTTTAGTGGTACTTCTGAACTTTTCTCACTTCTGTTGGGCAGTGTGGATAAAACTGCTGGAATATCTTAATATGTTAAAGTATAATTTCCTTTGTAAAGTAATTTCCTTTTTCAGTATAGGGTCATTTTTCGTTTGAATATATTTCTTTGGCTTGGAATGTGCACCTTCTCAAGGAAAAATCCTCTCATATTTCTGAAGTAGGGCTGAATGATTTATTTAATATTATTATTTAAATTTAAAATTGCAGTTATTTCCTGTAAAAAAAAGATTTCAAGCCCTGTTTTTATAACCAAGAAGACCAAGGAGGGTTGGTGTTAATTTGGAGCTCTGAATGTATTTTAGATTAATTAATTGCCTCTGTCTGAGTGTTCCCATTTAAAACGTATTTAGACATGGTGCTTGTTAATGTAGGGTGCCATTGAACAATCCACACCCCTTTTAATATGTAGTACATATGTACATCTGGTACTACGTTGTTTGTTCCAACTTAAAACGTCATGTATGATGAAAATATCTAGAATGAATGTTATGTTTTTGTTTCCAATTTTGCTTGCTTTACCTTCAGTTAAATAATGACCAGAAAGAAGAAATGCAAAGGCTAAGAGAAGTTGCCATTCGTGTTATGAACAAGAAAAAATCTTCACTCCATCGAGAAACTTGCATCCAGACCATTCTTGACAGTGTTCAGGTAATTAATTAATTTAGGACAAACAATATTTACTCATCAGCTTGCTTTCTGAATTATTGTGTACAAGTTCACTTGATTCATTGTCACTCTTTTTCTTTCTTTTAGTTACGACAAGCTCCAACGTTTGATGAGTTTAAAAAAGAGACAGGAACTGTTACTCCATCCAAAACTAACTCTAATACTCACAATCTTCAAAGTAAAAACAAGAGTGATGAACCCATAGAAAGCCATTATACTCCATCATCCTCCATTTTTTTACCACTTACTCAGCAGATGCCTGGGCACATCACTTTTAGTCACCCTTTAACATCTACAGCCTGTGATGGTCAAACAGCCTTAAACCATAGACCTTTGGAAGCAGAAAATTCATTAGTGAACACTCACGCAACTGTTCTGCTTGAAGGAATTCCTTTTGTTGGACCCAACCCAAAGCCAGCTGTTGAACTAAACACTGATTATGGATTTGACACACATTCTGAATCACATAAAGACCCTCAAATAGATGTGAGCCACCAGGGGCTGTCATCTGGATATGTGACCATTGAAACTACAGATGTGAGCTCTAGTTGGATTGAGGGAATTAGAACAGACACTGAACACAGGCATTCAGATGCACATGACTTTTATTTAAATTTCTCAAACTTGGCTAACAAAGCTAATGATATTATTAGCCATACTCCAGTAGATGGGGACTCATTGGAGGAGGATTATTCAGTGCCTGCACTGTCTTACCAGGCTCAGACTCATGATATATTGGAGCCAGTACATCCACTAGTGGAGCCAGACCCTGGTGATGGACCTTACACCTTGAGCCTTCAGAACCTTTTGAAGAAATCACAAGAGCACCGGCGGCGTCAGCGACTTTTGCGCAACCAGGCAAAGGCTATGAAAGCCAATGAAACTGACCAACACAGCCTCTCTGACAAGGAAAATGAGGAATGTTCTCCAGCAGACACAAGGAAAATCGATCTGAAGAAAATCAGGGAGAAGAATAGGGATCAGAGAAAGGATGTGTTACATCTATTGAAGATTCCAAGTCTCGAAACACAAACACAGTCTCAGATGACTGATGATGAAATTATAAGGCCCTGTGTACTGACCAGTTGTGCTAAAGATACAGATGTTAATGTGCAAAGTGAGGTTTCACTCACTTGTCTTAGCATTAGTTCATCATTAAACAATGCCAGTAGTATTACTGAAAAATCATCCTCAATCCATCCAGATAAAACTGCCAGCGCCTCACTGTCCACGTCAGCAGCAGCCTCCCCCACAGCAAAATCTCTTTACCACTCCAAGGGTATCAAAACAGGCAGTACGCTGCTCAGGCCTCATCACGCAGCAGGTAAAAAATTCAAGAATGTGCCAGCCCCCAAGTTCTGCTTAAGTCCAGTTCGCAGTAAAAAAGGCAGTGGTGTATCATACTCACTCAGAAAGCCTGCAGTCAGGACACCTGTTTGTGTGGAGGATGAAGGAGGGTCAAATACATGTGATGAAGGCAAAAGGACCGTGAGCCTGTCAGCGAGGACCAAGGCTGATGTGCCTTTGTGTAGAAGCACAGATCAGGCTGAGCAGATCGCTCAGCTGGAGCTTAACTTATCCAGCCTGAAAGTACTGATCTCAGACATAGAGTCCACACTCTCAACGTCACAGCCTGATCTTGACCCCCCAGAGGCTGCCACAATTTTCAATATCTCAGAGCAAACCCTGCTTGAAGGTGTCAGTCTGCCAGCTAGTGATGCAAAGACTCAGTGTGTGGTTACCTTTAGTGAGGCCACGCAACACGAAACCACTGTTAAAGATTACGGGACACGGCCAGGGAGTAAACAGCCTGAGCCAGCACACTGCGTCACCTCTTTGGCACAGAAAAAGAGGGTGCCAGAGGCATTCCGTACTATCAGTGACTCAAAGCAGCTCTCTCAAAGAACCACAGTCCTTGCTGATGCCAGTAACCAGCCTGAAGAGAAGAACAACGCCTCAGGCGAGAAAAAGAAAGGATTTGAAAACATAGAAGACTCCCTAAATGGCTCATCACTTAATCGCTCGTATGATGTGGATAACCCCTCCAAACTCTGGGCCCACACTGGACCCAAAGGAATCCAGCTGACCCCTGAGCTCGGAGGGCAAGACGGAGTAATCCGCGCAAAACGGAGACTGCTCATGAACACTGCGGAGATCATGTCAGGACGACAGGGGGACGAGGGACGACCACAGTCCAGCACACCTAAAAGTGAGTGAAGCTGGGTTGGAACAGGGCTATTATATGTAATTCTCTGCTGATATTATTTGCTTATAAATGGAAAAAATAAAATTTCTTGTTTTGGCCCGATAAAGGAAGAACATGATCATTACGTGCTTCTATGGCCTAGTATATCCTGCTCTGTGTGGTCTTGAAGGCACTGTGAGTTTGTGGAGTTCTCTTTAAGAGCTCAACTCCCTCCACAGCGCGACTTTAAGCTCTTAAACCTGCGCACGCTCATGAGCAACACCTGCTGGACAGGGAATTGGATTGGGAATTCTCTCCAGAACCGTGTCCTGTTATTTCATAAATAACATTTAATGGTGACGTTGTATCATCATTACGACGTTATCTCTAACATAGTGCAGAGCGCTGCCATACAGAGTATTAAAGGTCGTAAATGCTATACCAGTAAAAACACTGTGAGTGGAACTAGCTAGGAATATCTGCTTAATAGTTTCCAATAATTACTCATTTACAAGGCTAATATAATCAGAATGTATTTTAAAATTATAAATAGTTTTTTACTGCTAGTATTGCTAGTGTTAATTATGAATCATTGTATTGTTCAAGACCATATCAGTGCACACTTTACTTTTCTATCTTTCAAAATGCAACAGGAAAACATAATACATTCACTCGGCACGAGGGTGTGATTTTGACTGCTTAAAAATTCAGAGAAGGTTCTGTTTCTAGCCCCATGATGGCTTTCTTAATAATGCACTGCTTTTTTTTATAAGCACATTGGAAAAGCAAATGAGACATATTTTGTCAAGCTGGGTTTATGATCCTTTTAAAATGATAAGTCTTGATAGATACCCTTGCTGTAATGATAATGGCCAGATAATAGTCTTGTCTCACTCGTGATGCCTGTTAAGTACGCTGAGTAGCAGTGCCTCTGTGTAGCGTAATGATTCCACTTTAAGTGCTTCTGCAGCGATTAGTTAGTTGATCTGCCATGATTAGACTGAGCCATAATTAAACAAGCGGTGCACACTCACGGTGCGTTATACTTCATATGTCAGCAGCGTCGCAGTGGCCTGGGCTGCAGCCGAGGCAGGATCATGAGGCACAGGTCAAAGCCCTGATGGAGGAACAGCACAGACAGGAGCAGGAGCTGTTGCAGGTAAGACATGTGAAGTAAATTTACAGTTCCTCTCTCATTTGCATGAAAATAAGGTTGATATTATTAATACTCCTTCCCTGACGTGCTTAAATACTGCCCTATAATATGAAAACATATTTTTGATTGTTGTACATTTCGTCACATGCTATTGTCTATTATCATTGTACCACTGCATGTACCTGTATAAAGATGAGGATAATTGATACTGTTTTATCAAATTTTGTGCCGTTAAATGTTGATTAAAATTCACTAAACCCATAATTTATTATATTTATTTTTAATATGGTGAAACTATATTGGGTGG
The DNA here is from genome assembly GCF_029633855.1 of Hoplias malabaricus. Classification (NCBI taxonomy): domain Eukaryota; kingdom Metazoa; phylum Chordata; class Actinopteri; order Characiformes; family Erythrinidae; genus Hoplias; species Hoplias malabaricus. The sequence continues at coordinate 3,979,046 of NC_089815.1, read as the reverse complement.
TTACCCAGACAGGGATTAAGCCTAATCCTGGACTATATCCTCCTTTCAATGGAAAAGCACTCTGAGAAACCAACACAAAATGTTGAAACATCACACAAACCTAAAAATTGTGATGTATATATATCACAGTTATATATATATATATATATATATATATATATATATATATATATATATATATATATATATATATATATATATATATATATATTGTTTATTTATTTATTTATCTATCTTCTGAAATGCAGGTCTAGGAAAATCATGCTGATATATTTTACATAATTTTACTAGTAGATTTTTACATAATGTTATAGCTACAAATCAAAAGCAGCAAAATATGGAACAAATGCAAGTCATTCCATGGCTTAAAATTTCTGAAAGTTTTTACAATTTTAATGATATTTTTTGGTTCTAAATTTATACCCTGTAAAAAAGCTTTTCTGACAAGCACTCCCAGATATCACATTAACCTTTATTCCCCTTGGACTCTATTGGGTGTGTGGCAAACCTCCAACTTACTTCTGTTTGAGTGCAACAATATCTGACAATACAGCTGTGTAAAAACTCTTAAAATCCAGTCTGAAAAGCCCAAAGAGCTTTGTGTAAAAGTTTAATACCATCTCTAGGATACACTAGCTACATGTGCGTTGGTATAATCCAAGGACATCCTTGTTGCCAGCCATTTCTCCTTCAGTGTGCTCTGTAGGTTGTGTCCTTGTGCCATTAATTACACACAGTAATTTATGCATCGAAAAGGGCTTTAATGAACACAGGCTGCTCTTGTAATGGGTCTTGGCATGCCCCTCCAATCTCTGTCTCTCTCTCTCTCTGTATCTCTCTATCTATGTGGGCACGTCAGGCCAGAGAGGAGAAACCCCAGCCATGTTGAGGGAATTGACACAGAAAATGAGTGGATCATTTTGTTTAATTCATGAGTGTCTGAGCTTAAGAGCCTGATCCCCTCTGTGTCCTGTTGCTCGTGTCTGCTTTTTTCTTTGTCTCTCTTTGGTGGATGCGGGTGGTTATGCCATCCCTGTTCTCCCATTAACTTTTTGCTCATGCCTAATTTACTGTCCTTCAATGACCCCATTCCCTCACGATCCATTCCTGTTGCCCTTTCTCTTTCTCTCTCCTTCTCCCTGCTCTCTCTGAATGTCCACTCCCCTCTATCTCTTCATCCATTATCCCTCCCTGCCTCTCTTTCAACCTCTATCCATCTATTCGTTCATTCTCTCTCTCTCTCTCTCTCTCTCTCTCTCTCTCAGTCGTTGGCAACAAGGTACCAGTTCCTCCGGAGCGTGTCCTTCCCGTGTCCCAGAGTAGGCTCACGTCTGGAGGACGTGGCAACCTCCACCCCCCCCTCTTCTGTCTCCATGGGCTCCTCCTCACAGCCCTCGGCGCTGACAGTGGCTGAGCTGAGCATTCTCTCAGACTCCCTCCACACCTCACAGGTACCGACTCCATCTCAGAGATACGATTCACCACAGTATGAAGCAAATCATTGTCTGACACGTTGCGTTTCATCAATATTCCTGTTGGGCTGAACTGCATGGATCAGTTACACGTTTACACTATTTATAAAGAGCCTGGAAAAGAACAGTCTGTGGTAACTGCATAACAACAAGTAGCTTATTGAATGCCACCACTTTATTATTTTATTTTAGATTTCCTTGCCCCTTGAAGACATGGCCCTAATGTTTTACTGGGGCACATGTCTAATTTACAGACCTCAGAATATTTTTATGTAATGAATGTAATTCTCTATTTCTGCCGTCGCTTACCTTAGCAGAAGATGTCATCATTCAAGTGATCCTGATCCGCACTGATTTGATTTTCCTTTCTCTTTCCCTTTTTTCCCCCACTCAAGTCTCGTACCTGTCTCCCTGTGTGCCATCGCCCCCTGGTGGCAGCAGCAGTAAAGGGATTCCTTACTCGCAGACTGCTCCGCACAGAGAGAGCGGCTCAGCTCATCAGAACCATCAAGGTGACTAAGCGCTGCTGCACGTGATACTTCCTGCCATCAATCTTGTTTTAATCTAACTGCACTTTTTTTGAAAAGCATAAAGGACACAGCATCTTTGAAAGAGCCTGTCTGAAATTAGTGCTAGTCAGTGTGGCTGTAAAAATGTCTGGCATATTGCATTTGTTATAGTACCCAGTTGTGTTTTGTATTAAGGCTGTGGTGGGTCTTTTCTGTTTTACTCACAGGACACCCAGTTGTTTCTCAAGGACTTCAGGTCTCAGACACCAGGACGGGAGTACAGCAGCAGACAAGACCAAATTCTTCAAGAGAGGGTCACACTACAAGTAAACAGCCCCAAAAATATTCTGGTCCAGCTAGGGCTGCACAACATGGACCGCAGACAACATTGTATTACATACTGTGATAGCCGATAGCACAGCAGTATTTTAGACCCATTTAACTATTTCTACACTGCATTTCTTGTGTGTTACAGTTACGAGCAGCACGTTACGAACTGCATGACCTCTTCTTTAGCCTCAGTCCTGTAGACCGGATGCAGGTGATCAGCTGGGACCGAGAACTGGCCAAAGAACGAGAGCTCAAACGCAAGGTAATGAGAGCATCACTGTAGCTGCAACATAGCCTCAAACTGCTCTTTGTACAAACTTGGCTTGATCTAAGCCCTCACCTTGTTTATATGGGTTTTAGATGAATTGATTCTGTACATTCTGTTACAGGACACAATTGTCCATTTGTATATGATGTACTGTATGAGGCTGAGAAGTACTTAGATGGGTGGGTTTCATTTTGCAGGAGAATAAGGATCCACAGGCTGGGGGGAAAAGCGCTCTCTCTGCTGCCACCAGAAAAGCTCTAGAGAGGAAGAGGACAGTGATGTGAGTGTTTTCTGTAGTCTGCTTTTCACCTTGTAATAACAGCTGTGCTAGAACTGGGGCGTCCACCTTCAGTCCTGGAGAGACAGGGTGTGGCTGTCACACAGTCGTTTACTTTACGAAAGATATTTTACCATCTTTAGTAGAGCAGTGAAACACCAAACTGAGATAGACAACATCTATACATGGATTTCTTAAGCAAATTCAAATATAGAACTCTTAGAATGTAAAAGACGTATTGTTTTACTGAATACTTTAAGTAGTTCATCATTTTACTATTCCCACCTCTATTAAAGGCAACCTCTGTAAACATGAGCCACGCTCAGGGTTCATATACTATGACACTCAGCGCAAATTGATGTCACATGACTCTGTTTGTCCTGTGCAAACAAATTCATTAAAATAGCCATTTTATGTAAAAATGGAGATGCAAGTTTTGTTCTGAAAACAACAATATGCTGTAATTATTGTGACCAGTATGTGTTTGCTTTTAAAGCCTAGATATAAACAGAGCTATTTTTCTAAAATATGACCCTTTGGCACTGTTGTGTTGTGGAAGAACGTTCACCTGAAATGACAATACAGGGGGTCCTCGACTTACGACGTTGATCCGTTCCTACGTCGCGTCGTAAACAGATTTTCGGTGTAAGTCGGAACATGCGTTCATACTGTATGTAAATAACATACTGTAAGCACTTATCCACTACGCTGCTTGGTTATCAAGTCACGTAACTGTATTCTTCCACCGCGCACACCAAACACGAAGTTCGCGTTACAACGTTTACGACGCAAAATCACTTAAGTCGAAGCAAGGCTTTATACAGTAAATGGGAGATGTGTCGTAACCACGAAACATCGTAACTCGGGACTGACGTAACCCGATGACCTCCTGTACTTGGAACACAATGTGAACAGAAAGAGCCTTTAAATAAATACTGATTCCAATAATTTACATAATAAAGATGAACTTGTCAGAGATCTTTTAATGTTTCCAGATCCTTAGGAAGATATAACTAGGATGAAAGTTGTAATGTTTTTTTTTTGTGTGTTGGTGATATCACTGCTGTCAGGTTGCAGAAGAAAGCAGGTGAAAGAACTAAACATGTGCTGAGGACTGAGAACGGCTGGAGCTTCACGCCAAACCCACGCAGGGTCCCAAAGAAGACTACTCCATTACGGCGTCCCAGATAAAGAGCGCCGGCTTCTGAAAGTCTCCTCTACCTGTAGACAGGGAATCATTCAGCACACTGCAGATAGTTTACCCACAGAGTGAGTGCCTTGGTCAACAACACAACACAAACGTTGTCGTGTAAAGTTTGAAAATGTCTTCTACATCCTTATTTATTTTATTAAGCTAAGCTCAGATATTCTATTTGCTAAAGTCCTTCTCCTTTGCATTATTTGTTTGTGTCTTTCCAATAAAATAACAGATCTAAACAAAACTTAACATTTTGCTGTGGGAATGCATTTTAAAAATAGAAACACACCGCCAGTCTTTTTAAAACATAATGTATTTTTTCAATTGTATAATGCATACATTTTCTTTTAATTTAAATAATTAATCTAAATACAATCTGTGGTGCTCAACAGATGGAATAATTTACAAAGAGCTTGTGAACATTATTCAGACATTGTTGACTGACCCGATGATTCACATGATGCATCCCCAAAGTCCTTCTGCTGAAGTGAGTGAGGAGGACGACGGAACTTCCTCTTAATGGCCTCCCACATGTATAAAGCATTTAAGCATGACGTAAGAGTGCTAGGATCAGCTCCCCCTAGGTCCATATAAGCACACGCGACAGGGGTGGAGGGGAAAACTCAGCCCAGTGCATCACTCTCACTCTACAGTTTAACACATGCGACCCCTGAATCATTCATCTGAGACAAAAATTTATTCACAAAATAAATACTGTGGCTAGACATTAAAAAAAATCATAGGATCTGCAACACAGCGCACACTTACAAGCAACAATGCAACAGGCCTTTTCCCTTTCTTTGTGATTCTTACGCTCCAGATCAGTCCCCAGAAACCAACAGCACTAATAGATAAAGCCAGAAGTCTTCACTACATCCAGAACCTCCAGATACTTCACTGTAGGTCATTGTTCACGAGGCTCCATGACAACTGACATGAACCTATATGATCATCTATAAAAGATAATTTCACGGCTTTTAGATTTTAATTTTATATCAAAATTGTAATACGAGTTTTCACCCCCCGCCATGTTTCAAGAGCAACAATTTTATTCACAGTGTAAGTTTTTTCTCCCCGTGTCCGCGTGGGTTTCCTCCGGGTGACTCTCTGTGAGGAGTGTGGTGTGTTCTCCCTGTGTCTGCGTGGGTTTCCTCCGGGTGACTGTCTGTGAGGAGTGTGGTGTGTTCTCTCTGTGTCTGCGTGGGTTTCCTCCAGGTGACTGTCTGTGAGGAGTGTGGCGTGTTCTCTCTGTGTCTGCGTGGGTTTCCTCCATGTGCTCCAGTTTCCTCCCACAGTCCAAAAACACGTTGGTCGGTGGATTGTCGACTAAAAAGTGTCTGTAGGTGTGAGTGTGAGTGTGTGTTGCCCTGTGAAGGACTGGGGCCCCCTCCAGGGTGTATTCCCGCCTTGCGCCCAATGATTCCAGGTAGGCTCTGGACCCACCGCGACCCTGAACTGGACAAGGGTTACAGATAATGAATGAAAGTGTATAAGTTTTAAGTGAAATTTAAGTGAATTTCTCTCATTAACACAGATTTCAACCTGTCTGTAGAAGTGCTAGATCAATCAGACCCAACAAAACACCCATGTGCCACGATTCTGAGGACATAGCAGACACTTTTTCCAGTCACTTCGTCAGTCAAAGACTATGTTAACCAGAGGGGGAAAAAAAGTGTGCTGATTAAACACGTCCAGAAAAGAAAGAGACAAACTAAATGACTGAAAATGAGTGTTTCTGCTCCAGGAAAATGGGTTTAGTAGGTTTCCTATAAATCTCAGTCAAAACCATTTTTTTTATTCCAAAAATAACCAGTTGTCACATCGGCTGTGATCCTCAGTTTCCCCTTTCATAGTGTTATAAGCTGCTGGAATACGTTTTTGAGGATGTTTATATAGATGTCATGAATCCTTAGGAACAATGACCTACAGTGCTACAGTAAAGCGTTACCCAGAAGGTAACTCTGAATATATTTGCCTTCATAACCTTATTACAAAGAAGAGCTAAACACCCTTATTTTTCTCCTCTCTCAGAATCAGGAGTGTCAACAAACGAATTATCCAACCTAAAATGTGTTATTCGTTTAGCACACTACAAAGTAGGGAACTGGGTGCTTCCTGCTATTTGGAGCACAGCCTCAGGCCTTAGCCTTCACAGGCCCTTCTCATCATTAGTCAAAAAAGACTGAGCCAAACACCTTGACACTCAGCTTTAGCAAAGTCGCAATTACTGTCTCCCTCCTAACACAGCCTCTGGCAAAAGCCTGTCACAATTAACCTACTTCTGCAGCACTGTGGGACATGCGTCTCGCTTTGTTTTACCCCAGTTCAGTTGTCTCTTGGTAAATGTACTCAAATCACTTACCGTGATACATTTGCCCCACTCAAACACACAGAGCAAACACACAAACCTCACAGCGACACCACGGTACAAAAATAGACTCAATGACTGGCATTATGTGCTCAACCCCTTTCAGGAGTACTGTCACACAGGCGTTACTGGAATGTCACACAAAGACAAAGTTCTGTTGGAGATGTGAGAGTGGCATCTCTAGCAATCGGTCCTGAACTGCATAGAGAGGTCTCGAATGGGTAAACCAAAAACAACAAAAACTCACTCCTGAAAGGGTTGGAAGCTGTTCAAGCTGGTAATCCACACCGAAGCGATAAGACATGGGGCTGAGGTCATGTAGCTCAATTTTCTGTGGTTATTCACATAGCCAAAATAATAACGGGGTCACCATAGCAACACAATGTCTGACACAGGCACAAAAAAAATACTTTTAGACTATTTCCAGACCTGTGTGCAAATCACTACCGACGTGAAGCCGCATCTTTTTTTAGGTTGAATAGAATGAGGGGGAAAAAAAATACAAAATCTAATGGCACTGACTTAAGTATAGCTCAAGTCTCTTTCATTGGAGGCGATCTCGCTTCATCACTCCAAATGAGCAGAGCTTTACTTGAAGAAAAAGAACATAAGGCAAAATATAATTCACTAGAAAGAACACGTGATTAAGTACTTCAGCTCCAGTGACTCACACTTGCATGAAGTCGACTTCTCCTCTAAACCGTATTTGGTGCAGCCTATACAGTCATTACAGTGATTCATCACTCAGGAATATCTTGGTATTAACACTATGTACAGGGCGAGAGGACTGTGATCCAGCAGAACAGAGCGTTTGAGAACAGAGAGGCTGCTTAAGCTCCCATTCTCAGACACATACACACAAAGACCTGGTTTATGCTTGGCACCGACATGTGTCCTGGGTGATTTTAGAAGTAAACAGTGCTTCTGGAAACTGGAGAGTGAAACAGCTCCATTTCTCCCTATCCGTTCACCATCAGATCACTCGAGACAGATGTGCGTACCAAGTCTCCACTGGGCCGAATACACTCTTACAAAATAAAATGTCCTAAATGGTTCTTGACCTGAACATATGAATCTGGGAAAAACCTTTACTTTGCTACAGAATGTTACTTAACATACATCTCATTTATTAACATGGTTCTTTAAAAGAACCAACCATTTCAAAGGTTCTTTTAAAGAACCAAAACGGGTTAGCATCGCCTTTTTATTTTTAGACACTTTTATTTTTAAGAGTGCACGTACATACCACAACACTGGCACGATAGAGCAGCATGAGCAAGCAGGGCAATCCTGAACAGGACACATGAGCCAGCAGGACTTGACCCCTCCTGTTTTTCATCTCCTCGGCCAATCGCAGGCCTCGATCTCGTTTTGGAGCGCATACATGCATGTGAGCCTGGGGTCAGACACAATAAGCCGTACTTGAAATCTCACAACTCTTGAACTGTCACCATGTCTGCCGACCCTCCCACAGAAGTCACTGTGAAGATGTAAGAAAGAGAGAGACCGAGGGGAGAGCCTCAGCTAGTGTGACTCTGTCACAGTTGTAGTAATAGACTTCCTCTGGAGGAAATATGAAGTTGGGAAGCGGAGGCAGCAAGGCATCATGGGAGGTCCAAGTCTGCTCACACAGAGAGAGAGAGGAAGAGAGAGAGTAGGAACGCATAACTGGGGGACTTGAAGATATCCGAGTTTTCATTTCCCAGTGTCAGAGTGAGCAGAAAACGGAAAGGACAAATAAGACAGAAACCGTAAGACAGCAGATGGATTCTCAGGCTCCAGCAATGGGTTTCGTTTGTGTTTCTGTGTTCAGGCCGGGCCGGCATCCAACGTCTGTGCGCCGTGCCCAGAGTCTGTGACGCCCCACTGCCCCACACCAGAGCCCCTCCCTTCCCCTGTCTCCTGTCCAATGAGATCACACAAAGCAGGGTCCAGGACCAGGCGGGGCGGGGCCTTCCATGCGTGTCATGTGACGTTAACCTCCAGCACATGGTCGTCTGTGCTGGGCAGCACCAGGACCTGGAGCGCCGAGCTACAGTTGAACACCTGGCCGGGACAGAAGGACTCCAGCCTCGGCATGGGCACTCCTCTCGGCTGCTGTTGCTCGCCGCTGCCAAGAGAGTGGACGCTACCTCGGCTGCGGAGACTGGCTGTGTCCGCCTGGTCCTCCAGACCTTTGTCCAGCAGTGATAGGTTGTCGTTTTCCAGACAGGAGTCTGCGAGTGTGAGGGGGAAGAAACATAATTATATTTGAATTCTGATCTATTTGAATAACAGACAAGAATACGTATGTATTACGTTGTCTAAATGAGTTAGGTGTGTTTAAAACATCCGCACTGATGTTAGAGAGTAGTTATTTGCTGTAAAATGTATAGTTTGACACAATGGAAATGTGTACAACAAATTCCAACTGGTGCTGTAGCTGTAGCTTTAGAAAAATTGTCCACAGCTTTAGAAAATCACAGATTTTTTTCCTGCTGTCCCTGCCATCGTCATTGCTTGTCCCTTGTGAGTGGAAGTAGGAGGCAGAGAAAGTGAGAGTGAGGGATAGAGAGAGAGCGAGAGAAGGAGTGTGTGCCAACCTGTGTCCGGCTGGGTCGCAGGAGGTGCGCTGTGGGGCAGGTACTTAAACACTTTGATGCTGGGGAAGGGCAGCTTTCCAGCAAACAGCGGCATGACCTCCATCTGAACTTTGTGCGTTGCCATGGCAGCCACAGGCATGGACACTAACCCTGAACTCTTTCCACACACTGCCCAGTTACTGCTGTTATCCACCACTGAAACACACACAGGCATTATGAAGCACACCAAATTGCACAAAGGAGGACCCATATATATATATACACACACATATACACATACACACACACACACACCAGGACGATTGTGATTTAAAAAGCTTTAATACAGAACCTGACACAGTCGGGCCTCTAGGTGTCAGTACGATCAATTCAACAATGTGGAGAAGATGACTGATTAATTCACAATGAAGCTTTAATAGACGCTTTCTTACCTTCATACATGAGTTTGCTGGTGCGGAGTCCATCGCTTTCTGTGGCCTCCTCCTCTTCTCTCTCCAACTCACTGGGCTCTGTCAGGCGTGTGATGGACACCTCCAACCGACAGAGAGTGCCAGCGCGACAATGCTGTTCCCCCAGCGCAGGCTGGATCTCTCCCTTCACACTGTACAGTGTCTGTGGGTTTGAGAGAGAGTTAAACATTACTTTATATGAGGAATCAAGCTTAATGTAGTGCTGGTTAATTATAGTGTGAGAATCATGGTGCTCTCAACCCCGTCTGATGTCATAGTAGTGTACCGACATCCTCCCAGTGCAATATTAGCTTATTCAACATTTTAATTACACGTTACATAGGGTGACCAGATCTGAGATGGTGAAAAAGAGGACACGTTTCCTTGGGGGGGGGGGGGGTTGACTACTGACGTGCAGACTGACCAATTAAATGTTTACAGAGAAGGTTATCGACCAATAACGGTAGCTCTACAGTCAGACCGTCCAATCAGAAGATTTTAGGCTACTTCACCACGCCCCCTTCTCACTCAAGCGAACCAATCGGAGTAGGGGAGGGCGGGACTAGTTTGTGAACGAAACTTCTCGAAGTTCTATGTAAGCTCTAGAAAAACAAAATCCCGGACGTTTGTGAAATTCCGCCCGGACATTTTTTAAGTCTAAAAAAGAGGACATGTCCGGGTAAAAGAGGACGCTTGGTCACCCTAACGTTACACGTCTCATATCTCAGGGTATTAGTAAACTAGTTTTTGTTTAGCTAAACCAAAATTTAACAGGGAGAGCAACTTGAAATACAATTTAAATATCACCATATCAACACAATGACACACACATGGCTTTGTCCGTTTGCTTTCTGACCAGAAGTTCCCTCTTTAAATCCAATTTAATTAAAGAAAAAAAATAACAACAACGTGGGCCCCTCACCGAGACTCTCTCCAGCTGAAACTCATATCTGTAAGGCTTCAGTGCAGAATCTGGAGCTTCAGCAGGCGAGAAGCTAGCAGCAAATACACACGGCAAACACGGCGGCGGCTCACTGCTCCACTTCATCTCCCACAGACTGTACACACACTGCTTACTGTACACCAGCTGTACACACAGGGAATAACATTGCGGTCACTTCAAAGGCTAAGACAAAAGATAAAAAGCTAAAGAGAGACAGAGAGAGAACTGCGTGGGTGTGCTGGCACCTGGTGTGTTTTAGCATTGAGAGAGAGCAGCTCCAGTGAAAGTGTGCGCTGATGCTCTGAGAGCGTCTGATCGGCCAGGCGAAAGTTTGTGTCTGATACATTCTGGAGGCACACTTGGACGTACTTCCTGCGAGAGGTCATGATAAAAGGGTAAAAACAGTGCTCCACTGTAAACAAGATCCTGATCAGACAAAGGTTAAAGGGATACAAAAGGAAACATGCCTTTAGCCTTTGTGTTTACAAACCTTTTCCCAGCAGACAGTAGTGAGTGCTTGGCTCTGAAGGGCGTGTAGAAAGAGAGGGATATGAGAATAGAGTATATAGACCAGGGACAGTCAATAGACACCTGAAAAACAAATACAGGATTACACAGATTTTACTAACAGTTCATTAAACATGGTGAGACTTTACATTTTTAATTGGATTTTGCAATTCTCCTTACCTTCTGCTCGATGGTGGCCATGCCACTATTGTAGCGCGTGCGGCTCTTTGGACGGTGGCGGATCTCACCGTTGGTGAGGCGCTCGCTCTCAGCCCGCGCTGGGGATGATGGGATATGGCATAGCACCTCCAGCTCAAACTCCAGAGTGTGGTAGGGCAGAGCTGGAGGCAGAGAGATGCTTGTGACCTTCTCAGAGGCCTGAATGGACAGAGCAGCTTCCTCCACCAGCTCTGAAGTGAAAGAAATGTAAAAACGCTTATAGTAAAACAGTCCATACACATTTTTGGGACACCCAGTGACCTCAGTGTGAACAATGCCCTCTCACCTCCGGTGCTGGAGAGGATCTGAGCGGAGCAGGACGAGGAGTGCAGGATGGGCATGGAGGGAGAGTTACTTAGCTGCAGAGCATCACCCTTCTTCATTGTGTAGTGTCCTGTAATAATGGTGAACTTCACTTGCTGAGGGAGCCCTGCCAGCAGGTTCTCTGTAAAACAAGCACAGGCTTTGCTCACCACTGTTCACATTGATTATGTTAGGAATCAGATTTCAACACGTGAATGGACTGAGAAAAAGCTGGGACTGACCTGTGAGAGGCTCGATGGTCAGCTGAGGCTCTTGAGAATAAACGTCATATTGCACGATGGGATAAATGTGAGGCAACACAAACTGCACCCTTCCCACTGTAGCACAAAGCTGTCTCAGAGTGTATGTGCCTGGCTTCGTGCTCTGAAAGAACAGGAGGTAGGCAAACAGAGGGAGAGGCGAACGGGGAGGATGAATGACATGTAAATGGAGTAAAAATAAATCAGTGACAGTGACTTAGAGATTCATGGAGCGTACGAGTGACTTAATATTCTTGAGTCAATCACTCAAACAGGGCAAAATGGCGGAGGGATACAAACTGTCCTGCTATTGTGGTACTATTAGCACCATGTATTAATAAATCACAAGCTGATTCATCAATAAGAGCTTCAATTGACCGAGAGCTAAATTATACTTCTGCATATGAGCAAAAAGAAGAGATGGCATCATGCGCAGATGTTGCATAAGCGTCTGCTTACTCATGCGGAAAATGACAGAGGGAACATTCCTGCTGTTGTGGTACACTTTTAGCGTACTTGCACATAACATCGGCATTGCACTCCATGAAGACATGAAGTATTGGAAGGCATAGACATTTTCATCACGTAGTATTTTGTTTCAGATCCAAGTTTGGGTCTTGCATCAGTATTAAAGCAATCCCAAGGCTATCAGAAATACTTTTCGGTTCGACTAGTCAGTGTTCCAGATTGGCTTGTCTTCAAAAGTCTATAATAACATAAATAGGACTGAAATTTCATCATTTTATATCACATTCACAATTTAATAACATCTCACCTTTTTTGCCCAATACCAAATCAGAAGTCACTTGACACTCACATTATGCATACATTTAAACAACTACAGCTTACTGACTGTAGGGGGCGCCCGTGTTCTCAAGCCACTGCACCAATAAAAGATTGCTTTGCTCTGAGAAATTTATATTTCAAGTATAATGTCAGTGAAAACTTCTCACCGGTGCTGTGAAGATGATGCTGTTGTTGCCAGGGTACAGCGTCACATCATTGGTCTTCAGCATCTGGGCTCCATCCTCCAAGCTGAGGGCTGAGGCCATGGCGCTGGGTGTGTCCAGGGACGCAGGGCTGTCGTTGCCTCGCAGCAGCAGATGAACATTCTTACACACCACACTGGTGGAGTTGAGGCTGTTGTCTGAGGGGCTGCGGTCCTGCATTTCGTAGAGCTCCAGGGCAGGAGTTGCAGAGGCCTGCATAGGTCCATAGGAGGTACTTGAGTCTGAGAAAGTTACTGTGCCGTCTGCACTGACCCCCGGGCGTCTCTGTGAGCCTGTGGGGCCTGAACGAGTACCCGGTTGCTCCAGCGTGAAATGGACACTGGCTGCCAGCTGCTCCAGTCTCACAGGAACAGGCATCAGACTGCAGAGATGCAGCTCGAGCTGCAGGGAGGCACCAACATGCACCGTGGCTGTGGACGGTTGAAACTGCAGCTCCCGCAGCTGAGCAAATGCACTCATATTCAAAGACACGTGCTGGTCTACAGACACAAGGAGGGACAAAGTCAGTGGGGATAGACTGGGAAGCTCAAAATTTGTCTCTGAAGCAAAAACACAGGATAAGTGCCTAAATAATTATACAGTACAGAGCTCCTTTCTGGTACGGCAAAGTTTTTTTTTAATGCACAGAATTGTCATTTATATCATTGCTCTCGAGGGCAGCCGTGGCCTGGTGGTTAGGGAACTGGGGTTGTTACCGGAATGTTGTCGTTGGATCCCAGAACCGGCAGGTCATGACTGAAGTGCCCTTGAGCCAGGCACCTAACCCCCAACTGCTCCCTGGGCACTGTGGCTAGAGCTACCCTCCGCTCCAGGCATGTGTGTTCACTGCCCCCTAGTGTTCACTAGTGTGTAAATGTGTGTTTCACTGCACGAATTGGGTTAAATGCAGAGAACATATTCTTCTGTATAAATCGATTTTGAATTCAAATTCTAATTCTATGAATAATACCTCCTAAACGTAACCAGACTTATTCCAAGTAGTTTCACATTCCATCTATTGCTTCTTTCATGATGAAGACAAGACAGAAGCTAGCATTTTCCAATAATGATGGAAAATAATAAACAAAATGATGATGTTTCCTGACCTTTGCCCTCAGAAGCCTGGTTAGCGAAGGTGAGGATTTCCTGGCAGTAGTGCTTCCTCTCCTCGTCTGTTAGGTTAACATCGCTGGCCAGTAGGGCACTTGTCTGCAGGTAACTGGCACCATGAGTGAAGGAACACAAGACTGAACAACTCCATACAAAATGATGCGTTAGGTTTGAGGGGAAGGCGAATGCTCTTTGACTTTAGGCAGAAAATGGAGACAAATTACTGAACTGTAAAGTCCATGGAGAAAAGATGGAAGATGGATTTGGTGAAGGATACTCTTCCGTCTGCTGGAGCTGTTTCTGACACTCTGCAATCTGCTTACGTGTGTTTGTAACCGGCAAACTCCAGCCTTCTGCGGTGTAGGACTTCAGAGAGTCCAGCAGGAAAGTCTGTGCGGTCTGAGGGTCTCCTTTCCTCCTGTGAAAATAAACAGACAAAATGATTTCCACTGTATTCAATGCTAACATTTAGAATAAAATATAAAAAGAAATGTATAAAAATTAAGATAAATGTCTGAATTACAAAAAATACCAGGACACACAGATACTGACCAGTCCCAGGATTTAGTAAGAATCATACTACTACTAGAGTAACAAATAGAATGTGTCAAAGTAAATATACAGAGCTCAATTTTCAAACTTTGAGCTCAGAACCACACAAACACAGACTTGAGTGCCATTTGAATTAGAAATATAGATAAGAAACCTCGTTGATCATTCAGTGTGGATTTAATAATATTAGTTCTCTAATTTGGCGACGCGGTGGCGCAGCAGGGGTTGTGGGTTCGATTCCTGCTCCGAGTGACTGTCTGTGAGGAGTGTGGTGTGTTCTCCCCATGTCTGCGTGGGTTTCCTCCAGGTGACTGTCTGTGAGGAGTGTGGTGTGTTCTCTCTGTGTGTGTTTCCTCCAGGTGACTGTCTGTGAGGAGTGTGGTGTGTTCTCTCTGCGTGGGTTTCCTCCAGGTGACTGTCTGTGAGGAGTGTGGTGTGTTCTCTCTGTGTGTGTTTCCTCCGGGTGACTGTCTGTGAAGAGTGTGGTGTGTTCTCCCCATGTCTGCGTGGGGTTCCTCCAGGTGACTGTCTGTGAGGAGTGTGGTGTGTTCTCTCTGTGTGTGTTTCCTCCAGGTGACTGTCTGTGAGGAGTGTGGTGTGTTCTCTCTGCGTGGGTTTCCTCCAGGTGACTGTCTGTGAGGAGTGTGGTGTGTTCTCTCTGTGTGTGTTTCCTCCGGGTGACTGTCTGTGAGGAGAGTGGTGTGTTCTCCCTGTGTCTGCGTGGGTTTCCTCCGGTTGACTGTCTGTGAGGAGTGTGGTGTGCTCTCTCTGTGTCTGCGAGGGTTTCCTCCGGGTGAATGTCTGTGAGGAGTGTGGTGTGGTCTCCCTGTGTCTGTGTGGGTTTCCTCCGGGTGCTCCGGTTTCCTCCCATAGTCCAAAAACACACATTGGTAGGTGGATTGGCGACTAAAAAGTGTCCGTAGGTGTGAGTGTGTGTTGCCCTGTGAAAGACTGCCGCCCCCTCCAGGGTGTATTCCCGCCTTGTGCCCAATGATTCCAGGTAGGCTCTGGACCCACCGCGACCCTGAACTGAATAAGCGCTTACAGATAATGAGTTCTCTACTTTGTGCTGTTTTCTAATTGTTATTCTTGTTCTATACCAGCTACAAAATGTTATCTGTCTTCACCCACAGAGACTGCAGCTGAAGGCAGTGCATTTTTCTGTGGCCAAGGATACAAGCTGGACAAGTCTTCAGTTCACACAGCCTACTCACATGTAGAACTCAGCCAGGCTTTTCCCCACCAGCCGAGCTGAGCGCATTCTCCCGATGGCTCTGTACATCTCCAGAGCAGCATGGGACAGCTCCTATTCATAGACAGAGAGGGAGAGGCAAAGACAGATGGATTCACAATTCAGATGGTTACTAATATTATTGACGATTCTATAGATTTCTTTCTGCATACTTTATTTATTCATTACAATGTGGAGTGAATCAAATAGAGCGGCTTGTTTCGGGAAGCTGTTGCCAACAGGGGCGGTCCGAATGACCTCGTTTACATCGATACGATCTGATCTAGCAGACATTTTAAACAGATCTACCTCTTTTTGATCATCGCTTACCAGATAGTGTTTTTCAAATGCTTCCACTGAAGATAAGGCTTCTTTGAGTTTCTTATATGGACTTTGAAGACTGCTAGCTGTAAAAAGATAGAATTAAGTGTCAGATCATTTCCAGACCGTGTACCGTTAACGCGTAATCCACATATTGTTGTAAGATAAGAACCATTCTGCATGCTCACTATGACCAGAGCAAAAATAAAGCAGCACTTCCCCATGACAGACAACACTGTTGCCATGGTTACCTGTCTCCGGTCTCTCTGCCCCGAGGCCTGCCAGCAGGTCCACCGTGCGGTTCAGTTCCTCAGAGTTGGGCCCGTTCTCTGACACCAATCCACACATGTAGCCCAGGGACTTCAGCTGGGAGCAAAACACAAACAGCATGAGCCTCCATCATCTACACGACACACGAGGCATAACTCATGAGGAAAGATCATTCCAGAATCGTGGTTTTCCTTTAGCTATGAATTGCCATGCACTTTCATATAGCCTCGGGATAATGATTTGCCCTCTGTGAAAACAGTGAACACACTTCCAAATCAAATTGTTAAACAGTGGTTTAAAACAACAATGTTCTATAAATAACACAGGGTGTGGGTTTGGTTTCTTACAATGTCAGAACAACTCAGTTCCTTAGTTTTTTTAAAATGTATATTCAGGCTGTATTTTGTTTCAGCTTTAGAGTCGAGAAGCGGCGTGCATGAAACATGTTAAAGCCCTGACTAATATGCGCATAACACCTTTTTTATGGCTGCTATTTTAAAAAGTCATATGATTGTTAGCATATCCCCAGCAAACAGGAAGCAAATTGACTGTTTTATCAGCATAAAAGTGCACTGTGGTTACCAGAGCTGTAGGAACTACATTACACACAAGGCCACCTCTCTGCAGTGTTCTGCACACGCCGAGCTCTGTAGTGCCACATGCTTATTAAAGAGTGTCAGACATTCACAGTGTGCATGAGGAAGAGACTGAGAGAGTCAAAGCACTCAGGCGGAACTGGTACCTTCTCAGTAGCATACGTCCAGAGGCCCACAGTGTGAGAGAAGTTTGCCTCCAGCTGGGAGCGATCACAGCAGCCCTCAATCCTGTGCAGCACCTCCAAACAGCTGAGGAACACCCAGCAGTCCAGAGCCCCGTGAACAACCGACACCTGTTCAACAAAAACAGCAGCAATCAGAGGGCAGCACAAGAGTAGCAAGAATAGAGGGAATCCATCGATAAAGCTATTTGACTAAGCCAGTAGGGAGAGAGAGAGATGAGAGTGTGTTATGGTTTCGTTAAATATGATGACCACACATTCATTTAAAATACAGCTAATACAATCTTTTAATACCATCTCAGTAATGCATCAGACAACAAGCACCTCACACCCACAAAAACACACCAACCTCCAGCAGTCGCAGCTCCTGTATGCAGTTGTGCAGGAGCTCCAGTGCTCTCTGTGTGACCTCCCAAGGTCTCTGCAGGAAGATGAGCAGCGTGCACTGGCGGGAAAAGAGGTAGCTGCGCAGGTCAAGCAGACTCGCCTCTCCGCGCTGGATCAGCTCCCTCTTCTCCATGTCTATGGGTCTGCGCAGGAGCAGCCCGTTCCAGCTCCGCACTGGCTGGCAAAATGAACCCAGCCAGTTGGCACCATCTGGTCAACAGGCAAAACAGAATCAAAGAAAGGAGTATTTACAAAAACAGACTAATAAAGAAGTGATATCCAGCAGCTTTAACAATACTGTAAGAAATTGGCATGTCTAATAAAATAAGCCATCGGTGCATTCACAGAACACATGACAAACTTTTAAAAACTCCATGCTGTTAGATCATATTAAGATAAACTGGCCAATGAGATCAGTTTCTATATCTCTGCAAAGTACACTGTATTTGTTTGTAACAATCTAATTGTGACGCAGCAGGTAGTGTCGCAGTCACACAGCTCCAGGTTCGAGTCCCGCTCCGGGTGACTGTCTGTGAGGAGTTGGTGTGTTCTCCCTGTGTCTGCGTGGGTTTCCTCCAGGTGGCTGTCTGTGAGGAGTGTGGTGTGTTCTCCCTGTGTCTGCGTGGGTTTCCTCCGGGTGACTGTCTGTGAGGAGTGTGGTGTGTTCTCCCTGTGTCTGCGTGGGTTTCCTCCGGGTGACTGTCTGTGAGGAGTGTGGTGTGTCCTCCCTGTGTCTGCGTGGGTTTCCTCCGGATGACTGTCTGTGAGGAGTGTGGTGTGTCCTCCCTGTGTCTGCGTGGGTTTCCTCCGGGTGACTGTCTGTGAGGAGTGTGGTGTGTTCTCCCTGTGTCTGCGTGGGTTTCCTCCGGGTGACTGTCTGTGAGGAGTGTGGTGTGTTCTCCCTGTGTCTGTGTGAATTTCCTCCGGGTGACTGTCTGTGAGGAGTGTGGTGTGTTCTCCCTGTGTCTGTGTAAGAAAAATATTGTCTAAAACTCTCTAAAAAAGTAACACATTATTTATTTAAGTTACTGTACCTCCAGCTCCAAAATTGAGCACATACTGAGTGAAGAGAGCATCCAGCTCGTCATACTGGACAAGCGCATCTTCATACTGCTGCAGCATCTCAAACACAAACGCCAGCTCCTCCTGCAAACAGCAGCCCACGGGCGGTAAGCATCACACAGCAGGAGAAATGCCACAAGACACGCTTATACTTGTCTAAGTAACTGTGTTTGTAATAATACGAGGGGCGAAAACTATTTCTGGATCAGCAGTCTTATTCAGACGAGGCTGACACAAGGACCCTCAGGGGCTTAATTAGCAGTTGCAGGCAGTGAGAGCAGTGAGACTGAGTTTGGAAATGTAGGAGCTTTAAATATTTGCATTCAAAATAAGACTTTCGCAAATAAAGTTACACTGTTAACTGTGAGCTAATAATTTGCAATTCTTTAGAAAACTATTCAGCACATGATGAAAAAGCTAATTTCAGCATGTTTTATAAAGGATGCTGGGTACACAAACGTGAGCAGAGGATCTATTTAGACAGTGTACTGAGAACACAAACACTACACCTAGGTTTTATTGGTGTAATAATATTCGTCTTCCAAATACAAATATGATTAAATCCAATTGCATTGTGGATAATACACCACAGAAAGCGTGTACCTGGACCATGAAGTAGTCACAGAAGCTCCAGCCGGGCTCAGTGCGTTTCTCCCGGAGCGTGCGCATGTCATCCTCGAATCTCCCCAGGTTCTTAGTGAAGGACATGAGCAGCAGAGTGCGCAACTTTGTCAGGAAAGAGCTCCACGACTCCTGAGAACGAGAAGAGTCTCTCAAGGGGTCCGAAAGAGCAACACACCTGAGAGACAGAGAGGGGAGGAGAGAGACAGAGAGTAATGAAATAGAACAAGGAGAGAATGAGAAAGGCAAGGACAGTGAAGAGAAACTAATTTTTCAAATGGCATTTACATGCTGATGGAAATCTGTTTATAATTTGTAATGCAAATAGTTTTACAGCACATAGGAATATGGTCTGAAAGCATGTGGATCTCTCAAGAACTCCTAAGGCTGCAGCTGCCTTTGTTTTATCTTTTTTCATTGCTTTAATTTATTGTTAACAATGCATTTGCTAAATAATTTACCTTTTTTGCCTTAGAATATATATATTATTTAGAGAATAATGATCTAACTAATCCATACTGTTCCCTCTGAGCATTCCTGCTGAGAACTACTGCCATAACTGTAAAGCTCCCCCACACAGCAGACATGAGTCATGCCTTTACAGAGAGGCTCTGGGGAGGTGGGGCCTCGGGCCATAAATAGGGCCTGCCAGTTAAGTCCTCTCTAAATTAGCACAGTTGGAAACATATGAACAACAGCACCTAGTACATTCGATAGCACAGCCCGCGTCCAATCACAGCTCTGCACATTTACACCTGCCTAAAAACGCAGAGGCAAGCAGATGACTTTTAGCTGGCATTAGGGGAGCAGGGGGATAGCGGTGGACTGCAGCTGCCGCTGGACTGTCCTCACCTGTCGCTCTGCTTGTTGCAGAAGTCATTGCGGATCTTGTCCATGATAGAGGTGCGTGGGAGGATGTTGGTTTTGTTCTTCTTCTTGCCATCACTCTCCACCACTACAATGAGCCAGTCAGAAGAGCCATGCGCACGCAGGACACTCTGCCACCGCTGCATGTCCTCCTTCACCGACGCCTTGTACGTCTCAGTGTCCTGGTGCAGAGACACATCAAGAGTTGTATAACAGACAAGATACTCACGGCACGTCGAGGTTTCAATCACAATTTACATATCGTAAGACACGTGGCATCAACAAAGTTTTAACACACACACCAAACACCTCTGGGGGGTTTGTTATCATAAAATCAACACCAAAAGGTGTGAAACAGTTGACAAATTTCACCCTGCATCACAGGAAAAACAACAGTAAAGTGGGTCCTTCTTGTAGTTGTATAATATTACAAGACATTTATAAAAGCCATGCACTCAGAACAGAGAAGGGCATGGTTCAGAAGGTTGTTGTACATCCTGAAATCTGCCCAATCAGTTGTGGTTCAGTGACAGATGTGTCAGTGTGAATGCTTAGTGAACCAGGACTAGAACGCAATGGTGTATCATCAAAGGAACCAAAGGATAAATGTACATATGGCTATAATTCCCAACAACACTTTGTTAAAAACAGCAACATTTAACATGTGGCACTGTAAGGGCACTGTACCCATTTACGCTTGTGAACAAACCGTACAGAAAACAAAACAGGACTTATTTCCTTTCTACTGTAACGGCACAGTTGCTCAGAGAGGTCTTTTGTTGCTGTCTTGGATGCACAGAAGTGTTGCAGTGTTTCTGTGGTAATGATCTGTGGTACCTGACTACCTCTGAAGGTGGGTTATTTGCCATTCCAACAGATTGCAGAAACACTGCAGGAAGCCTAAAACGTAGCGTGGCTTAGACACAGAATAAAACAGAAATAGAATTTTACAAAGATTGAACAGTATTCTGTCCCATCTTGCGCACTTCCAGTCCTCACTTGGACCA
Source organism: Hoplias malabaricus (assembly GCF_029633855.1). Lineage (NCBI taxonomy): Eukaryota > Metazoa > Chordata > Actinopteri > Characiformes > Erythrinidae > Hoplias > Hoplias malabaricus. Next base: position 3,958,166 of record NC_089815.1, on the reverse strand, counting down.
CAAGGCCAATTCCATTTCTCATTTAGAGTGGGGTTTTACCCAAGTCAAGTGAGGAAGTCTATGTTTACATCTGTCTGACAAACATGGATAAGAAGAGATTCAAGTAGGAAGCCATTTATATAACGAAAGAATCGAAAAAGCAAAGCGTGGGTGTAATTGTTGACACATACTTTGTATTATGTAGAGGCTGTACCAATGTAAACGTCTCTTATAGAAGTCAACAGTTCAAATATTTGATTAATTTGGTAGTAGTCAAACATTCATTCATTATCTGTAACCGTTTATTCAGTTCAGGGTCGCGGTGGGTCTACAGACTACCTGGAATCATTGGGCGCAAGGCAGAAATACACCCTGGAGGGGGCGCCAGTCCTTCACAGGGCAACACACACACAGACACACCACACCTGCAGACACTTTTGAGTCGCCAATCCACCTACCAACGTGTGTTTTTGGATTGTGGGAGGAAACTGGAGCACCCGGAGGAAACCCACACAGACACAGGGAGAACACACCACACTCCTCACAGACAGTCAGCCGGAGGAAACCCACGCAGACACAGGGAGAACACACCACACTCCTCACAGACAGTCAGCCGGAGGAAACCCACGCAGACACAGGGAGAACACACCACACTCCTCACAGACAGTCACCCGGAGGAAACCCACGCAGACACAGGGAGAACACACCACACTCCTCACAGACAGTCAGCCGGAGGAAACCCACGCAGACACAGGGAGAACACACCACACTCCTCACAGACAGTCACCCGGAGGAAACCCACGCAGACACAGGGAGAACACACCACACTCCTCACACACAGTCACCCAGAGCGGGAATCGAATCCACAACCTCCAGGTCCCTGGAGCTGTGTGACTGCGACACTAACTGCTGCGCCACCGTGCCGCCCAGTAGTCAAACAACAATGATTATTATTATCGGTTTCATTAATAACAAAAATACAAAAACTCTTAATACGTTTAAATAACTGCGATAAGCACTGGATACTAACTGCATTCCCCCACTGTCGAAATGTAGTTATTCTAGGGACTGTGGACGCCTCATGAAACTGCAGGTTTGTGAATGAGACTTACGCAGCAGTCAGTCCAGTAGATGTGCAGGAAGGGGAATGTGAGAAGAGCTTTGTTTCCCTCTTTAGGGAGCAGCTCCTCTTTGAACTGTACAAAGTTGGCCTCTAAGTGGATCATCTTTGGCGCTCGACCATAAGACCTACGAGAAAGATAACACACAGAACGGTGAAGTTTAGCCCAAATCCAGTACTAATCACGGTCACTAATATTTTATTCAGAGGTGCTCTCATAAATAAAATGTCAGATTTGTTTACTTTGAAATTAATTTCCTACCCTAGTGGCTCCTAGAAATACAACGGACGAGTCACTAGTCTTTGTCAGGAAGCATAGACTAAACTCCACAGAGCTGGGAAAACGAAACTGTCCTAGTTTCTGGTACTCCATTTTATAGACTGTTTCAAAATTGACAATGACTTTTGCCTTTCGGGCAAAACAGGAGGGTTATATAAGAAGGTCAAAGATACTCTGTCATCCAAAGGAAATGGAACGCCAGGCCACTGTTTCCTTACACACTGAAACAGCTTCTATGTGTTTCCCTCTACATTATCCTCATTTAAATGTTAGTTTTTAATACATTTCAAGTACATTATTAAAGGCAACTTCTGCCCATAGCTCATATATCCAGTACTTGTAAGTATAGATCGATTAACAGTTTAGAAAAATAAATCCTAAACACGAGGAGCCAGCTTTTCTTTGTGCTCAATCAAGCTCCACTTATGTTTGTGCACGATCCCTTTGAAAGAAATAAAAAGAGAGCTAAATACCTGGGTGTAACGTTCTATAAAAGCACTTCCTTTAAGTGGTAAAAAGGCATTTGTTGGTAAATATATCATCTACCATCACTGAATTACATTTTTACTAGTTTTATGACTTTGTTTTGCCCAGTAATGTTACACATAAACTATGTCCACTACGCTGAATTATGTGAAGACTAGCTGTAGGTGAGACGACATGCCACTGCTTCTTTTCAAACTGTTGTTACCACAGCAACACTGGACGAATCAACACTCTTTCGGAGGGGGACGCTCTCTGACAAATCTGTTAATGAATTAACATGGTCAGTCTAACTCCACAGTTCACATTATAGGGTGTTCCAAAATTAAAAAATGTATATGTACTGCTATGAAGATCAGAATCAAAAGATATTTATGGAATAATCTATAGGCCTCAGCATCCCCGTGTTAGATTTATAGTATTAATCTTAATCCCCACGGTGCTATAGTCCTGAATGACTGAGTATTATGGGCAGCCTCACCTTCTCCACTCCATTGGCTCTCGGGGCAGCTGCTGTGCCAACATACTGTAGAGAGCAGTGAAGAGCGTCTGGTCCCCAGCACCTGAGCAACAACATAGCAAGAACACATGCACAGCTGACATCACTCATCTCTCTCCACATTAAAGGAATGCTAGAGCATTAACCTGATCTCTACTAACATCTGCAGCATAAGATCTTTCATCATACACATGGAAGACTAAATAAAACCCACCTTTTCTAAACGCAGTAACAGAAGCCAACAGGCAGTAACTTCAGAACCTTCACCGTGACTTCTGCTATCAATACGTTTTAAATCAATATTTCCTGTATTCTAGTACGTGTGATCTAATTATTTTTGTTGTGCCAGGTTTCCCTGCATTTTGTTCAAAGAACCTATATAACAATAAGCAAATGGACTGGTGTTATGACATTTTATTTAAATATAATATGTAAATAAAGTCTTCTGTAGTGATTTGGTCCATCATTTCTCTACAGTTCTCAACAGTGGAGATTTCAACCGAATTTTACTATTATCAGCACTGCCTATGTACTGTGAGGGTTCACTGGTTGCTGTAAATTTTAAAGAAAATGGCTGCATCAGTGTTGGCCTTACAGCCCCCATTTCGTTTCACCACCACTGTAAAGAAATCTCAATCTATTTCTCAATAATGTACCATTCACTGTATATAATACAGTAGATATATATTAATGTAAAAATTAAGCAACTTTGATTACGTTCCGAATTCCTGACGCTTTTCATTTTATCAATTCAGTTCAAAGACATGCAGAAACTTACATTAATCTCACCAAGCAGCGGACACAAAGTTACCCCTCTCTAAAATAGACTTGAGAACAGCTAAACACAGTTTCAAGTCGTAAATAAGGAAGTGAAAGTATGCATTTTCCCTTTTCTGTCATCCCTTGAAAAACTTGCACAACCCAACACAAGGCAAACACTTCAGAAGACCGTTATTGATGAGCGATTAAACAGAAGAAAACAAGGACCTTCTAAACAGTGGTTTAGCCTGTGACGTGAAATAAACCATTCCACCTTAAATAGTTCCAAATGCACACCCTCCCCCTTAAGGGGATTCTCTGGTAACTTTCAGCCTGCTGCATCTACATCCTACAATCATTTCCAAGGGAAAGGCCATTGTTTATAACATTTTTCACATTTCAACTGCTGAGATGCAAAGAAATCTTTGACAGCGGTGTGATGTTAAATAGCTACTTGATTATTGAGAAGTTCAGTTGCTCTGATTTTCTGTAGAGTAGTGGAAATAGACACATAAAAGGGATGTGATGTCTGTGATAAATGTTTTAATTTACCTTTCAAACATCCAGAGAACGTACATGGATATCTAAACATTTCTTTGCTTGGCTGAACAACTGCTCCTACTTTATGAACTGATGCTGGAGAAATTGTCCAGACTGGGGGGTCCCTACCTGACTCCAGAACAAGTCTTGAGGAGGTTCCTGTTTACCTCTCATGGAACCATCTGCATGTGCCACAGTGCTTTACCTTCACTGCCACTGACTGACCTCGGAGACTAGGCTTTTACTTCACTGTATCTAGAGCTGCTCACAGGTCACCAGTCTCTTACCACACTTTCTCAATACATTTCTAAATATACTCATAATGTAATGTTACAGATGACTGTGCACTCACTGTAACACTAATGTAACTATACGTTGTCAGTCCTGCTGTTGTATTTGTACTACTCTCTATATAAAACTGATCTGAACTGAGCCCTGTGGTGGGCTCTGAACCTACCGTGACCCTGATGAGACTGAGATGGTTACAGAAGATGAATTAATGAATTTAACGTGTCTCGTGTTGATAATGTGGAAAAGCTTCAGTTAAATTAACTATTTCTTGTCACAATGCCTGTTCTTACCTCTCTGACACAAGCAGAAATATAAAAATACAGTTTAACAAAGTCTTAACTCAAAGCATTAAGCACCAGGTGTTTATTTATGAAGCTACTTTGTGCTAGAATTTTCGGTGACTGAGTTTTTAAAGGCATTAGCCTCTTCAAACCACTCTCTGTTGGGGATGAGTTTGTTTACATATTAATAGCCTAATTAAGCACAATTATATGAAAATGTATGAGGTATTTATCCGTTAACAAAGCACAATGCGCTCTAGTGGCTTGTGGTGTAAGTGTTTCCCGTTCCTGAATTTAAAAACAAATTGTTGTAGGGAGTTGTTTCCTCCTTAAACAGTGCAGCAATTACATTCCACTGCTGCACCAGTTAAGGTGGAACGGACAAATCAAATAAGGAGGACCCAAATTCATCCCCAACCTTAGTCTTTCACAACACACGACCCTTTAAAACACCTCTAGAGGTCCGTCCATCTGAATTAACTTAAACGGGTGTCCAGCAGAATTTATTGCTTTCTTCATTTGCATTCAATGAGTGAGTCAGGCCTGTGCTGTCACTCTAAAGCAGTGCCTGGTGTGAATGACACCGAGGAACTGTCTGTTAGTTAATAAGTCATTAAAGCTGGACAGAAGGCCATAAAGGGATAACACGGTGTTTTCTATGTGGGAGGGTTTTTACCGAGGTGTCAGGCAGACTCTGCAGTAACACACTAGTTCGGCTACAGCTGCTAACCCACAAATAAATAAACACTCACACGTCACTATGGGCTTGTTCTCCATCGTGTAGATGATGGGCTTTTCCTCATGGGGCTCCATGGGCTCGGGAAACACGTCCTTAGTCCACCATTAATATGTCGCTTCGGTGAACGGGTTTAAAACATTGGATCGCTAACCCTCGCAGTGTCGACGAGGCCGCTTCGCCTCGCCATTTCCTCTCCGCTGACAGAGTGACGACGTCCGGATTCTGTGAGAGCGGAGAGGCAGGGAGTGTTTCGTTTTAATTCTACTTTACTACCTACGCCCTACGCTGCATTTCCTCTGACGTGCTCCCTACCTCCTATACCCTACTCCCTCCTCTACCACACTCCCTACTCTCTATGTTCTGGTGCCCGGCGCCAGTTTTTTCTATGTTAAAATAAGGCTGTAAAAGTTGTTTATCTGAAACAGAAAATTGTTCAAAGCCAGATACGTTAAGTACAAATGTTTTCTGACACGATTTATTTGTGTTCGAAATAATGAATTACACGTTACGCATACAACACTTATTTTTAAAGTAGTGTGTGGGGGCGCGGAGACAGAGGCTTTTATTTTGAAAGGGGTTTCCTTGCTGGGTTTCTGTCTCGGGCTGCGCTGGTGGGTCAAGTTATTGGTTTGTGAATTTTAGCATGAAAAGAGAGGAATTATTCAGTCTATAATACGGTAAGCTTTGTCCGGAATTACGTAAATTATTATGGTGATTTTCATTAAATAGCCCGCCTTTTCCAAAGCTTTACTTATGAAATTAATTTAAACGGTTAAATAACCTCGTTGTGGCAGCTACGAGTCGTCGCCGGTTTTTTTTTCCTGAATACAGCCAGTGTTATTCATTTTATTAATATTAATGTTTATCAAACTATTTTAGTAATCATTCACAGTTGTGCATGTGTCGTGAAGGTGTTTTTTAAAATTATTGTTATTAGTTTCACTTTTGCCAGATTTTTGTTTTGAATTTTCCGTTCCACCTTAAACGTGTTACAGTTAAACTTTAAATTCTGCAACATTTAAGGTGGAACGGCAAATTTTGATGGTTAAATACTAACCATTTATTAAATAAACAAATGCATGTAGCTGCTGCAAAATGTAAGGTTGAATTTACAGTTCGAATAAGAAACATCCTCGTTTAATTCTGTTCAGAAAATGGAGTATAACATAAAAAAAAATCCAATAAATCACAGACTGTAGAAAATCTTATTCAGAGTTCTGTTTTTGCATTTTGCCGAATTGGTGTTTGCTGTAATAAGCTGATATCTTATCTGATAGACCTGTTAAAACTGAGACTCCGAGAATGAATATTTTTATGAGCTCTGGGTATTTTCAGGATCACAGAGATGTTTTCTGGAGCTATGACAAGGTTATTTCACCAAAACCTGTAATAAAACAAGTGTTCTTGAGATCCTAATTTATATTACTTGTGATTTTGTGATTACATTTTTTGTCTTCCAGTATTACACAAATGTGAAAGTGAAAGAAAAATTATATTAAATGAGAAAAAAAAAGAGAGATCAGTGTGTTGACTTCTGTTGGTTTTGTTTGAGGTCACTGAAGGTGAGCAAGTGTGCAGAGAAGCTGAACAAATACTTGCTGGACCACTATAAAAACACAGTGAGTGATTAAACTGTGACCTGCAGGTGAAGAAATGGACCACTCGGACCGCTCTCCGTTGAAGCACTTTGTAGAGGCCAAAAAGAAGATTAACAGTGTTTTTGAGCAGCTTCTTGGTTATGTCCAGGAGGGTTCAAAGTTTGTAAAAGGTGAGGTGAATCATGTTTTTTTAAGGTAATGTAATTTGATTTTATTTTGTGTGATTTCTGGCTGCTCATCTGCTTCTATGTTGTGTCACTAGACACATGTCAGAATACATCTTTGGAGCACATTACAGACAAGGTTCAGCTGGAGGAGATTGAAGCGTACACGGGCAAACTAGCAGTCATCAAAGAAGTGCTGGCACGCAGGCACATGAAAGTGGCGTTTTTTGGCAGGTGATTTTTTTCCCCTTTAAACCTTTGCTACTTTGTTCTATAGATGTTATAACGCGACTTCCATCAGAGGCAATAATTTTAGAATATTTTTACATATTGGAGCATTTGTCTTTTCCCTTAACACCTTAGAACAAGTAATGGGAAGAGCACAGTTATCAATGCCATGCTGCGAGACCGGGTACTGCCCAGCGGCATTGGACACACAACAAACTGCTTTCTGAGTGTTGAAGGCACGGATGAAGACAAGGCTTATCTGAAAACAGAAGGATCAGAAGAAGAGAAAAGCGTCAAGGTGACGTGTTTTGTTTACTTATCAGAGGGTGATAACTGATATTTTAACATGTTGACGTTCATCAGAAAAAATGTAAATAAATCTAGAGGAACATTCTATACTAAATGTATTACAACAATGTAACAGGAAATAAATAGTTTTTGAGCATTTCATTTTTCCATTATAACATTCTCACTAGATATAAAACAAACGAACATTAAATCATTTTTAAAGGTTATTATTATTTTTTTATTTACTTATACTTACCTTACTTTACTACGTATTAAGTAAAACCCACCCTTTGTTGACAGGAAATATTCAAGTTTTTATGCTCTGTTTCTATTATCTCTTACATTTGACTCATAGCCTCTAGGATACATTCATTCATTCATTCGTTCATTATCTGTAACCCATATCCAGTTCAGGGTCACGGTGGGTCCGGAGCCTACCCAGAATCACTGAGCGCAAGGCGGGAACACACCCTGGAGGGGGCGCCAGTCCTTCACAGGGCAACACACACACACATTCGCTCACACACTCACACCTACGGACACTTTTGAGTCACCAATCCACCTACCAACGTGTGTTTTTGGACTGTGGGAGGAAACCGGAGCACCCGGAGGAAACCCACGCAGACACGGGGAGAACACACCACACTCCTCACAGACAGTCACCCAGAGGAAACCCACGCAGACATGGGGAGAACACACCACACTCCTCACAGACAGTCACCCGGAGGAAACCCACGCAGACACAGTGAGAACAAACCACACTCCTCACAGACAGTCATCCGGAGGAAACCCACGCAGACGAAGGGAGAACACACCACACTCCTCACAGACAGTCACCCGGAGGAAACCCACGCAGACACAGGGAGAACACACCAACTCCTCACAGACAGTCACCCGGAGGAAACCCACGCAGACACAGGGAGAACACACCACACTCCTCACAGACAGTCACCCGGAGGAAACCCACGCAGACACAGGGAGAACACACCACACTCCTCACAGACAGTCACCCGGAGGAAACCCACGCAGACACAGGGAGAACACACCACACTCCTCACAGACAGTCACCCGGAGCAGGAATCGGACCCACAACCTACAGGTCCCTGGAGCTGTGTGACTGCGACACCTACATGCTGTGCCACAGTGCCGCCCCCTCTAGCATACATTATGCCCTAAATCCGTTTGTGTGGCATCATAGAAAAAGCCAGTAACAGTACACCACACTCTAATATTGGTTTTCCTCTTTGCTATTGCTTTGACATGCTCTCTTCGATTCTCACAGACAGTCAATCAGCTGGCCCATGCACTGCATATGGATGAGAGCCTTGATGCTGGATGTCTGGTCAAAGTTTTCTGGCCTAAATCAAAGTGTGCGCTTCTGCGGGATGACCTGGTTCTCATGGACAGGTACAAACCGCAGTGTGATTTGTGTGTCTTGTTTTGCATAAGTGACTTCATGGCAGATTGTCTTGTTATTACACTACACGCACTGCTCTCAGCTGAACAGCTGTGCCAGGATGAAGCTGTGAATGTAGAAGTAGAATTATCTAATGAACCTGAAACTTGTTGCCTTTTTGATTTGGGCTATAGTCCAATGGTTCAAACATGTGCCAGATATTATGAAGCTGTGCTGTATGGTGTTTTGTGAATTGCATGTAGTAGTGAGCTATAAGACCCTGTGTTACTTGTGAAAAAGCCAGCATTAAGTAATGTTTATTCATTGGTATTTGAGCGCTCTGTTTGCCACTAAGTAATAACAGACACGAAGCTAGAATCAAGTGCAAACGTTATTTTTGTAGCATGTTTAAATTTAACGAAAGCTCAAAGTATCTTAATATTTTTCTTCTGAATGAGATGTAAAGTTTGATTAGGCTTTAGCTCAGGTGCTCGTGTACTTTGCTGTTATGTGTTTGTCATACTTCCCAAATAAGCAAATTCAGAATGCTAAGATGAACCAGAACTGCAATGGGTAGCGAGACATTGATCCTGTTTTTTCCACCTCTTTCAGCCCTGGGACAGATGTCACAACCCAGTTGGACAGTTGGATTGACAAGTTTTGCCTGGATGCCGATGTGTTTGTGCTGGTGGCCAACTCTGAATCCACACTAATGAACACGGTGAGAGGCTGTAATTTTCTCAGCACGTCCTCCTTTGAATTATGATGTCCGCACTGTGAGTTAATGTTTACCTAAGCTTCCATGCTTCTGGAAAAACAAAGCTAACTGCTACTTAGTAAAGTATTGTGATCTCAGGGCATGGTAGATTTACTTGTGTAACCAGTGTGCTGTGACTTCTCTTGAATATAGGCTTCCTTTGCATGGGCTTTTGGTTCTAGGGGAAACAAAGTTGAATTAGGATGTGGAGGTTATGAATCTTATTCATGAATTATGGCTCTTGAAAGCAAAAGTTCTTGAAGTGGTAACCTTCCTCCGTCTGGGGGCTGCAGGAAAAAAAAGTAGTTTTCCCCTAGGTACGTTTTAATTGTCAGTTAATTAAATCTATTTAGGCCGCCAGTCACAATTTACAGCCAGGTAGTGCCCACTTAACAAGTTATCTGTAATGTCATAGTACAGGCTTATGGCGGATCAGATATAAATGTGAAGAAAGCTAGCAAAATGGATAATGTTCTGGTAGAAGAACGACCTGGGCCTTGTTCGTTAAATGGAAGTGTTGATTTGGCCGACGGAGGCCCGGTGTCTCTTAATATTCGCAAAGGGGGCCTTAGACTAAAATAATCTTGGGAAGTGCCGCTTTTAAGAGCCATTCTGTGTAAGTGGCACTACGCTTTGGCCCCCAATTTGTTTATTTTTATATAATACATTACTCAAAACGAATATGGCTCATTAATCTCATATCTATGTTTCTATGGAGTGTGCCACTCAAAGCTTGTGTGTGTGGGGGGGGAAAGGGAAAGTATGCATTTCCACTCAGTGCTGGAGGGGGAGGGACACGTCTGTGCTTGCTGATTGGTTGTGCAAGACTGGAGATCACACACAGCTCTGTTTAGTTCAGCTGAAGTATGCCTGGCATGTGCTGTTGATAGTTACATGGACTTGTTTGTAGCCAGTAGCTGCTCAATGGAGTTTTTAAACTGGAACATGGAACTGTTCTTATAATACACACATTACTCAGTAAACTAATTTGCATATAATCTAAATAAAGAGTCTGGTTATGTTTTGGCATTTCAGGAGATTTCTAGGTTAAAAGGCAGTTGGTTTCCAGTAATGGGCAGAATACTGTGATCAACACTGTAAACAAGCGCACTGTAAACACTGAACATCCCTTAAGTGCCCTCCATTGTAAGCTGCTCTGGATTAGTTTGGATTGGATGTTGCTACATTATGAGCATGAATGCTTCTCGCTGTGTTTTCTTCACTGGATTTCAGCTGCATCAACCACAAAAAGTTATATATCAAAGGTCATGATTATTTATTATATAGAGATGGGTCTTTCACCATTTATTGGTTTAAAAAACGAAGCACTAAAATTTGACATGCTCTTTAAATCAGCTTAGCAATTAGTTAGCATTCATGTGTCACGGTTGAAAGCCATTTTTGTTTCTATTTGTGCTGTAAAGCTTGACCTCCTGTCACTTCTGCTCAGATAAGAACAGGCACAGGTGGCTGTCCCTCATGCTGTATGTTTGTGTTGGGTTCTGTTGGCGACTGGGGAGGCTTTGTTGCCATCATACTCTCTCTGCCATGTTTATGATTTCTGACCTTCCCTTGTCATTTCTTGTGCATTAAAGGAGAAGCATTTCTTCCACAAAGTAAATGAACGTCTTTCAAAGCCCAACATTTTCATCTTGAACAATCGCTGGGATGCATCCGCAGCCGAACCTGAGTACATGGATGATGTAAGTGTTTATATTTAAATATTTATAACAGTTATTAAAGAATTAATGCCACAGTTCTGTAGACAATTTTAAAACCCGTCCCAAAACCATGCCATTAAGGTGCGGAAGCAGCACACGGATCGCTGCGTGAATTTCTTGGTGGAGGAACTGAAGGTGGTGGACCGAGCGCAAGCTCCCAATCACATCTTCTTTGTGTCTGCCAAAGAGGTGCTAAACTCCAGAATGCAGCGGGCACAGGGTATGCCAGAGACTGGTAAGCAAGAGGGGTTTACCACTTACACTGTCCAAACTTAGCATCTGCCACAAAGCACCTAGGAGACGTTTGGCATGACTCCCTGCTGCCAGTGCGGGAGATTTGCAAATAAAAAGACTGTGATGGAAATGCCTTGTGATGTGTTGATGTAATCAAGCTTGGCACTAGTGCCATGTGCATCCTCAATTGACCTAACATTTGTACAGCTTCTTTGAGTCCGGTATGGCTGTGTGGGGTTTTTTTTTTTATTATTATTATTATTTTGTTCAAGCTGTGATACCTGTTTTCAGGAGGAGCTTTAGCAGAAGGCTTCCAGGACAGACTTAAGGAGTTCCAGAGCTTTGAGAGAACATTTGAGGCAAGTGAAACAGAGTCGGGCTGAGACTGAAGATGTGGAATATTCAACTCCTGCCTTTGGGGCTACAGCCTTTTTTTTTTAAGGGGTTGATCATTGTAGCTGTACATGATGGGTGCCTAGAACTGGGTGATTTAAAAAACTATAGGTAAGTTTCCCAGAGAGGAATTAAGCCTGGCGTTGGACTACAAACTGCGTAGTTTAGTTCCCAGAATATTATTTGCCTTGCTTTATGTAGATGGGAAGAATGGTCCTACATCTGCTCCATCACTCAGCATGATTAGTGTTCTCCTCCAAATGTATTGAGGTATCCAGTGACACTGCATTAATGCCAGACACCTTAGTTTCCTGGAGAAAGCATGTATTAGCCTTCACCTTCCAAAGTTGGAAGAAATGGGGAACTGATTTTGGGAATTGGGCCGAATAATGAAGGACATAAGTCATTTTCATCCTGAATAATCACCATCAAAACCACTTATTTACTGAAGAATACAGTGAATGTTTATTTAAAGATGATCAGGTTTAGATGATCCAAGTAGAAGTGACCTACTTTAAAACTTGAGGCTGTTCCTAATCACGTCCTCTTCGTAACACGACGTGTTTACAGTGCATCCTGAGATGTGCCAGCTTTCAGCGTAAATTGACTATGAGTTCAGTTAATTGCCAAGTTTAAGTGGAGTTTTAGAGCCAGGAAGTCACTAAATCATTGGACTCAAGTCTTTAGTCCCAAAGTGTGAAGACCCCACTTCTTAGTGAATTAAGCCACGTGCTTTCATCATAAATACTCTAATCAATCTCCAGTTTTTTTTTCCCTTCACCAAGTCAGACCCAAACAAGCTAGCACGCTCCCAGAGCCCACCAGTGTGCACTTTCCTGTCGATCTGTGTGTTCATTGCTGAAGTCTAGATTTGCTAAGGCGGGGGCACATGAGTCTCTTCAGTTTATATTTTTACTTGGGTTTCACCTTTTTGTGTTTTTATTGCTTTGTTTAATTTTGTGATTATATTAATCTGTGCTTTGATTTTGAGTCGTTTCTTTAAAGACAATTACAGCACCCGTTATTTTCCTTTGACCCCATGTGTAGCAGTCTGGCACAGTCCAAAGCATGCAGTGATTCATGTGCGAAGTGTGTATTCGCTGGATATGAACTGCTATTATGTTAGCTACGTAGCTAAAGTGAACAATGACACATGCAGTCATTGTATTCTTGTCTTGGCCTGCTGTCTATATTTGGGGTGAGGAAAATACTGTAAGTTTGACTTTGCTTTACTACATCCCTATAACCTTTTATATTTTAAACTTTCATTCTTTCATTTGACTTGAGTTGACAGTTTTGCTTGTGTACTTGATTTGCTCACGTGTTACTGCGAGACGGAATCTGAGGCCATTTTGGGGATACAGACTTGCTGCTGGCTGCCTTCACCCTATTCTCCCTCAGTTCAGTTTTGAGTTGCAGTAGCAGGTTTGTATCTTCGCCCTTTTTTAAGTGCCTCTGGTCTCAGTAACGTGTGTGTGGCCTCGCAGGAGTGTATCTCGCAGTCAGCAGTGAAAACAAAGTTTGAGCAGCACACAATCAGGGCAAAGCAGATTACTCAGAGGGTCAAAGACGTCATGGATCAAATCCACATCTCTGCTGCTGAGAAGAGGTGGGTGTACTTTTCTAGTTTTGTTTTCTCTGTGGTTTCGCTTTGATGGCCTTCCATTGTTGATGGGTATCGGTATATGGATGATATCAGCGCATGATTTCGGAATGAATATAAAGCACCGTTGTGGCAGAATTGGGGCTATATCCCTTTTGAAATTACCCAACCCAGTGTTAAAGCTAAATTCACTGTTTAATTGCTTTGTATCTGCCCTCAGAGTATCCTTTAGTATTGCATTAAAAACGATATTGCATCTAATTAGTTTTTCTTTGTATCTGATGTCAGGGTGGCCTCTCTGGAGGAGAGAGAGTATCTAATGGACCGGCTGGAGTTTGTTCGCAATCAACTCAACCTCCTCACTGAGGAGATCAAGAAGAAAATCAAAATGGTTTCAGAGCAGGTGGAGAACCAGGTACGTGGCAGTTTTTCTGTTTGACTTTTAAGGACTTAATCACATATGTCTTTAGAGAAACATCCAGAAGTCTATCTATATGGCCCAGTGAGAGACTTGTTTACTCAGTTAATTAGAGATGTAATAATTAATAAAATGCCTACGCCTAATGTGAGTTACAAAACATTCATTCATTATCTGTAAACACCAGTTCAGTGTCGCCGTGGGCCCAGAGCCAACCTGGAATCATTGGGTGCAAGGCAGGAATACACCCTGGAGGGGGCGGCAGTCCTTCACAGGACAACACACACCCACTCACACATTCACTCACACACTCACACCTACGGACACTTTTGAGTCGCCAATCCACCTACCAACGTGTGTTTTTGGACTGTGGGAGAAAACCGGAGCACCCGGAGGAAACCCACGCAGACACAGGGAGAACACACCACACTCCTCACAGACAGTCACCCGGAGGAAACCCATACAGACACAGGGAGAACACACCACACTCCTCACAGACAGTCACCCGGAGGAAACCCACACGCACGGGGAGAACACACCACAGTCACCCGGAGGAAACCCACACAGACACAGGGAGAACACACCACACTCCTCAGACAGTCACCCAAAGAATCGAACCCAAAACCTCCAGGTCCCTGGAGCTGTGTGACTGCGACGCTACCTGCTGCGCCACTGTCCCGCCAGTTACAAAACAATTTTTAAATATTTTAATGCATTACATGGAATATGTTGCATGTGTTGCACAGCATGGGCCTCAACGGGTAGTGTTGCTGTCACACAGCTCCGGGGTCCTGGGGTTGTGGGTTCAAACCCCACCTCGGGTGACTGTCTGTGAGGAGTGTGGTGTGTTCTCTTCCTCGTGTTTCCAGTTGTTCTGGGTTCCTCCCACAGTCCAAAAAATCACACCTGGGTAGGTGAATTGGCCATGCAAATGTGTCCATAGCTGTGTCCCATCCATGGTGTGTCCCTGCCTTGTGCTCAGTGATTCTGTTCCACTGCTACCCCAAGCTGGACTAGTTGTTACAGATGATGGATGAAAGAATTAAATGAATTTTGAATATAATGAAGAGTTGTAGCATCTTTAATCAGATTTGTGGATTTCATTTGTGAGGTTAATTGACCATTTTGGACAGAAACTGACAAACCGATGCCAGGACAGTGTTTTTAAGCTTTAAGCTTTGTGTCTTTCAGGTCAAGTTTGGACATAAAGTGATGAGACTTTCAGAATTGAGGCGATATATCAGTCTTAATGAATTCTCTGCTGTTTGCGTGTGTTTTTCTAACAGGTGTCTAATGCCATGGCAGAGGAGATATGTCGACTGTCTGTGCTCATAGATGAGTTTCATTCAGACTTCCACCCATCCCCACATGTTCTGAAACTCTACAAATCTGTGAGTTGGATCATCTTTCAAACACCTCTAGAAGAAAAGCATTTAAATATGACCTCGTTCCGTGATGATTGCTGGCTCTTGGGGCATTTTAATTGCAGAATTGGTATCAGATTAATGGCTTCAGAATCAAAGTTCGAAGAGCGTTAACGTGTTAATCAGCATCGTGTGGTTTTGGCAGCTAATCTTGGCAGATGCCTGATACAAAGAGTCAGGTTTCTGATTGGATTTCTGAATGAATATCTGAATGACGAATACCTTTTCTCAGGAACTGCTCAATCATGTGGAGAAGGGAATGGGGAAAAACCTGGCCTTCCGCTGCTCGGATGCAGTCAACGCTTCTGTGCAGTCCTCTCAGAAAGATATGATCGGTGTGTATCTGCTATAAATATATTGTGTGTTTTTAGCAGAGACGTCTTGCTAGTATCTGGATCTTATTATAAGTGTGAGACCATATAAGAATAATTTAATGTCAGGGGAAGTGCACTTCCAGTAAGAGGTGACTTGGCAAAATGAAGCAGCCTTTACTAGGGAAAGAATGCTGATGATCGTTTCATTTTCTGTTCTAACAGAGTGTTTGCAGCCTCTACTGCCCCCTGCCGTTCAGAGTCAGATCCACATGCTGATCCCCAGCAGGAAGTTTGACCTCAGCTATGACCTGAACTGTGCCACGCTCTGCTCTGATTTCCAAGAAAACATCGAATTTCAGTTCTCTCTGGGCTGGACTGCCCTGGTTGCCCGCTTCCTTGGCCCGGCTAACGCCAAGCGGGCCCTCATGCTGATAGACCAGAATCTTCAGGTATATCAGAGGAAATTTGTTTGTGATCATTTCTATTACTTTTACGCTTTCATTCTGGAGCCACACTCCCAAGAGCTGCTTTTCTGACCTCATGTGTTTGTCTCAGCTCTCAGGCCCCTTGGCCTCCACGCCATCAGGTGGAGCTGTGGTCCAGGCTCCACCCCCTACAGCCTCAGCCAGTAAGAGTCAGTCTCAGGCTGTGATGAGTCAGGAGGAACTCGTGATGTCCATGGCTTCCAACCTCGCCTCACTCACCTCGCGCACTTCCATGAGTGTGGTCATCGTCGGAGGAGTGGTGGGTTCCTTTCACATTAGAGGGGTGTACATTCAGTGCTGACACACACAAAATGTAGTGGAATAAGGAGTTTATTTCTTGCAGTGTTTTGACCTCTATGGTCTCTATCAAGCAAAGGTGGTTAAGCAGGTGGAATGAGCTTAGTATTTTATAAGAGAGAAATATTGCCTGGTTTCAAGTTTCAGTGTGTGCTACTGCTTTTGTAAAAGAAACAGTGGTGTTGCCTCATCTGTACTTTAACTGTATATTTGTAACAGGTGTGGAGGACGATAGGCTGGAGAGTCATTGCTATGAGCATGAGTCTTTATGGCTTGCTGTACCTGTATGAGAGACTCACCTGGACCACTAAAGCCAAGGAGAGAGCTCTGAAGAAGCAGTTTGTGGATTATGCCACTGAGAAGCTCCAGCTGATTGTCTGCTTCACCAGCTCAAACTGCAGTCACCAGGTTCAGCAGTAAGTGACTTTAGTCTTAGACTCCAGTCTTACTCGTACACTCGCTGGAACCAAATTTATGACACAATTCAGCTGTTAACCAAACCAAGAAAACAAAAAAAGAGGTATTATCTAAGGATCAAAAATACTTTCTGCCACCAAACCCGGAGCCACAGTTACATTCTGGCGCCTACGCTTCTTAAAAGTTGATTTTCCACCTTTAAATTTTGAATCTCATGTGATTTATGACTGTCGGTTTGTTTGTCTTTGCAGGGAGATCGCCAGCACCTTCGCCAGGCTGTGCCAACAGGTGGACTTAACCCAGCGAGAACTGGAAACTGACATCAGCCAGTTAACCACCAAGATCCGTGAGCTAGAGACTGTCCAGATCCAGTCCAAAGCCCTGAGGTCTACCTACACACACACACACACACACACACACACACACATACATATATATATAGAATCTAAATATCCTATCCAACTACGAAAACAAAACTGTCTCGTCTTTGCTTTCACAATTACCTAACTATAAATATTTGTCTCTTCCAGGCACAAAGCTACAGACCTGGAGAAGCAGCTGGAGAACTTCACCAGTCAGTATCTCCGGCCACAGAACTGATGCATGACTCGGTTCATACAGACAGCTGCTCAGTGTCAGCTCTCAGCCACAGACAGGGATTTCCAGTTTATTATGCCATGGACCACCAACTGATTAACCACACCTAGGCCTGTGTACTAGGCAGGTGGACAGTTGTCTGCACTTTAACCAGGGCTAGCACTGAAAAATGGTCATTAAACATTTAAAAATGTTGGTTCCCTTAAATGAACATTTTAGTTGTGGTTTGCTGTGTGTATGTTGACTTTCTTCTGGAAAGAGATCAGAGTACACTACTGTATTAACTGTGAGAACAGCATGTGAAGAAAACACTGGTGGCAGAAGGGGAAAATACACAGAAGCCACTGAGCCTTTCTAGCTGCACGGGTGACTTACCGAACAAAACCAGATCATTCTGACACCGCAGTTTTCCAAGCCTTTCTTTTTTTCTAGAAAAGAAGAAACTCAACCATGTTCAAAGGGGATATTGAGGAAATTGTATTTGTAGATAGCCTTTTGATCACAACGCCTGTTTTTTCTATGTTCCTCAGACACCTTTCTATGATTCTGACCCATTGTGTAAACTTTCTTTATGGATCCACTCCTTTGTAAAACTTTGTAAATGTTCATCGCATATCTACAGAAAACTTCTTATCAAGAGAGAACACAATAAAGATGTAATCTAATGATTCCGTCTGTATTTTGACTTCTTTAATTGTTTGTTGTGGCATGAATTGTAATTTACAAATACAAAAACAGTATTGGTGAAAATATATACAAAAAAAATAATTCTTACCAAACAGTTAACATTTTGGCACTATAAAATACAAGTCATACAAT
Organism: Hoplias malabaricus; assembly: GCF_029633855.1. Lineage (NCBI taxonomy): Eukaryota > Metazoa > Chordata > Actinopteri > Characiformes > Erythrinidae > Hoplias > Hoplias malabaricus. The sequence continues at coordinate 3,940,042 of NC_089815.1, read as the reverse complement.
CCCTGGTTTTATTGGATTAAAACTATTTATTAAAAAAAACCAAAAACTAAAGATTGGGCCATTGATTTGTCTGCTTTGGGACTTTTGGCACTTTCATTTCATGTGTTGATGCGCTGTTAACTTTTAAAGGCTAAGCACCACTTAATGGACCTCCATGAATATTTCACATTATTGTAGTTACTGACAGATATAAGTATGAATTAAAATGAAAATAGCAGCTTAATTTGCTTTAAAACTGACAATTTTATTAAATTGACGGAAAAACCCGAGCTCGCTACGGAAATTCTTGAACGCGACCGTGACGTCACTGGTGGACAACAGCCGAACAACGCCGCGGTAAAACACCGTTATGACTGACTGTTATGACAGTATCTAGCTAAATAACCAACATTATTCATGACAATAGCCTAGCAATAAGCTAAACTCAAATGTAGAGGTACCGTTATTCTTGTAAATGTGATCGAAGTCGAACTCGAATTCCTCCGACACTATAAACCTCCGTAATGCAGCTACGTAGCCGAGTATAATCTGAGCCACCGAGTTTAGCGAGTCAAGCTAACGTTAACTAACACCAACTAAAACAGGCGAAGTGAGTGTCCTTACCCTGTTTACCTCCATGTTACAGAGGCTCTTGAACACCTTTCGTTGGTGTCCTTACATGCCCATATTGTTGGAAAAGCGCCAGTGAAATGAGCTACAGATAACGGAGTGAGCGGATGGTCCTTTCCAAAGTGCCCGTTTAAAGTGGACAAATTTAGTCTATTTTCTGGATATTTTGGGATCTTTGGGCCATTTGTTCACAGATGTCCCACTGTACATTGAATGATTGCAGCCAAAAACAACACACCTTTTCCTCATTTTGCATTAAATTAAGTGCAGCTTCTAGAGTGTTGTCCACCATCTACGTCACAGGCAAGACGCCTATTAGAGTTTCCCAACACGTTGGTTGTTAAACCTTATTCCTTCAATTAGTAAGAAATAACATGTTTTCTGACTCTCAATAAACACAAGTTAGGAACTCAAACTCCACTGTATTTATTTGTTTGACACTTTCATAGAGCTGGTGCTTAGCCTTTAAAAACAAATTTAAGCTGTTTATTCTGGCTACCATTGCCAACTGGATACAGCTTTAAATACTGGCACATTAACACAGCAGAAGAATATCTGCACACTTTGCCCTTAGAACCACTGACCATCGAAACAAATCTTCACTGAACACTCCTTTTTATGAAATTAACACACATGGTTGTGCAAGTCACTTTAAAGACTAAGAATGTACTGTAACAGTATCGAGTACACTCGCTGGTTAGAAAAGCTAGAACAAGGCCTCAGTGCACTCGATGCCAAAAACAGGTTTAAAATATTCAGGCAAAGTTATTCGGAATGTCATAAAAGTAAACAATAAGGCTTATCAAAGTTCATGAATACAGTAGTGAACTATTAAGATTTCATAATCAAACCCCAAGCATGAATTGGCAGTCAGGCGTATTACATTCAAGATAAAAGCCTAACCAATTCCAAACATTAGTTGTAAAACATCATAAAAACATTTGCATATATTTCCCAAATCATTCGGCTCTAGGCATTGATATATCACAAAGATAAACATGAAAAATACTGTAAATCAGCATCCAACAGCACCATAATTCCCGTATTAGTGTATCCCTAAGAGTTGCCTCCATTTTGTTTGTGTGAAGAATAATAAATGTTAATAGACACCAAAGCAGGAGCTCAGAACTCTCCTTCTCTGAGGTTCTCCAAAACACGAATCCAGTCACGAATATTTGGAATGTCTGAATGTGTTTTCCAGAGACAATGTGTCTCTGTTTCTTTTTGGAGAAAATCCTAGGAAGAAATATTGTCAGGCTGACCAAGGCCACTCATTGATTTACAAATATGATTTACAGTGCAGCAAAGAACCGAAAAAAAGTCCCCATATTGCAGCGAATGATTTGTGTCTTAATAGACTTGCTGTGCCCAGTAGCACAGAAGGAGGATATAGTTTTGATTATATTATGCTCGTTGTGTCCATTACAGCTGGGCCATACATCCTTACATTTCCAACACTGTCCAATTGGAAAAAATATCCCGTAATATTTGGCTATTTAGTGGTCCCTTCTGTGGTCTAACATCATACAGTGTATAATATCCACTAAACAAATTCCGACTTACACACACATGCAAACGATTTGCGCCACAGTCAAATAGAGTGTCAGATAAGTAGCTTAGCGAGGGGTGGGGGAATGTGAGAGATACGGTTGTATAGAAAAATATGGACACCCCAGTTGATATTCTATAACATATTGAAGAGTCTCTGCTTCATATGTGAAACCTAGACACATTAAAGTGCATTTAGAATAAGAATGATCCTGCCAAATGCCATATCCACACTGGAGCACAGATTTCAATGACGTTTGAGTGTGTACTTGGAGCCAAATGAAAATTATGTATATTGAAAATCACCCTGATAAAGGCTGTATGTTTGTGTATACAGATGTTATGTGTTGGAAACGTTTGTGAAAACACCCCTTTTTAAATAGATTTTTAAATACTGTTAATTAAACACCCCATAAAAGTAAAGTGTTTGTAATACAAGTATAATATAAAGTATAATGTGTACGATATACACATTACCATTATGTGCATATATATACACACACAGGGGTTGGACAATGAAACTGAAACTTTTAAGATTTTAAGACAATGCACCAATACACACAGCGAGACTGGTGAAAGACTGGTTTGATGAACATGAAAGTGAAGTTGAACATCTCCCATGGCCTGCACAGTCACCAGATCTAAATATTATTGAGCCACTTTGGGGTGTTTTGGAGGAGCGAGTCAGGAAACGTTTTCCTCCACCAGCATCACGTAGAGACCTGGCCACTATCCTGCAAGAAGAATGGCTTCAAATCCCTCTGACCACTGTGCAGGACTTGTGTATGTCATTCCCAAGACCAACTGACGCTGTATTGGAGGCCCTACACCATACTAATAAATTATTGTGGTCTAAAACCAGGTGTTTCACTTTCATTGTCCAACCCCTGTATATATATATATATATATATATATGTGTGTGTGTGTGTGTGTATGCCATATACACACAAATTAACTGAACATACTGTATATACCATATTTATACCACATATTTATGTACATGTAACAAAATAATGCATCAATAACATGCCGTCAGACCTCTGTCCAGCCATTCCGGTCTTTTCACAGGAGTGTGTTGTATGTGAATATAAAAGGAGCATTCACGCGGTGGAGATAGGGAGGTGCTCTCAGACCTGTTATCTGTTGTGTGTTGTAGTCTGTCAAAAAAGTCATTAAAGTCCTGTACTCTGGGGTCAATTCCAGATCCTGAGAAAACTGTCCCATGATCCTGTAGCTACAGCCATGCCGTCATCAGTCACCCCCAAGCAGCTAACCCTGTTGTCGTGTCCGGCAAGGATGCCTGCGGTGCGATAGGGCATTATTCAGCAGAGTGAGAGGAAACAGCAGAAGGCATAAAGTTTATATCAGTTGATAAAATGAGACCTAGTCAATAGATGAAATGGTTATCAAATTATTTATTAAATCGTTTATCGCTTTGGCGCTGTAATCAGGAGAACTGTGAACCCAGTCCCTGGGGTGGAATTCCCAACAAGGAAAATTATAAATAAAAAAAACTGGAATAGAAAGATTAAAAACTGGTTACTTCACCTGCACGCTCGCCTTTTAATGTATCCCAGATATTGCAGTTGAAGTCATCATTGCCAGCCAGCAGTAAGCGGCCGCTCTTGGAGAAGGCCACAGAGGTGATGCCGCACATGATACTGTCATTAGAATACATCATGAGCTCCTGGTCAGCTCGCAGGTCAAAAAGCCTGCAGGTGGAGTCATCAGAGCCGGTAGCGAAGGCCTTCCCGTTGGGGAAAAACTACAAGACAAGCGGTAGTGAGTTCACTCATCATGATGGCCACCAGGTGAACAATAAGGATAGGTCGTACAGGGAGGAAACAGAACACTTACACAGACAGCGTTGATGTCCAAGTCGTGCCCACTAAAGGTCTGCCTGCAAGTGTTGCTCCTAACGTCCCACAGTTTGCAGGAAGCATCACAAGCACCAGACACAAATGTGTTGGAGTCAGGGCTGAGCGAGAGACTCATCACATCGCCAGAGTGACCGGCGAAGATACAAGCCTGCTGTCCTGTCTCAATGTCCCATAATACACTGCAGAGCAAGAGTGGACAATCAGCTATGATTTGTAAAGCAACCTGTTTAGGGCCATATAGACACTTGCTCTGTCTATAATACATCAATAAACTGACTAATAGCTTTGAAATAGAATACATCTATGTATACACCTCAGTTGGAATATCCTATTCTGAATGAAGCCATTCGAAATACATTTACTTTCTGAGGGAACAACGGGGATAATCCTGTAAATAACCCAATAAACAGAGGAAGAATAGTCATGTAAATACCTGTATCTGACTACATTAAAGGTAGCATATTTCTATGCATTTCAATGACCAGACTTGTGTGATACAGACATTGTAATATATAAATTAAACAGTGGTGTATAAATGCATGTAGTTTTAGATATTTACTTGTAGTGTGAATGTAAAAACAGATTGTCAGCAGACTGGTGAATAGATTAAAAACAAACAGCACACTCATAATACAGTGGAACCTCTACCTAAGAACTGGATCCGTTCCGTGACCTGGTTCGTAAGTAGAAGCGTTCGTTTCTCGAGTCAATTTTCCCCATTTAAAATAATGGAAAAGCAATTGATGTGTTCCAGCCCCCACCCCGAAAGTCACCCTTTTAGCACTGATATATGTTTACAACACTCTCAAATTAGTAAAAAAATACATGTAGCATTACTAAAAATAAAAGAAATACAGTGGTAACAGTAATAGTAAAAAAAAAAGTGGTTACATATTGCTACCTTGAAGACGTGACGACTGGCTGGAGGAGTAACACAGGCACTGGCTGTATGACGGGAGGTGGGGGTGGAATAACGGAGAGTAGGCAGGTGAATGTGGGGAGACGAAGCGTAGATACGGCTTAACTTAGCACGAAATTTGTTGTCTGCTATTTACACTAATGTGAAATTGCTAAAACTACAATGTGCTAATCTTAAAAGCTCACTCCAGTCTGGGGGCGCTGGGAGACTCGCCTTTTGGGGTCAGTGGCCATTTCCAGCCGCCGGCTCGGAGGAGGCTCGGGTTCGTTTCTAGAGTCGTGGTTCATTGGTGGAAGCAAACAATATTTAAATGCCCGTTCGTATCTTGGAAAGTTTGTTAGTAGAGGTTCCACTGTATATATATACATATATATATATATATTTGTGATTAACTCAATCAGAATACATCTTTGCACATAAACAGAAATTGCTAAAGGTTTTGTTCAAAAGATGATCTTAGACTAAGTATTATGCATCAAAACTGGCTTAATTTGTGCTAACCTTCACCATTCAGTATAATGTTGAGGGTCCTCATATGGTATTACACAAATATGTATCTTAGCTAACGCCGTAAATGTAGGGTGACCAGATCTGAGATGGTAAAAAAAAGGACCCGTCTTGGGGGGAGGGGTCTCGCCCCTCGCTGCCGTTGTATTCTTAGCTGACCCTATGTGTGCTTTTAGGTCCTTTACAGCTTTATTTGCTACACAAAACATGGGAATTTATTTTTTAATTCACCCGAGAACTTACATTTACGTTTTGGCATAGCTGCTCGAGATGAGGGTAGGTACAGGAGCTTTGCCTGACGTAAACAAGGGCTACTGACGTGCAGACTGACCAATTAAATGTTAACAGAGAAGGTTATCGACCAATAACGGTAGCGCTACAGTCAGACCGTCCAATCAGAAGATTTTAGGCTACTTCACCACGCCCCCTTCTCACTCAAGCGAACCAATCGGAGTAGGGGAGGGCGTAATCCACAGCATAATCTAGTCTGAAATTGGGACATGTTTTTTGTAATTGCTGTGTGTGGCAGCAAACAGACTTCAAAATAAGTTGCTTTATCTTGTAATGAGGACTGTATTTGATGCTGACAAAGTGAATACCCACATTAAGTAAAAACTAATTCCGCTTACCATGTGGTGTCTCCAGAGCTGGTGACGATCTGGTTGTCACTGAGAAAGCGACAGCAGGATAAATAGCCTTTGTGGAAGAGCAGGGAAAATAAAATAAAACCCCTAAATGTCATATTCATACCCTGCTTTTCAGCAAAACATACTAATGAATGACAATATTTAGCTAGTGTAGCAGACACTGTGACAGTTAAGGGGTGTACATATGTCTTTACCTGTGTGTCCAGGGAGTTCTCTGGTGACTCTGACGTTGCCCTCACGGGTTTTCAGGCTGTAGACAGAGCAGATGTTGTCCAGACCTCCACAGGCCACATAGCTGCCAGAGGGCGCGTAGGCACAGGTCATCACCCAGGATGAGCGAAGGGGGATTGCATGAACCTGAGAAACACAACATACAACATGGGTAAAGCAATATTTCAGATCTGTTTGGTTTCAATACCACTCAGCTGTTAAGGCTAGTTGCTATTTTACCTTGTTTGTAGTGTAGCTGTCCCAAATGATTAACTTGCCATCTTGGGAGGCACTCACAAGCAACCTGAAGGCAAAAGCACAAGAATAAAATGCAACTACATCTGTTTAATTCCAGACAATACACAACGAATACAGAAAGAACTGATTTTCCACTCAGTGTAAAGGTAAATGAATGTTAGATGCTAAACAAGGCACTCTATTTTATATAACCTCAGTGTTCCACTCCTTCAAAGAGACAAATTCCGAGATGTTCCCCACCCAATCTCCCATCTCATGTCCTCGCCAAGAACTACAGATCCAATTTCAGTATGAAACAGGGTGGTGACTGTTTGGAATGGGATATAGTATAATAATGCATAAAGGAGGCTTAGGGCTTAAACAAACTAACAATTAGAACTAGCACCAACTGAAATTGACATTCTGTCAGCTCCTCATGGCCTCCTGTCTGTGAACATATACGTTCAAACACAGGAAAGACTACAACAGAATCCTGACAATGTATAATTCAAGACAGCAGGCTCTGTAAAGTGAACAACTACAACATACAAGACTATTTTTAAATGTATTGAAAGGCTCAGATATCCATATTTAAGCTCTACCTACTGTGGCAAAGTGAAATTAATCCACCATTCATGGAGCACGTCCACAGGTTCTTTTGCTCTAACACTATTGACAAAGGTGTTCACCAGCGCTCAACAATAGCATGTGCCAACCGACTTTCAGCTTGATTCTAAGAGTCCTAAAATGGTCGATGGTCATCAGTGTTTGGGGAAAAACAAAAGCAGACAGACTGTTAGATCATTTCACGTGAATGAGGGGACAAACACGCACCTTGAGTCATTGCCCCAATGCATGGCGTAAATTTTGGCTAGATGACCCCTAAGCGTCCGCCTTGTCCTCATCTGTAGCCGTCCTACTGAGTCCATTCCGGCTGTGATCTGGCACACAGGCACAACGACAGGATGCTCACACAGTCAGCAGAGTCATGAAGGTTTGAAAGGAATGGAATGTATATGAAATCACAGCAACAATAACATGAGCTTGTTCCAGTTAATTAATGTATAATGTTCTTGCGGTACCTACAACAGGGATTAAAGTTGAGTTCTATCAGTTCTAAATGGCTTATGTAGGTGTCACGTAGACATATACACAAACACCAATCGTGTCTGAACAGTTAGGTTAAGCTGAACCGCAACAAATAAAAAACAATTCCTCACTAAACTCAGTAATGTTTCTGTAGTGGCAAGAGACTGAAATAAAAATTAAACTAAACTGTGTGTGTGCACAGCACTGGTTCCCATGGCCACAGCACGCACGGACTTGTTTGCTGTAAATTCTGAATGTGTGACACACATGGACTGATCAACCATAGATTTCTCTTGTATTCTCCTTTTTGTCTCCTGCACCTTAATGAACATTCGCTGAATAAAGTTGTTTTTTTCCTCATAGATACACATCTACATAGCGGGTAATATCACTTAATTATTACCTGTGAAAGGGTTGTGTCGCTACAGACTTTTCTGGCATCCTGTTGAGAGAAATAAAAAGGAAATAACAAGAAACTGGCACTGAGCACAGGAAAATATTACACTGAAGCATTCTACCTGTTTTAGTTTATATGACATAAACATGTCTTTTCACTACACTATTAATCCACTGACGACAAAGCAACAAAAGCAACAAAAAAAAGCAGTTGAATCGTCATATTCAAATCAGTGATGACCCTGTGATAGTTTGCAGCCCTTGTTGGGGTCCTGTAGTTGTCTCTTACCAGGATTGCGTTGCGTAGCTGCTCGGCTTCCTGCCGTAACTGTTCCAGTTCACTCATCTTTACACTGTGACAAGTTATTCGCAACAGCAGATCGAACAGCAGCTGAGACCCGCAACACAGGCAGACCGCCTTCGGGCCGACACTCCTGAAACAGAGGAGGTGGGGTGGGGCTTCAGGAGATGACTTAATAACGCTTACTTCTGTGCCTCATTGGAACAAAGCACATTTTAAACAGGGACCAAGAATAAATAAATACCTCCATTAAATGATTTGCTTATGTCTGAGTTAATCACCAAACTAAACTCTGTCATTAGAGTTGTCGTGTCATCATTCCATAGTTGGCACCATGCCCATATTAGGAGTTTCAGGTCTAATAAAGACTTCCTGTTGAATTAAGTTGTTTGTTTTGTTTGTTTTTAATTGCTGTTATCATGCCCCGTGGGAAACTGTGGCAGCGTGCTTTAGAGTGAGCTTCAATTTAGCTTCAAGTTTTAAAACTGTATGTGTAACAATTCCATAAATGATGTGTAAATCAAACAGCTAGCATTAAGTTCCAATTACATCTCTGCACCACTTCAACAAGGAGAGGTATCCAGGCATTTAGCCAAAATCATAATCGCTTCTATATTAAATTAATGTGTGTATGAATGCTCAGGGATGCTGCAGGTCAGACCCGAACTATTCAGAAGCGTATATTAAATGTAGAGACTCTTGCTGCTTGCATCAACCAGAGTCTAAATGTTTGCTTTTTTAAAGTTTTATGAGTAAATTTTATGAAAAAACCCGTGGTCAATCTCAGCAAATTATCCTACAGTGAAAAGCACTGTATTAAAATACACATAACGTAGTTTTCAGGCTTAAACATTTTTCTCAGAACGACGTCTCAGGCATGAAGCTGTATATTCATAACGACTACTAAAAAAAATCCAGTGAAGGAGAAGTAAGAGCCATTAAACCCTTGGACGTCTGGTTCCTGTCAGCACCACTGTGAAAAATCCTGACTGTGTTTCTCTTTCATTAAACAATAATATAGAAAGACAGCTTGAATAAATCATTTGAGGAAGATACATGTATCTACACAGTAATTCAGAAGAGAATTTACTGTGTACCTCTTACGTCAGCACTGTTGCACATTTAGGAATTTCTGTCATTCTTGCCGTGACATGACTTGACTTAAGCTTCCTTTACTGATTTGTAGAGTTTAAAAACCCCAAAGGAATTGTCTAACAAGGCTGTTCACCGTGGCCATTTGTATTCCCTGAGTTTATAATGTATATACATGTACATATACCATAAATACGCACACACGTACTTAAATATATGTGTATGTATATATATATATTGCTCTTTATTTAATTTAATGAGATTTTTAATGTCATTTTGTCTTCTCAAACGGCTCCTTATTTCCTTCGTAGTACATTGTCTGTTTTGAAGTAACGGCTCTTAAACCCAAACAGACTACTGCATTTCAGATATAAATCCTTTTCTTTTCAACCACAATTCTGCCCAGTTCTGTTTAATATTTAGCGCATTGTCGGATAATACAAGCTTGTTTCATGATTTAAGAGGTGCCAAGCAAAGCCGCTGGCAGTGGTAAAGAAAGAAAAAGTCCGTTGCTTCGTTTAAATAACGAATTTTAAAATGACCAACAGTCAAGTCAATGTTTGAATCCACTAGGCCGCATCCAAACAAACAAGCTGTAGATACACTACACAACACATACAGCGATACAGACCGTGGTTAATTAGATATTCATGGGTAATAATCCATTAATATCGCAAAGCTCAGGACGAACACAAAGTTTATGAGTAGTTACAAAATCTACCACAGCAGACTACAACCTGTTGACTTTTCCCAAAAGCAAAAAAAAAAAGGACTAAAACGAGAACCAGACATTCAGTTATATTCATTTAAACGTTAACGTTACCTGAAACACGCTCTTCTGGGCACGTCACAGTGCTGTAAAACGTATTTCAAAATCCACTCATACCAAAAACTGTAAAATAATAGTTAATTCGAGCAATTTTAATACATTTAAAGGGCCACACACACTCCCCCGGCGCTCGGTCTGCAGCTACTTCGCCACACCCGTGGGCCGTATCTCAAATGGCTCCTAGTTTCCTATGTAGTGCACTTATTAGGCCATACTTCTCTGGCTTCTACGGATTAAATATGCATTTTGTACTAATACTAAGAGTTTTGTTTAAATATAGAGCACTTTTATAAACCATACTAGGCAAAAGTCGTTAATACTTGATTTGCTTAGTGCACTTGTTATGAATCCAGGATGAATTTGATATACAGCCGTAGGGAAAACGGAAACATGTCAACAGAGGGATGACCTGAAAATGATTTACGTGAATTAATCGAAGACTACGCATTAATATTGTAAACAGCCAGCATATATTTAGGTTTTTAATATAAAGATTTAAAATTAATATTACAAACCCGTGGTTTTTCCACACGGTCCCCTGATCAATAGTATAATTGCAGTGTTTTTCCCCCTCCGCAGATATGGTATCGTCCATCAACTGTATGAGACGGTATGAGAAACAGGAATGGGACCCGTCACGTGTTAGTAGGGCTGCTTGGAGACATTCATTGGAACAGATATATCTTATTGTTAGAGTGGGATTAAAGAGCTCTTATTTATATTTTTAACGTGTTTGAGTCCATAATGTTTCCTATTAGTGAGACAAAGAAATATGTCTAGGCCACATCAGACTGAAGGTCAAGCCATGAGCAAACAACTGAAGTATTCAAAACATTGTAAAATCGCTCCAAGTGCCAGTGCTTTCTAAGTTATTGCCCTATTATCAGCAGAAGGTTGAGAGTGAGATCCCAGGTGATGCCATCCAAGGCCAGTAGACCAGGCGAGCACAACTGTGCTGGTGCTCTCCTCTAAGCATGCTGAGCTCTACAGTGATGTTGCAAATGTATGCAGTATTGTCTTATTCAGTTTTATGTGCAATCCTCAGTGTAATTATAGATGAATATCAATTTACGGTACACAAATCTTCTTTTAGCCACAAGAATCACAATAACTATATATTCCTGACCAAGGACTGCTGAGTCTTCTTGTCCTATTGGACCTTACTGCAGCATTTGATACAGTGTGTCATAGCCTTTTACTAACTCGGCTCAAAAATATGTTTGGCGTAACTGGTACTGCATTAGCTTGGTTTCAATCATATCTTTCTGGTAGGCAGCAGTTTGTTTCAATGGGAAGTTTTCGATCTGGCACATGCTCCTTGTCACATGGTGTCCCCCAGGGCTCTGTTCTTGGGCCCCTGCTTTTTATTTTGTACATCCTTCCTCTTGGTGACATCAATAGACATCATGGGCTGCAGTTTCACGAGAGAAATCTTGGAGTAATTTTTGATTCTACATGATCATTTGAATCACTTATTAACAACACATGTAGGACAGCCTTCTACCATCTTAAAAATATTTCTAGGATTCGCCCTTTTCTCTCTTTCACTGCTGCTGAGGCCATAGTCCATGCATTTGTAACTTCCAGACTCGACTACAGCAATGCTCTGTAGTGTGGCCTCCCTGCTCGGGCTTTGAGCGGGTTGCAGTATGTGCAGAATTGTGCTGCTAGGGTGTTGACCCATACAAGATCATGGGAGCATATTACTCCAGTCCTAAGTCGTCTTCATTGGCTTCCAGTGAAGTACCGTATACAGTACAAATTGCTTGTGTTGGTGTTTAAATCCTTGCATGACCTTGCCCCTTCTTACCTAAGTAGTTTACTTCAATCATACTCTCCAGTGCGTACTCTTCAGTCTTCAAGCCTCCATTTGCTTGAGGTCCCACATTTTAAGCTAAGCACTATTGGATATAGAGCATTTTGTGTTGCGGGTCCAAAGCTGTGGAATAGTCTTCCTGATGAACTGCGAGCTTGTTCATCTGTAGATGTTTTTAAAATCACTCAAAACTCATCTTTTTAAACTGGCATATGGATGATATTATGTGTATGTCTTTATGGTTATGTATGTGTCTATGTATGTATGTATGTGTATTAACTTTTTTTTTTACCTTTAATTTTTTCTTTTATGATCTATTGTACAGTGTCCTTGGGTCTCATGAAAGGCACTTTCAAATAAAAATATGTGATTATAATGACATATCTAGATTCAGAAGGTTCCTCATAATGACTTATTAATAACAAAAGAAGTGAGCTCTTTCTTATGAGATGCTCATAATCTTAAGATATAATCATGAGATTTTAATTCTTAGCTTTATTATTATTACTATGATAAAATAAAAGATTTCTTTATTAGGAGCTAGCAAAATATAACCACGAATAGATATGTAATAATTTAGACATAACACGTCATAATGATGATACAACGTCACTATTACATTTTATTTACGAAACATAATATTAAGATGCAAGGTCATAAACGAGATGTTACGTTATCTATTTGAGATATTAAAGGCTAAGCACCACTTAATGGACCTCCATGAATATTTAGCATTATTTTAGTTACTGACATATATATATATATATATATATATATATATATATATATATATATATATGAATTAAAATGAAAATAGCAGCTTAATTTGCTTTAAAACTGACAATTTTATTAAATTGACGGAAAAACCCGAGCTCGCTAAGGAAATTCTTGAACGCAACCGTGACGTCACTAGTGGACAACAGCTTAACGGTAAAACACCGTTATGACTGACTGTTATGACAGTATCTATCTAGCTAAATAACCAACATTATTCATGACAATATCCTAGCAATAAGCTAAACCCAAATTCCACTGTATTTATTTATTTGACACTTTCATATAGCTGGTGCTTAGCCTTAAAAAGTGGCTTTCACAGGACACCGTCCCGGAGAGAATTCCCAGTCCACTTCCGTGTCCGGCAGGTGTCGCTCGTGAGCGCGCGCAGGTTTAAGAGCTTAAAGTCGCGCTGTGGAGGGATGAGTGGAGGGGAGTTGAGCTCTTAAAGAGAACTCCACAAACTCACAGCGCCTTCAAGAAAGACTACACGGAGCGGGATATTTATCATTAACTTTCCCTGAAAAATGTCCTCAGGTCCGCGTTGACTCGCTTCATTAGCGAGTTCCCTCAGCAGTGTCGGTTTAGTAAACACGCGATGGGATTACGGTAAGGACTCGGGTTTGTTCGGATATTTACTCTCACTAGAGACAAATAACGCCGAACTTATTGTCGAGGAAGGATTTTATTGGGACAGTTTCGGGTTCGTTTTCTCGACAGCTAACTTAATACCTAAAGACAACGAATTCGGTATTAATTAAAGAGTGTAAATATGAATGAAATACGCTGAATATCCGTGGTGACCACACGTATAAATCCTGCAGGTAGCTACTAGAAAAATATTCAGTTACTCATTGTATAGCCCCTACGTTTGGAGAATTCTCAGTAGCCTTTCTGCTGTGTGAGAACATATTTATTGAGACACTCCTCCCTCTTAAGCACTTTCTTATGGAGGAAAATTTCAATGTTACTAAACTTTAAAGAAACGTTTTCGTCGTTAAACGTTGCTACGTCTGAAAAATACTCAGCATCTGGTTTGTGAGGACACTTTAAGAAGGACATTTCCACGCATCTGTTTTTTGGACCTCTTTTCGTGGGACACGTTTAAGAACCAGCCCTTGGAGACCTTTTTTTTGTGGACACTAGCAGAACCTTTATTAGACCACTGTTAAAGAACCTGTCTGCTTTTTTGGACCACATTGGGTCAGACACCTGCAATTTGCTAATGGAAACTTTTCTGGTGGGCATACTTTAGGAGACCACTAATTGGACCACGTTTAGTGGGACACCACAGTTTAAAACCTTGCCCATGGAAACGTTATTTGGTGGGGACACTAAAAGACCACGTTTAGTCTGATGGTGTTTGCGTGTCTGCTTTAAGAGAACACTTTAAGTTTGTCAAATCGAAGCATCTACTTTTGGGACCGCTTTTACTGGGACAGTCCTAACCCAGTGCTTATCGCCATCTTAACTCTCACCATTTGATTGTTACAGCACTTTTATTGGGACTATCCTAAGCATCCGCTCACTGGACCAGTTTTAGTACAGCTTTTAACCATCTATCCCAGCAATGGTAGTCATGGAAACAGTTTATTTTGAACGAAACCTTTTTGAGGATGCTTTTATTGGATCAACACTTTAATGGAGACAACACCTTACAGAACCTTTTGGAAATATATTTGTTTGGGACGCTTTAGGGGACCAACTTTTATTTTAAAAACATCTCCTACAGGCGAACACTGAGTCTTTACTGAGACTTCCACATTCTTATTCATCCATTTTACTAGGACAACATCTTCAGTCTTCTACTTATGGGAAACTTGTCGGTTGAAGCACTTTAGGGGAACCACTTTTTTTGTCTGAAAACTCAGCACCTGCTAGGTGAGATCTTTCTTCTCCATGATGGAAGTTGTAGATGCTGCTCCACACTTTGGAGTTCTGTCCAGAGAGCACGGGACATTTCGGGATGTGGAGGTACCGTGGAGGCCCCCAGAGGGACAGAGTGGGACAGATGGAGAAAAGTGTGAGCAGTTGGACGTGGTTCTGACCGGAGGAGCACCCTGGGGTTTTACTCTGCGAGGAGGGCTGGAGTACCAAGAGCCACTGATTATTACAAAGGTATTACACCTGGACATCTTTCACACAGTCAGTTTCAAAAAGACTGTAGGTGTAGCCAGCTGGAAATAATTAAGTTAATATGTTAAAATCTTAATAAAAAATAAATTTAATATATCGTAAATGAAAAAAAATGTGGGTGGCACAGCAGGTAGTGTTGCTGTCACACAACTCCAGGGACCTGGAGGTTATGGGTTTGATTCCCGCTCCGGGTGACTGTCTGTGAGGAGTGTGGTGTGTTCTCCCTATGTTTGTGTGGGTTTTCTCCGGGTGACTGTCTGTGAGGAGTGTGATGTGTTCTCCCTGTGTCTGCGTGGGTTTCCTCCAGGTGACTGTCTGTGAGGAGTGTGGTGACTTCTCCCTGTGTCTGCGTGGGTTTCCTCCAGGTGACTGTCTGTGAGGAGTGTGGTGTGTTCTCTCTGTGTCTGCGTGGGTTTCCTCCGGGTGACTGTCTGTGAGGAGTGTGGTGTGTTCTCTCTGTGTCTGCGTGGGTTTCCTCCGGGTGATTGTGAGGAGTGTGGTGTGTTCTCCCTGTTTCCATGTGGGTTTCCTCCAGGTGACTGTCTGTGAGGAGTGTGGTGTGTTCTCCCTGTGTCTGCGTGGGTTTCCTCCGGGTGACTGTCTGTGAGGAATGTGGTGTGTTCTCCCCATGTCCGTGTGGGTTTCCTCTGGGTGCTCCGGTTTCCTCCCACAGTCCAAAAACACACGTTGGTTGGTGGATTTCAAAAGTGTCCGTAGGTGTGAGTGAATGTGTGTGAGTGTGTGAGTGAATGTGTGTGTGTGTTGCCCTATGAAGGACTGGCGCCCCCTCCAGGGTGTATTCCCGCCTTGCTCCCAATGATTCCAGGTAGGCTCTGGACCCACCACGACCCTGAACTGGATAATGGTTACAGACAATGAATGAATGAATGAATAAAATAAATGTGTTTTCTATAATCTATGTATAGATTTTTAATTAAATTAAAATTTAATTAAAAAATCTGCCCCATTCCAAAATTGGCCATTTCTGATCAAGCGCACTTTCTTGAAGAGAATAAAACAGAAGAAAACAGTCCAGTCTAAATAAACTATTTCTACATTCCTGTACCATAGAGTAGTATTGCTGCAGATGCATGGGTTCATTAACTTTGTGTTATATGACTACAGACACATAGTTCATACAGCTCCTACAGTGTATATTTATCTTCATCCTGGCCACGAGGAACAGGTTACATTCCTTTCATCTGAAACGACTGGCTTCAGCATCAGTTCATTTTTCTCACCTCTTAGGGTGTTTGGTCTGAAAACACGGCCCTGTTTTTCTCTTCTCTTCGGCACATAACATTCTCATTTGAAACCTTCACAGATTCTTCTGTGCTGAAGCCTTTCTTTTGTGAGGTTCAAAGGTTTTGGCAGGTAAATGTAGGTCACAGCCCCTCACCCCTGTGTGTATTTGACACACAGTCTTAACTCGTCTTCTTGATCTAGGGTTGTTGTCCGTGGCTGAGTGATATTTCGTATGAGTTCATTAAATCAACAGCCAAAAGGATGCGGACCGATACCCAACATTTGTTTCTAAATAAACTCATTTTTCTGCAGTAAATTTGTGCTCTTTTCAAAAGACTTTCAATCTCACAGAACATTTCTGTGAGACTTTGCATTAGCCACAAAAAGTCAATGAATCTTCATTGTAGATTTGATTGTACGATTTTGCTTTACTGTTGCATTCTAATTTGCTTGTAAGCCTCAAAATAATGAATCATCATGAAATGCCTAATGTAGCATTGGCTACGTTAATGTTTTATTATGCTATATTACGTGCAGAACTTACTTGAAGGAAAGTGTCTGGCAATTTATTGTTTTATTTATGGCTCAGTGAAATCGTCTGAGTTGTAGGAGGACTTCTTTTCATTTTGTGGAGAGGCAGTGTAATGTTGTGCGTTGTGTAACAGGGTTCAGTTAGTACAGTTATTAGTACAGTTACAGTACACTCATACAGTATATTATCAGTTTTGTAGACATCCCTTACAAATAGGGAATTAAGCTATTTAAATATTTACTGTAGTGTTGTGGACATTCATGTCATAGTTTTCCAAGCATATCTTTTATAATCTCTACAGAGAAACATGGAATGAAATGGGATACTCTTGAGCTGCTGAATATGTGCTTAAGTTCAACATGCTCCGTGTGAAATCTTAGCTTTCTATAAAACCCCTGGAGGGGGGTGGGGGCAGTCCTTCACAGGGTGACAGACATTTACACATTCACTCACATTCTCACATCTATGGACCCTCTTGAGTCGCCAATCCCACGCAGACACAGGGAGAACACACCACACTCCTCACAGACAGTCACCCGGAGCGGGACTCGAACCCACAACCTCCAGGCCCCTGGAGCTATGTGACAGTGACTAGCAAAGTAGAAGCTATTACTACAGCGACTGAACAACAAATACATGCAGAAGTAAAGTCAGTGTATATGGGACACAGAATGGAAAGGTTACTAATAATATTCTAATGAAAAATATTTGACACTTTGCCTGTATTAGAGGTGCGTTCACCTGCCAAAACGCTTTTTTTTTTTTTTTTTGCAGTGAGCTCTGTACTCACTGGCAAGTCTCCTGGGGGAAATATTCTGGAATTTGAAGGTGGAATAGGAGGCTCCAGCAGTGCCAGGAGCTGGTGAGGAATGTGTGGGATTTCTGCGATTCCCAGAATGTATTGACTCGGCTGTACGTGAGGCCAGCGAAGACACAGCGGGATAAATTTAGAGCTGGAATAGAATATGCAGCTTTCTCAAGGTCATGCTAACAATGCTTCTCACACTGTCCTCTTTTCTGGACACAGCAGTGAGTCCACAGGGCACGGACGTCTGACCAGGTGTTCCAGGCAATTGTAACAGCTTAGCAAATATTGAGTACACTGGTGGTGTGCTTGGGATTGAGTATAAACATAACATTATCTTTGGCTTTGTGGTGTACCTCTATAAATGTCTTAAAGGTTTTGAAAATATGGAAGAAATTCATTATTTCACGCAGCAGGACATAGTGGATTATGCTCTGGAAAAGGCTTCTGCTTACAATTCCTAATAATATTTAATGACCTGGCTTACCACTGATACATGCAGATACGTTTGTAGGATCATGTCCATAAAACACCATCAGAACACCTACGACTAGTCACTTAATGTCACCCTTGGCTGGGTTGGGGTAAAGGTCCTCAGCCACAGGTTGCAGCACATTGGAACTGTGATCTCTGGAGTGGTGCAGAGCCATCTTTGAGTTAAAGTTTGATTTGTAATTCAGATCTAATATTTCACAATAAATACCTGATCTCTTGTGACTTAAAGGCATCAAATCCTCACAGCAGTGTTCCAACATCTAGTGTGAAGTCTTCCTGGAAAAGTAGAGGCTGTTGCTAAAGTAACAACTTCATTTCAGAAGAAGTCTTAGATGAGCAGGTGTTCACAAATATGGACCAGTGCAGTGTAGCTGCAGTTGGGATTTTACTTCTTGTCCATCATGCCCCCATGTCCACTACGGAGGGAGCGCTTGCAATATAAACAGCCTGGTTCTAATTAAAATTCTCGACATATTTTTATCTTCTCCTGGAAGTGCACGCTTCATTTCCTAGAAGCGTGGAATTCTGAAGGGTTTCGGCTTCAAGCTGCATATCATTTTTTTATATCTGGGTTTTGTTTGTGTGTGTGTGTGTGTGTGTGTGTGTAGTGTAATGAGTGGAACTTTAATTTTCACTGACATCAGTGTTGAAACTGCTGAATCCTTTCATCGCTACATTTCATATATCCACATAAACAAAAATACCACTCCATGGTTCTAAAGGCTATTTATAAATGATAGTGTCTGCTGACAGCATATTTTCACTGACAGCATACACTTCTTGTCACCACAGTTAGAAATTGCTTGGTTTTCACTGAACCATGGAGTTGACTCACAGTCGTTCCATAACTGCTCTCTGTCCCAAACCGTGACTATTTCAGAACACAGACTTTCAGCTTTCTACATCTAAGCCCTACCTTTAAACGCCGTGAGAGAGCTGTTTACTCCAGTGTGAGGCATTCTTCCTGAGCAGAGGTCACTTTCTCTTTTGCAGGTTTTAATAATAACTAGTGTTACATAATTAACTTTAATGTAGTTCTTGGTTCTTTCTCTCAGGCTGTAGCTGGAACTCCTCTCACTATGTTCATTTCTTCTTTTTGTAGTAAATTCAGCTTTTATTTCCCTTTTTTTCACCCTCCATTTGGACAGAAGAGAGCCTTGTTTACTTTCCTCATCCACCATGTTATTCGCTATCACAGCTGAACATTTATCATTCTCAAATCAAAATCACTATGAGATGTGAATCAGTATGAGTCCAGTTTCCAAGGGCTATAAATGTAGTTCTACCATATGTTTTCATTAACAATGTCACAGCAACTTGTAAATGCGTGCACTTAGTGTCTATATAACAGATTTAGACCAATGAGAGGGACTTGAGCTCCTGAAATTAAAGCCAGATCTTCTTGGCGGTCTTATGCCTGGACTTTTGTTTTTAGGAAATAAATGCTATTTAAATCACAGCTCAAATTTTAGTTTGAAAAAACCCATTTATGTATTTTCCCCAAGTTGGTCCTATTTCAGACCAGACTGTGCCTTTGTTATGTTAAAAGATACGCTGAAAACTTCAGATAATTTATTTGGTAGCTTTACATTCTGTTTTTTTTTTTATTTTTATTTTTTAACAACAACAGGTATTGTCGCAGGGACCTGGAGGTTGTGGGTTCGATTCCCGCTCCGGGTGACTGTCTGTGAGGAGTGTGGTGTGTTCTCCCTGTGTCAGCGTGGGTTTCCTCCGGGTGCTCCGGTTTCCCCCCACAGTCTAAAAACACGTTGGTAGGTGGATTGGTGACTCAAAAGTGTCCATAGATGGGAGTGTGTGAGTGAATGTGTGGGTGTGTGTGTTCTCTCTATGTCTGCGTGCGTTTCCTCTGGGTGAATGTCTGTGAGGAGTGTGGTGTGTTCTCTCTGTGTCTGCATGGGTTTCCTCTGGGTGACTGTCTGTGAGGAGTGTGGTGTGTTCTCTCTGTGCCTGCGTGGGTTTCCTCCGGGTGACTGTCTGTGAGGAGTGTGGTGTGTTCTCCCTGTGTCTGCGTGGGTTTCCTCCGGGTGACTGTCTGTGAGGAGTGTGGTGTGTTCTCCCTGTTTCTGCGTGGGTTTCCTCCTGGTGACTGTCTGTGAGGAGTGTGGTGTGTTCTCCCTGTGTCTGCGTGGGTTTCCTCCGGGTGACTGTCTGTGAGGATTGTGTTGTTTTCTCTCTGTGTCTGCATGGGTTTCCTCCGGGTGCTCCGGTTTCCTCCCACAGTCCAAAAACACACGTTGGTAGGTGGACTGGTGACTCAAAAGTGTCCATAGGTGTGAGTGTGTGAGTGAATGTGTGAGTGTCTGGGATGCCCTGTGAAGGACTGGCGCCCCCTCTAGTGTGTATTCCCTCCTTGCATCCAATGATTCCAGTGACCCAGAACTGGATAAGCTCTTACAGATAATGGATGGATAATGAAGTGGACAAGACCTCCACTGTTCATGTCACAGATTACAGTGTAGCGCTCGGTCCAGGCAGTGTATGAACACAGATCCTTGGGCAAAACTCCTAACCCTGGATTAGATTGCCTCTACATGATTGAAATTATAAGTTGCTCTGGACTCGAGCGTCTGCCAGATGCCATAAATATAAATATGCTATCAAAGTTCTGGTATTGTGGCTAACCTTAAAAAAGATATAATTCAGAGCTTGTATCAGATTGGTATCTTGGAGAAACCTCAGAAAAATGAAGGTCCCAGCTGCCCAAGCTCTTTCCTCATGCATTGTGGAACATGGCCTCTGCTCAGTATAGAGTTTCAGGCTCTTGGATTTTTAATGGTCACACTCAGGTTGCCTTTCTCTTTGTCTAAGAAAGGAAGGAATATACAATATACAAGCGGCTCATGGTAGCTGATAGGACGTCAGCCCAGATACCATGTCAGTGCGTTTAGCTTTGTTTTCACCATGATGGCTATGCTAGCTGAATACCGAGGTCATTGTTTATCTTGCTAGTGCTACGTCTAAATTGTACAGTACATTCCTCCTTTATCGTTCCCATCAGTTCTTCAGTCACAACAGTGCTGGGCTTATCCTGAGGCTCGTAGTATTTCTACATGTACAAATATTTTGA
Organism: Hoplias malabaricus; assembly: GCF_029633855.1. Lineage (NCBI taxonomy): Eukaryota > Metazoa > Chordata > Actinopteri > Characiformes > Erythrinidae > Hoplias > Hoplias malabaricus. The sequence continues at coordinate 3,918,887 of NC_089815.1, read as the reverse complement.
AGCAACATTTTGTGTTTTATAAACTGTGGTATGTGGGAATTGTGTCATTTGCTGTCTTATTTAAATGATGATACAGCAGTCTTAGCCTCATTGCCCTCATCACTTCCATGAGCTGGAGTCTGTTTTCATTCTCAGATGGAACAATGACCACAGGGTTGTTATCATCGCTGTGGTTAGGGCTAAATAAGGCTTTTTTCGGAAATGTTTTGACTGTCATGACTACTCACAATTATATCAGTGCTGACCAGTCTTTCCCAACCGGACATCAGTCAGCAAAAGCTGTGTGTTCTCACACATGTCTGTGGAGAAAAGTGAGAAGTATTGAAACTGAGGACTTGAGGAAACCAGTGATATGGGCAGGAAAGACATGAGTTTATCTCCTGAGCCTGATATTGTGTCCTTATTTATCTGACCACAGCAGCATATCCACAAACCAGGCATAGGTTGTCTGTTCTGCTCTGTTCATAAATACGCACAATTATATTGATTTACCAGTGAAGATTTCATAATATTTTACAGGTGTTATGACAAATTCCAGTATGGCAGTCATGTTACACTGTAAAACCAAATTTAGCAGAACTTAGAGTACAAAGAGGGCTCTGCTTAATCAGAATTTTACATCCATCCATCCCTCCATTATCTGTAACCTTTATCCAATTCAGGGTCACGGTGGGTCTAGAGCCTACCTGGAATCATTGGGCACAAGGCGGGAATACACCCTGGAGGGGGCGCCAGTCCTTCACAGAGCAACACACACACATTCACACCTACGGACACTTTTGAGTCGCCAATCCACCTACCAACGTGTGTTTTTGGATCATGGGAGGAAACCGGAGCACCCGGAGGAAACCCACACAGACACGGGGAGAACACACCACACTCCTCACAGACAGTCACCCAGAGGAAACCCACGTGGACACAGGGAGAACACACCACACTCCTCACAGACAGTAACCCGGAGGAAACCCATGCGGACACGGGGAGAACACACCAACTCCTCACAGACAGTCACCCGGAGGAAACCCACGCAGACACAGAGAGAACACACCACACTCCTCACAGTCACCCGGAGGAAACCCACACAGGCACGGGGAGAACACACCACACTCCTCACAGACAGTCACCCGGAGGAAACCCACGTGGACACGGGGAGAACACACCAACTCCTCACAGACAGTCACCCGGAGGAAACCCACGCAGACACGGGGAAAACACACCACACTCCTCACAGACAGTCACCCGGAGGAAACCCACACAGACACAGGGAGAACACACCACACTCCTCACAGACAGTCACCCGGAGGAAACCCACGCAGACACAGGGAGAACACACCACACTCCTCACAGACAGTCACCCGGAGCGGGAATCGAACCCGCGACCTCCAGGTCCCTGGAGCTGTGTGACTGCGACACTACTTGTTGCGCCACCGTGCCGCCCAGAATTTTACAGTTTCACAAATTCAAAGAACAAGAAAATATATGAAAATATATTCTTTACCTTCAAAATCAGCTGAATTTTTGTACAGGGATGCCCAATACTTTGCATATTACTGTACCATTAAAAATGCAGGGGATTTGAAACCAAACGTAACACCAGCCCTGTGTGTATGTGTGTGAGCAGGTGGAGGAGGGAAGCCGGGCAGCATCGGCGCAGCTCCAGGTGGGTGATGAGATTGTCAGCATTAACGCAGTACCCCTGAGTGGCTTCAGACAGGAGGCCATCTGCCTGGTCAAGAGCTCCTACAGGACACTGGAGGTGGGGCTCAAACGGTAGGCCTCCGCACTCCACACACTTGTGGGTCCACTTTGACTTTCAGCGAATGAAGCCAGTTTTTCGTTATAGATGTAGTTTAGTGAATAACAATTTCACAATATTCCCATTTTCATTTTAATAGATGATTGTCGGTCAGGTACTATGTCCTAGGTCAAGTTGATGGTCTTTTTTCTGGGGTATACTCTTGAATTACGTTAGATCTACACTGGCCTCATAGCCCCAGGGCAAAGCTAAAAATCAAACTTTAGGTACTAAACGTGACTGACTGAACACGTCTAGGATAAGGGTAAAATGTCCTGTATGTTTTGAACATGTGAGCTTTTAGTTCAGACCATAAACAGATTAGTTTGTCTCTGGTCTTGCAGTGGGGATACGTCTGAGCCCGATAATGTGAGCAGAGCTATTATACTTAGATTGCTTTGCCTTACTCCAAACTAGACTGAGGTTTAAAATGGAAGCTGTTTTGGTCAGAACTGATCATTACTGAGCCACAGTGGACCAGTCTGTTTCTGCACTGCAATAACAAGCCTGCGTTTAAATAGGATGTGTGAATGTGGCTGTTTATACATGTGTGTATAAGGCTGTTTTACAAAATTAAAGGGGGAATCATAACTGCATAACTGTTTAAAATAACATTTATTTGGAAATGTCCAATTCGACTTCTAATCTTCAGACTCGAGAATGTGGCAGTGGGTTGTTTTTAAAGATACATTTTTCTGTTTCCCCAACAACTGTTGATGTAATAATTTATTTAAATGTGTGTTTTTGTGTGGTCTGTGAATTTCAGAAAGAATATATTGTGCTGATGGCCCTCGATCACTCAACAGTATCTGATACACAATGCATTTGTTCATAGCAACCGTTGCTAGGTTAGACAAGCTTTACAGACCACAGGTTTAATAAGTTTTTATCAGTGTTTTCTCTGATGCTGTTTTACACTAGAAAGTGTTTTGTTTAAAGCTGTCAGTCCTGGTTCTACGCTGTAAAACAGGTCTAGCTGATGCTGCGAGCTACTGGATGACACCATTATTTCGGGAAGTGGAACAAAAGGACCTCATTGTGTCTGAGTGAACGCCGTCACACAAAAGAGGTCTGAGGCACTGCTTTGTCCGGCAGCACCATGGCCTCGTCCCGTGGCTTTGTCTGGGCTCCAGTGCCGCGGCTCCAGTGCCTTGAAGCAGCGTCAGGCTGGAGACAGCTGGCAGATTTCACTAGAGGCTTTCTTACACCACTCACATCTAACAAACTCACAGATAAATCAGAGCACAATAATAATAATAACAATGAAAACAAAAAGGCAATGATATGAATAGCTGAAAGATAATATATAGATGATGATGTGTGTATGAGTATTAATTATCATTTATTACATACTCGCTTGCAAAATACTTGTTTCATTGTTTATAAAATTATAACATTTGTCGTCCACTGGTTCTCTTGGGGTCTGTGAGGATTTTAAAGTGTAGCTTTTAGCCAGACATGAGAAGTTGAGTTTAAATGGACTTTGTCTAGGATTAACTGCTGTTTTTCATTGTGAATACTTCAGTGTGATTACTGCTAATAACAGACTTGCAGGTTCTAAAATGCACAACCCATGGGCCAAGACGTTTCTCTGTGGACTATTCCTTGGTGAATGAATGAGGCCATCTAGTGGTGTAGTCAGTGATGTGTTACATTTTTTGTGCACTGTCAACCGCTGCATAGTCAGAGAAGATGGTATGCAATTGCAGGTGTATTACAATAGTGCTATAATTAGAATTTATTTTGGAGGGTCTGTAAATTAACGGGCGGCACGGTGGCGCAGCAGGTAGTGTCGCAGTCACACAGCTCCAGGGACCTGGAGGTTGTGGGTTCGATTCCAGCTCCGGGTGACTGTCTGTGAGGAGTTGGTGTGTTCTCCCCGTGTCCGCGTGGGTTTCCTCCGGGTGCTCCGGTTTCCTCCCACAGTCCAAAAACACACGTTGCAGGTGGATTGGTGACTCGAAAGTGTCCGTAGGTGTGAGTGTGTGAGTGAATGTGTGTGTGTCTGTGTTGCCCTGTGAAGGACTGGCGTCCCCTCCAGGGTGTATTCCTGCCTTGCGCCCAATGATTCCAGGTAGGCTCTGGACCCCCCGCGACCCTAAATTGGATAAGCGGTTACAGATAATGGATGGATGGATGGGTCTGTAAATTACGCATACAAATTTCTTTAAAACAAAAAAATAAAAATCAAGGCTCAAAAAATAATAGAATAAAGGCATTAGGGATAAAAACAATGTTTGGAGGCACATAAATCTAGAAATCTGATGTAGTTTTGTCTTACATATTATTCCATATTATTATTATTATTATTATTATTATTATTATTATTATTATTATATAATTTAATTAAGCATGTAGTGTCGCAATCACACAGCTCCAGGGGCCTGGAGGTTGTGGGTTCAAGTCCAGCTCCGGGTGACTGTCTGTGAGGAGTGTGGTGTGTTCTCCCTGTGTCGCGTGGGTTTCCTCCAGGTGACTGTCTGTGAGGAGTGTGGTGTGTTCTCCCTGTGTCTGCGTGGGTTTCCTCCGGGTGACTGTCTGTGAGGACTGTGGTGTGTTCTCTTTGTGTCTGTGTGGGTTTCTTCCGGGTGACTGTCTGTGAGGAGTTTGGTGTGTTCTCCCTGTGTCTGCGTGGGTTTCCTCCGGGTGACTGTCTGTGAGGAGTTTGGTGTGTTCTCCCTGTGTCTGCGTGGGTTTCTTCCGGGTGACTGTCTGTGAGGAGTGTGGTGTGTTCAAAAACACATATTGGTAGGTGGATAGGCGACTCAATAAAAAGTGTCCATAGGTGTGAGTGTGTGAGTGAATGTGTTAGTGTGTGTTGTCCTGTGAAGGACTGGCGCCCCATCCAGGCACAGGACAAATAATGAATGAATAAACAAATGAATGTAATGAATTACATAAATGTTTTCTGCTTGTATCTGTACCGTAATGGACTGCTATTTTCAGACACAATTACAAATTATTTAATCTAGTACATGTACATATAGAAATGTAACAGCAAAATAGTTAGCATAATACAATTACTTTACTGCACTTCCCACTACACTAAGCATACTCCATGTCCTCACAGAGGGCTCCCTGGCTTCCCCGGCCTTAGCTCGGAATCCAATTACCAACAGCAAAGTTGGTCAGACCTTAGCACGGTGGACAACAGAGGCCACTGTTAACTATGGAAGTCTGAAATTGTTCATTTTTAAGGCTGCTTTGTTATTATTATTTTTGTCTGAATTATGTGAAGAGAATGTGAAAGACAGGTTGCCTTAAAGCTGCAGGACTAGAAACAGTAATGGACCTGTCCTTCATTAACTCCCCCCAAACCTGTTGGTGAATGGAAGGTGCCATTGCCTAGGTGAGCTCATTGGGCTGGTGGGATTGACTGCTGTGTGAGCTCATTGTTTTTGTGGGCACTAAACTCCCCTCAGTGCGTGGTCTGTCTATGTTATGGCGTTCCCTTGAGAGGAATAAGTCTCCTCTTTATTCACCTGATCAAGGTAATTTCCTCAAATGGATTTCATTACTTGCTTGAAGCAATGCTAACTAGAATTCCTTACTTGTCTGTTGAGGTGTTGACTAAGGTTTACCGTAGTGCTGCATGTCAATATTAATATTTTTAAAAATCGTTGCACTCATAGTTTAGATTTTTTTTAAATGTGCCTTTTTATCTGTTAATTTTAAAATAAATATATCATTTGATGCGTATTACGTATTGATAAAATGTCTATTTATAGAACTGTGATATTATATTGTTTGCTTTATTGTCTACATTTTATACAGACCGATAGACGTCTCTCAAACTTCGTTTGTCAGTATAGTTTTGTTGTTTGTGATGTTGGCTGTATTAGCTCCAGTAAAACAGAGGAAGTCTAAGATTAGATTTAAAAACACAGAGTCTACAACACATTTATAATAAAGTCATGTTGTATATCTAAAAGCTGTTGGTGATTGTGGCTGAATTGATGCTAAAAGGATGGCACACTATGTGGAGAATGAGAATTGCAATGTGAAGAGAAGGTGCAGGTGTCATGGCTCATGTAAACACCTCCGGGACATTCTGTTTATAAGATGTAAATTACAGCACAGTTTACTTTTTCACTGAGGATTCACTCAGTAGACGCTTTGGCTTTATATTTTCCATCTCATTGCAGTGGACAGAGTTGTGGGTTTTTCATTCGGCTCTGGACCCCCAACTGTGACTGTCCTTATCTGCCTTGGCATCTGTTGCATCACGAGACAAGGAGATGAGTAGTAGTGGAGATTCACGTCCACAGGATTTGAGAAGCTGCCAGATATAGACTCTGCTGTAGTGCCGCTGAGGGTTGGTAACTCCTTACTGATCATTTGTTGGTTGGAAACAAACTGGTTATTCATAGAAACGGTACGTATAGGTAGAGTCTCGGAAATCAAGATGAATTGGTCAATACTACTGTTAAACTTTGTCATCTTGACAGTCAATATCCATGAATGTTTTATATTAAACTTACAGCTGAGATTTTGCAGTGCGTTTCGAAGATGTTGGCTGTACTTTCTTAGTTTGTCATATTTTTAAGCATTTATATATGTTCAATTTGGCAACAACAATAGGACCATATACCATTACTCTGCTCTGCTCAGTTCCAATCATTTTTGGAATTAAAGAACAACTAACTAGCAATTATTTGTAGCAGTAACTGAAACATGCAGCTTTTAAATAAAGCTTTGCTATTTTGTTCTATGTGTTATGGCGTGTCACAAACAAACAAACAAACATTGCTATTTAGTCTCTGGCTAATGCTGACTAGCCCTAGCTAATACCAATCTGATGTTGATTTATTGAATAAAGTTGTCCATTAAAACGATGTAAAAGCATGTAAGATTAGGCTATCATGCTAAAACTATTCAAACACTTAGCCGTCCCACAGAAAGAATGGGGTGCTATTTCAGGGCAGATTTGTTACAGGATTGGGTCGTTGTTTTTTATTCCCCCTACGACATCTGCTCAGCATTTTCAGCTGATATCAGCCTGACGTCAGTGGCCATGAAGTGCCCATTATTATGTTATATGTTAGCTTCAGTGTTCTATTTCGCACATGCCATGAGTAAATGTCCTGCTTCAGAAATACAAATCCACTTGAAAGATTCTCGTAATACATTAAGGTACAGCTTTGCTGAATCACATTTTGGTGTAATTATGGGCTGTTATTATACTCTTCGTGCTGAACGTTATTGCAGTTTGGTGCATTAGAATACATTCTAAAACCCAGAGCTTTAGGCTGAAGGGAGTATTGGGCCTGTTGTGAGTATGTTGTAGAGATGTGTGCTTGGACGGTATGTGGTGGGCTCTGGCAGGGTTTGAGTCTGTTATCCGTAAGCCAGCTTGTGATTATGGTGGCACTTTCTTTTGTGTCCTGTCTATCTGACTCCATTCAGTGAATCAGCCAGGATCATGGCTGGCCTCTGCCCTACACACAGGCTACTGGAGCGCCCAAACAACCAAGTGGTGACTCAGTTAATGAAGAATTTAACCAGCTGCCATTTTGGCGATTCATATTTCACCAACCAATACTGTTTACAGTGGTTAAAAACTGTACCAAACCCTTCATACATTTTTATTCAAACTAAAGTTAATATTGTGTTTGTTTTAATTTAATTTATTATTATTTTTTTATGTGTGAAGGATCACTTTGTTAGTTTTATGTCATATAATCCAGCTAAGCCTCATTTTAAGACAAATTAGCTCCATCAACACACTGTCATTGGTGATGTAGGTTTTTAAAATGAAATCTCAATGTTATACATCGACTGAGTTAATAGTTATCAGTTGGAAGGTCTTAAACCTGGCATTTAGGTATTGAATACATGAGTAAATGTAATCCTGAAATGACTAATGCTGAAGTCCCTGTGACTTTCCTCAGAAGTGCACAGACATCCTGCTCGTAGATGTCACTTGTAGCATGCAGGAGGCCTACGTCTGGAGCCCCACCACTGTTTATGAGCCATTAGCCAATCAGAGAAACAGATTATGCTACTTGTTATGACTGGATACTACATACCCTCCCTGTTGCTAGTGCTAAATCTTCATAATCCTCCAAGGAAATCTCCTATTGAAGAGGACACACATACCGTTAGCCATCCACTCAGTGTTTGTGGATGTTGCAGGGGTGTGTGGCCTGGGTGGATCTTTATGTGTTTGTGTGTGGGAGGAGGGTGAGGGGCTGGGGGGGTTGATGGTCTATTGGTCAGGCTACATTTGTCTTGAGTTATTGTCCTGAGTGTGGGGAGGGCCTGGTGTAAATGCCTTAAGATTCCTGGCTCCCAGAGGCACCATTGTGTTCAGGCACTTCTTTCAAGCGTGAGAGGAATGCACTTGCTGGGAAACAGGCCACAAAGCACAATCACCTTCAGCTAATGCGAAAGGAGCACGTTTTCTCCTCTACTTTGTGGAAAAGTAGAACAGATTAAGAACGTAGCCATGTTCCTGTTTTTCTTTTTACCACAAAGATCAGGTGAGTGGTGTTTTTCTAGTTCAAAGTCTAGAGGCTTGTTACTTAGTAAACATTGTTTCTGTTTTTCTTTAACGAGAGGTAGCGTAGGGTTATGTTGTGTAAGTTTCAAATTATAACTTTGCTATACATTATGTTGGAGATGTTTGCACCTGGGATGCAGCGAATTGTTGGAATCATATCAGAATTGTCCAAAAAATGGCTTCAGGTGTTATCACTGGTGTTCAGTTATGACTGATATTTCAGACTAGTATTTGTTGACATATTTATTATACGTTTAGGTGATGCCATGTTACTTTATAAAGCTAAAACAGACAGATTAAGGCCGTCATAATTATTTGGTTGTTTTTCTTTGGCTTTTTTTTTAGTATCTTACCCCAACAAATCAGGAAATGAGACATTTTGTCAGTGTCCCTCTCAGTAGTATCTTCATGAGCTGTTGTCATTTGCATTTGAATAGTGGCCTAAAACCAGAACTACCACAGAAACCTTCTCCACTGAGTAGATTGTTGTTAAATAGCATTTTTGCCACCTCCTGAATTATTTCACTTCAGTGAAACTCGGAGAACACTTGTCCCCTATTGTTTACTCTGCATCATGTGATTAACACGACAAAGCTCTGTCATAAAAACCACTTCTTCAGTTCCACAAATTGCAGTTTCAATACAGACAACAGCTTGAGTAGAACGAGTAGCTCTGTAACATACTGTTACAGATTTAAAAGGTTAATCTTCCATTGAACACATGCAGTCTGTATAGCACTATGGCCATGTGGTAGCTTGATCTGACCCTTGTAGCTCGCTGCGCAATGTAGCATTAACTCAGGGCCTGTGTACTACTCAAGTGGTGCCTTTGAGTGACTTAGTGACTTTGTAAATACAGCATTAACTGATTTACACATCTCTAGATCTTTATATCTTTGTATATGACTCCCTATTTAACATCAGTTTAAATATAATCTGTTGCTCTGGGCTTTTTTTGTGAGGGGTTTTCTAATGTAAACAAGGTCAAAGAAATGTCAGCCCTCGGGATGTTTTCTTGTGTGTGAACAGTATTTGTAAAAACAATATGGCGACCAGATAATCTTTGCACAAAGAGGTTTTTTCGGACCACTCTATGTTTCTACCATCAGGTTGTACTTGTGAAGATTAGAGAAAATGTTGTCCTAATAGAGCAGTGTATGTGTGTCCCCTCCTCCTCCTCCATGCTGTACAGGAAGATGAAAATGGTGGATATTGTAACACAAACAATGCCCGCAGAGAGTGACATACACGTGGCCAGGAGCTTTCTAACGAAGATTTTGCGAAGTTCTATGAGGTATTGTGCAACAGTTGGACCCTTACAAGTCTTTCCAGCAATCCCCAGTACCATGATTCTGTGCTGTGTAGTTTTTCCCTCTCTCACTCCACTCTGGCATCATCTGGTGTCTTAGCTGTGCTGTGCTTAGCTGTGCTGTTCACGTGCACCCAAGGGATTACTCATTAAATCTGATTGCCTTGCTGTCATTTTCATTGGTTCCTCGTGGTAATCCATGTGGCGAATGTTAGCTCTAACAAAGATCAGTCAAACTGATCAGTTGTTTGAAAAGAGATGTTGTGATGGATGATTTTTTGCTAATGTGGGGTTTAATTTGATCTTTGTTTTGCATGCTTCTCAGGAAGAATCGATTTAAAGGGTATGTACGTTGCACATCAATCATTTTTAGTAATTGGCTTGGGACATTTTATTTCAGAAGTCTCTCTCATTCTGGGCTGCACAATGTCACATTTTTTAATTAGTATTATAATATGACTTGCCCAATGCACATGTTTTCTTAAGAGATTTGATGATATTTTCACACACAATGACCCAACCTTATGTAATTAAACTAGAAAAAAGTAATTCTCTACTCTGCACTTCAGTCATATTAATATACAGGGGGTCCTACGTCGCATCGTAAACCGATTTTCGGTGTAAGTCGGAACATACATAGATACTGTATCAGTATTCCTCCTATTTCCGGCCGTCCCCTAACTCCGGCCACTGCCGTATATGGTGCAATTCCGCTCTCTCTCTTTGCCAATCGCATTGGGTAAAACAATAAAACATAAGATCAAGCCTTAGTAGGGCATTTAAACATCAGTCTTGCAAGAAATCACACATCTAAACAATATTTAAGTATCTCTAACAGTGTTGTAATTCTTTGTGTGCAAAACTACATGTGGAACACAACACATTTCCATTTCGCGACAGATATTTCCCTCAGTGTAAAAGTTAGCTTAGCGGTTAGCTTCCTTTTCTCTGAGGGGAAAATCTACCGCCATTTTAATCCTTACATGTAGAGTACGGATACCAACACAGGACAAATGTAATCTCATTGTGAACCTCTCAAAACCACTGAATGTGGTAGAAACGGTCTTGTTTGACTGTCACAAGCAGGGGATATGGCCGAAGTTAGGGGGCGCTAGTAATCTTAGCAGTATTGGCACCTACTTAAACAAAAGCGTTTTTATCTAAAAACATATATTCTTTCAAAGTCAAGCAAGTCTTGAACATGAATCTACACACATTTGACTCCTGAAAAATTTTGATTTGAGTGAGTAACCGTGTATTCTTTCGCTGCGCACACCAAACACGTAGTTCGCGATACGACGTTTACAACGCAAAACCACTTAAGTCGAAACAAGGCTTCATACAGTAAATGGGAGATGTGTCGTAACCACGAAACATCGTAGCTTGGGACTGACGTAACCCGAGGACTTCCTGTATATTAATTGAATTAAAGTATTTAATGGTTTTGCAATTAGCCCAACATTGAATGTTTTTCTGGTAAATTATTAGAGCTGAAAAAGTAATCATATTTATATCTTATATAGAGTGGAATTTTCAAATTGTACGACACTGTCCTGATTTAACAAGAACAATGTCTTACAACGTTTTAAAAGAGAACATGTAGCTTCTATATAACACAATTATAGTCCTGTATAATCAGAGACAACCAAACACTGCTGTGTAAATGATAACAAATAAATGACACTCTGCCACTCTTCATTAGTCAGAGGTTCTTGGTCTTCCTGGTTGCACAAGCAGGCCTGGTTTTAATTTACATAAAACAATAGGATTTAAATCACTGCAAAGTTGATTTGCAATAATTTATTTTCCCCAAATGTTGGTCTGTTTAAAAAACGCCAGTAAAAACGTGTTTACTAGCAACACATCGAGGGAGATATTGTTCGTGTTCATTCTCATATTCCCACTGTATATTCGTGTCCATATTGTACAGTTTTACCTTGTACTTAGGAAACTCATTAGACTTGTATGTCATTGCTGCCCAAAGAAAAACATATTTCTCCAAAATAGTAACTTGGATAAACCTTAAATTCCAATGGAAACCAAATTTTATTCCAAACAGTTTTGGAGCATTTCTATTGGTCCATACATTATAAAACTGTAACACAGTATGAAGAGCAGCTGCTGTGTTTAAGTGATTTACAAATCTAACAAGTGACAAAAATGGAGATACAGTTTTTTTTGTTGGACAGTGATGATTTGCAGGTTGAATATAACAATCATGGATATTTTTTTAACTCAGAACATTTGTGTTACTGATATTCTTCAATTCCTCAAAACACTGTTTTTTTCAGGAGGAATGAGCCTTTGTGCAGACCCCACTCCTGGCACTCTTCCAAAGTGTCTGAGAATTCCTCAGAATTGTCTAAGACTGAAGACATTGCAGTGCTTGAATCTGCATGGCAGACTAAATGTGATGCAGGGTGAGGTTACAAAAAAAATCCCAGATGAATTTGAATGCATTGAATTATCTTAATCCTAAAGTTATAGCATTCCCATCTCTTTCTACAGTTCGTCCTCAGATGATTTCACCAGCTGTTGGGGCCAGACAGATCTGCGTCAGGTGTCCTGCAAATTCAGCTCAGTGGGAAATATGGAAAGTCTAGATAGCTCTTCCAACAAGCTTCAGAGTGCAGCTGAGCACTCGGTGGCTGGAAAGGGTAATCACAACTATAACACACCTGATCAGAGTTTATCGAGAAGTGCTGCTACCCCCACAGACTGTATATTTTACCGGGGCAGCCCCGCTGAACATCAAAGGTACCTACAGATTCCCGTGAGTAACGGAGGTCGGGTCAGCCCTAGGATCGAGGAGCAGGCTGGCTCCAGGCTCTCCTCCTCAGGGAGGGTGAATCTTAATCCAGTTTGGCATGTTCCAGAGAAGTCTCCAGCCACCCACTCTCCACCCCCTCCTCCTCCACCTTTACGAAGTGACAGTTTTGCAGCTACTAAAGTTCATGAAAAAGGATTAGTGATCCCATATCCACAGGGACCGCCTGCTTATTCCCATCAGAAAGCTCATGGTAGAGGTACAGACAGGCAGTTTGATGATTACCATGTCAGTGAACGTGGAAACGAATCACGAACTAGCTACAACCCAGCTTCTAAGAAAGATTTTCTTCATGTGTACCTTTCTCCTGAAGACTACAGTCCAAACCAGCTGAATCCAAACAAGCCATTTTCCTTGTCAAGTACTGATGTGAGACAAAGCCAAAACCCCTTTGCCAGTCAGCCTCAACATCAACGACAGCGCAGCGATGAGGGTCCCCTCTACCCGCATCCCAGAAACACATCGGTCCCCAAGACACAGACTGTTGGCACGTATTACCGTAGTCTACAGCATCTACCGACTAACGCTGGACCCCAAAAACAAGTCAGAAGCTCCACAGCATCTCTGTCTAGCACAGTTTCAGATAACAACTCTGATGGCATGGCGCATTTCCGCTACTATTGTATCACTGCCCAGCAACCTCCACAGGAGACATCAGAAGAAATGGCAGAGGATGGATTGAGAGCAGAATCAGAGACTACACAGGGGTTTAGTGATCGGAACACAGCGAATTCTCAAAAGGCCATAAAAGTGAAGTACCCCACAACCTACCTGCAGGGGCTGGAGAACAAAAATGAATACTGCAAACAGACTCTCAGTCCTTCAGCACCAGAAGTTACCTCTCCGGGACAGGGTGCTGTGATGGTGAAGTCCAGTTCAGGGGAGAAGGAGAAGGAAAATCTGTGGAAGAAAGATGTGGGAAATTTGGAGAACCTTCAAAGCAAGCATGTATTGAACCACCAGGCAGAGCAACGAAATCTTGCTACCACACATCGAAATACCCCAAAGGAAACTTGGATTCCCAAGAATGAACCTAAGATTTGCCCACAGAAGACCCCACTGCTGCATTTCCTGGCTCAGGAGAGCAAGATTCTAGCTGACAACACCATGGTGACAACCACTGCAGCAATCCTGCAAGAGGCTGATACGTCTAGCGGTAAACAGGGAAGAAGAAGCGACCGCTATGCCACCACTTTGCGTAACGAGATCCAAGAGAAGAGAGCCCAGCTTCAGAAGAGCCGCAGCGCTGCCACCTTGAGTTGTCCTGGTGAGGCTGATGAAGATGCTGGGGTCTGGAGGTCCTCAGAGACTTCTACTTCTTCTTCCGATGGTTCGTTTACAAATACCTACAAGGACAACCTGAAAGAAGCCCAAGCTAGGGTTCTACAGGCCACATCGTTTAAGAGGAGGGACCTAGAGCTTCCTGGGAACGAAACAGTTACTGGGCAATTTCCTGTGAAATCAGATTCGAGTAACAGCCAAGTCACTCGTATTGGAAGTCGAAAACGTTTCCCCATGGACAAGAAGATACATTCTTTTTCAGAGCCTGATAAGATCAATGAAGTGGGAGTAGAGGAAAAAGGCACACGCCAAGCATCTGTTGGTTCTTTTGTAGATAGATGCAAGTTCTTTGAAGGAGCTTCTAAACCAACTTTCTCCAGACCTATCCCAAAGAAGTCTCATCTCAGCTCCAGTGAGGGTGGAGGGAAAAACAAGTTAGCTACATCTGTAGGTGAAAACAGTAGACAGTCCTCATCCAAAAACCTTTTTGAGATGAGTAAAGGCATCACTGCAGATGAGGAGCAGCAACGACTGGGAACTTTTGCAGAGTATGAAGCAACATGGAACTTGCAGAGGAAGTCAGCAGAAGGGAAAACAACCAGCAGGTATCGCTCTGCAGAAAACATTCTGGATTCAGGGACTGAGGAACGCAGCAGCTCTGTGTGTATCCACGAAAGGTCTAGGTCCTCTCCTTCAGCAGATTTCTATGGAGGAGTAAGTTTCATTCTTTACAAATCTATCATTTGCTTTGTGAAACCTGTAACCGTACTGTTACTGGTACTGTACCTTTTATGTGATTAAACGACAAGACAATGATTTATGGAACAGTGCAGGTATGTGATTGAAACCAAATTTTCCTTAATTTAGAACAATTTCAACACAGCATTTCCTTTATTTACCAAACCTAAGGCAGGTCTTCATTAACACAGCAGTCCTTGATTATTTGATTACATGTTGCATTTCTTTCACAGAATGTGCCAGCACAGAAATCTGTGGAAGAATCTCAGCCAGAAAACATGCAAGACCATCGAGAGCTTCATTCTGAAAGGTTGGGATGTCTTCACTATACACCAGCTCTTGATTATCTATCTTGACTAACAACTTTTTACTATTGACTTCTAGTGTTTGTTGGAGCTCCTGCAACAAGTTTAGGAAGCAAAATGTGGCCACCAATTATGTCGTGGGTGATTTAAAATGTGTTTGAAACATTGTGAAACCATGTAGATCACGGTAATGACCTTCTACATGCTTAGTACTCCAGATGAGTACCTTCCCCGTGTTCTGAAATAGAGTAAATAACATTTCCCACGTTGCATTGCATTATCTTTTACACTTTCACCTGGCCTCTTTCATTTTTGCCTGCTTTAAACTGCTCAGACCATTTTGTCTAGACCTAAGGCAAGAGGATGATATGTGTTTTTGTGTTTAGCACTTATACTAATTTTTACATAAGCCTAGACAGTGGTAGGCTGGAGATACGCGTGACGATGAGTGTGTCGGTTTAGGACACTGAAGCTCAGATTACCAGAGATAGGGAGCGTCCAGCTCCACCCAAGTTGGAGTGTAAACTGATTCTGTTTTGGAGTGTCACCAACATGGATGCAAGAATTTGGCATCAACCATAAAACTGCTGTGTGAAAAATAATGAGGTAACTTATACAATATTTTACAACAAAAAACACAAATTGGACATGTGTTTTTTCTATTACAGTACACCTGAGAGGGAACAATGCCAGCTGAAAATCTCTGAGCCTCTGGATTTTAGCCCAGGAAGTGGTCCTGAGGGCACAGACCTGGCAGCTGCTGTCCCCTCCACCTACACCATTAAAGAGTCTAGTCCACTGCCAACTACATACCCTCATCACCTCCATTTGCAAGACCCTGCTATTGAGCAACAATTTCCTCCCACTAGTACGAACGCTGCAAAACAGACACCTGCCCAAAACCGAAAGGACGCCTCTACAAAGCCAGAAACCATAAGCACATCAGGCTCCCTGGAGGTCTTTACAAGCCTCACTCACTCTATAGAACCAGGGGCAGACTGGAGGTCACTCTCTAGTGTAGCATCTCCAGCAGCTTCTTACTCCTCTGGTTCCCCAGTGTATGGGTCTTCACCCCTGACTAATGAAGCCCTCGCTGATATACAACAGAAGGATCTTTCCAGGTGAGCACCTAAAATGCACATCATTTATTCTATTTTTCTATTTCAAGTGACAATTTGAACATGAAGCAATGCATAATGTACAGCATCTATCACCCAAGACACGTTTGGTGTCCAAAGATATATAGTGTATCACATATCTGGTGAATGTGGTTTCTACCACTGTTCGTTATCTATACAATTTGTGTTACACTTTTGTAACATCTGTAAACATCCATTTCTTGGTAGGATTAGCTTTGTAGTTACAGTGTAAAATTAAAGAAACGCATATTGGCCGGTAGACATTTCCCATTTCGTTAGACTGTTTTTAATAATTCAGATGAAAGTATACAAAGAATAAAGTGTGCATGAAAATTGAACTGGAGGTTGTGGGTTCGATTCCAGCTCCGGGTGACTGTCTGTGAGGAATGTGGTGTGTTCTCCCTGTGTCTGCGTGGGTTTCCTCTGGGTGACTGTCTGTGAGGAGTGTGGTGTGTTCTCCCTGTGTCTGCGTGGGTTTCCTCCGGGTGACTGTCTGTGAGGAGTGTGGTGTGTTCTCCCTAGGTCTGTGTGGGTTTCCTCCTGGTGACTGTCTGTGAGGAGTGTGGTGTGTTCTCCCGGTGTCCGTGTGGGTTTCCTCCGGGTGACTGTCTGTGAAGAGTGTGGTGTGTTCTCTCTGTGTCTGCGTGGGTTTCCTCCGGGTGACTGTCTGTGAGGAGTGTGGTGTGTTCTCTCTGTGTCTGCGTGGGTTTCCTCCGGGTGCTCCAGTTTCCTCCCACAGTCCAAAAACACACGTAGGTGAATTGGCGACTCAAAAGTGTCCGTAGGTGTGAGTGTGTGTGTTGCCCTGTTAAGGACTGGCGCCCCCTCCAGGGTGTATTTCTGCCTTGCACCCAATGATTCCAGGTAGGCTCTGGACCCACCGTGACCCTGAATAAGCGGTTACAGATAATGAATGGATGGATAATTTAATAATTAAGTCACTACATCATGTAGCTTGAATTTTATATGGTATTATATAACATGTATGTCACAATTATATACATCATTACATGCATTATAAACTAAGGAATGTTTCTGACTAATATACGTATTTTCTGCTGATGCAGTAACAAGAAGGAGAAGGGATCAGAACCCAATGGCATTGTGAAAAAAGTTCCCACTGGGATTATCCATGCAGAAAGTAACTGTGATGAAGAAAGCAGGCATTTTCTGGCACAAAAGAACATGTTTGGAGGCCCTGATGGGACGACTAACCACCAGTTATGCTCTGCAGAGCAGTCCCACTCCCTGTCCCATGACTACACTTTCCAAAGACCACAGAAACCGACTGACTCCAGTCCCTCAGAGGGACAGACGATGTTTGTCTCCACGTCAGAGCATACTGAGATGACAAGGCTCAAAACAGTCCCTCCAGGTCAGTCAGAAGAGGATGAAAAGAGAGAGGAGCTGGCCAGAGACATAATGGTCAAAGACAGGAGTTTAGTTGACATTTTGGATCAGAGTAAGATGAAGACCACCATGGACCTGATGGAAGGAATTTACCCCCAGGGGGAGCAGATTCTGGAGGGTGCTCAGCAAAGGAGAAAGAGTGGGCCAAAGCAGGCATCTCCCAAAACTACTCAGGACAGGTGAGCAGTGTGTAGATTTAGATATTTACACATGTCAGCTAGAGGAATTCTAAACCAGAGATATAATACCTTATCTGTATTTGTATTTTTAAACGTCTCAGTGCAAATTAATCAGCATCATTATTTTGTATTATATATAGGTGTAGCGTACATATGTTCTTCTGCCAGACTTTTTAAATAGGAATACTTTCACAATGCTGTCCTCTGCTGGATTCATTAATGAAGAGCTTTTCCTACCCAGTTCAACTGAGACATTTTAATTTTCACTTTCTTTCTCAGCCACATTTTTAATTGTGTTTGAAATATGTTTGAATTTACAGAAAAGTGGACGAAAACATGGCAGCTGCAGTCTCCTTAGTGACAAGCTCCTCTTACTACAGCACGTCTGCGCCCAAAGCTGAGCTCCTGATCAAAATGAAGGACATGCAGGAACAGATGAAAGAACAGGATTCTGAAGATGAACTGGACTATGACCTGTCCAGCAAGAAGGTACTGTCACACTAAAGCGACCTGTCATTTCTTACCGTACCCACTTAGTACGGCTGCTATAGTCTCAGGTCCAGATGTCTTCAGCATGTGGTGTGTTATAGGAAGTGTAAATGTAAATGTGCACACACCCAGAGCAGCGAGCAGAGCAGCGTCCGAGGAGCAGTTGTGGTTCCTGTCCCTTGCTCAAGGCCCCCTTAGCCGTGGATTGAGGGAGGAGGACGGTGCTGTTCCTTAACTACCACCACCACCACTGTTATATAATGGAAATGTAGTGTATTTGAGTAGATGTAAACGTGTTACAGTTAAAAGGACAAATTCACACGTACATTACATTTACTTGAGCCACATTAACTAGGCACAAACATCCCCTGATTAAAAACCCTCTTTATTTATACAGCAAGAGCTGATTGACAGTTTGAGCAAGAAGCTGCAGGTGTTGCGTGAGGCCAGAGAGAGTCTTCAGGAGGATGTGCTGGACAATAACGCTCTGGGTGAGGAGGTGGAGGCTACAGTGCAGGCCATCTGTAAGCCCAACGAGCTGGACAAGTTCCGCATGTTTGTTGGGGACCTGGATAAAGTCGTCAGTCTGCTGTTGTCCCTCTCAGGAAGACTGGCACGAGTGGAGAATGCCCTCAACAACCTGGAGGAAGGTGCCTCAGCTGAGGAGAAGGTACACTGTGTCAGGGAAAGCAACAAATTAAATATAAACACACTTACGTACAATTAATCCAAATGTAAACAGATCAACTAAAATGTTTTTGGTGTCTGAAGGTTGCTTCTTTAGTTATGACTTTGACAGCTTCAGCGTATTCCGTTCTGTAGTCCTTGCTTTTAAAAACAAATTTGAATCACAACATGTGATCCCCAAAGTAGCTGAACTCATTAAACGTAATGTATAGTGTAGATTAATCGTAACGAGTGCTGTGTTCTTACCGAGTGTCCATGTGTGCAGCGCACGCTGATGGAGAAAAGGAAACTGTTGATTCACCAGCATGAAGACGCCAAAGAACTGAAGGAGAATTTGGACCGAAGGGAACGCCTGGTGTATGAGATCCTGGCCAGCAACCTGAGCGAAGAGCGCCTCGCTGACTATCAGCACTTTGTGAAAATGAAGTCGGCCCTTATCATTGAGCAGCGTAAACTGGAGGACAGGATTAAACTGGGGGAGGAGCAGCTCAAGTGTCTGAAGGACAGTCTGCCTCTGGAACAGAGACTACGCTACTGACCAGGAGGCATATTGGATTTTGTGATACTGTATTGGTAGCAGGATACAATATGGAAACGAACTCTAACCAATGTTTGGTGACGTGCGATGAACATTCTCATTCAAATGGTGATGAGTTTCTGTGGGAGGAGTTCATATGATCTAACAATTTAGGCCAAATGTTTTTGATCTGTCACTGTTGCTGGGACAGAGGCATTTATCTCTGAATTTGAACACGGTTTTGGATCATTTCCACTGGTCCACTCATCATCACATTTAACCCAGTGAAAATGAAATATGACACAAGTTGAAATGTGAAATTTGAAGCTCTCAACGTGAAGACACCATGTGACTTAGTTTTGCGAGATGGACCATGCCCCAATTATATCCCTCCACCCTTCATCTCCCTGACTCCTCTCTGGGCGTGGTCCATGCTAGCGAAGCGACTGTTGGACAGAGCACTGAGAAACTGAGGTTTAAACCACAGTAATGCTTCAGCAATCCAAGGCCTAGAGTCCAAGAAATATTTTTGGACCTCACCTCTTGGAGTGGCTCTACCTTCTGTCCATCAATAATCATGGTGCTAGCTAAACAAAAGTCTGTTAGCTAATAAAAACTTATTAGCAGTTAGTGTTCTCCTTCAAGTATGCTGAACTGTCTGATGGTGTGTTGGTTAGCAGGTCTGAAAAAGATTTTTGCGGGGCTCAAGTAGTGAGTAATGAATAATAATGCAGTACTGAGTGGACCAGTCATTCTGATGTCTTGATGGACTTTAGGAGAGCTTGAATTTTTGATGGAGCGCTTAATCAAATTTGAGACCTTTAAGGATATTTATTAACTCGTCTAATCTTTATGCTGGCATGTTTTGATTACAGTTGAAAGGAAACCAGGAGTTGGTGTGTTCTCCCTGTGTCTGTGTGGGTTTCTTCCGGGTGACTGTCTGTGAGGAGTGTGGTGTGTTCTCCCTGTGTCCGCGTGGGTTTCCTCCGGGTGACTGTCTGTGAGGAGTGTGGTGTGTTCTCCCTGTGTCCGTGTGGGTTTCCTCCGGGTGACTGTCTGTGAGGAGTGTGGTGTGTTCTCCCTGTGTCTGCATGGGTTTCCTCCGGGTGACTGTCTGTGAGGAGTGTGGTGTGTTCTCCCTGTGTCCGTGTGGGTTTCCTCCGGGTAACTGTCTGTGAGGAGTGTGGTGTGTTCTCCCTGTGTCTGCATGGGTTTCCTACAGGTGACTGTCTGTGAGGAGTGTGGTGTGTTCTCCCTGTGTCTGCGTGGGTTTCCTCCGGATGACTGTCTGTGAGGAGTGTGGTGTGTTTTCCCTGTGTCCGCGTGGGTTTCCTCCGGGTGACTGTCTGTGAGGAGTGTGGTGTGTTTTCCCTGTGTCCGTGTGGGTTTCCTCCGGGTGACTGTCTGTGAGGAGTGTGGTGTGTTCTCCCTGTGTCTGTGTGGGTTTCCTCCGGGTGACTGTCTGTGAGGAGTGTGGTGTGTTCTCCCTGTGTCTGCGTGGGTTTCCTCCGGGTGACTGTCTGTGAGGAGTGTGGTGTGTTCTCCCTGTGTCTGCGTGGGTTTCCTCCGGGTGCTCCGGTTTCCTCCCACAGTCCAAAAACACACGTTGGTAGGTGGATGGGTGACTCAAAAGTGTCCGTAGGTGTGAGTGTGTGAGTGAATGTGTGTGTGTGTGTGTGTGTGTCTATATTGCCCTATGAAGGACTGGCGCCCCCTCCAGGGTGTATTCCCGCTTTGAGCCCAATGATTCCAGGTAGGCTCTGGACACACCGTGACCCTGAACTGGATAAGTTCTTACAGATAATGAATGAAAGGAAACTGATTTTTTTCAAATATATGCTAAATGACATAGTTAAGATGTAAACAAAGTTAAGTTTCTTTTGAAATACACTATTATATTTCACTTTTGTTCACATTGTCCCTGGTCACATCAGACCACATAAGTGACTTATGAAGAAATGTTTTAAAAATCTGTGGAATGTCCATTTTAACTAAAGGGTCTCTGAGGCACCCATAAGTTTACAGCTCATCTCAGGTCTGGAACTGTTACATTTCAGACACTGGTCTTCAGCAGCATATTCATCTCAGAATGGGTCTGTGAATGCTTGTTTTGGCAGTGTCACCTGTTATTTAGCCGCTTCTCTAAAGGCTTGTCCACTCAGATGTGGTGCATTTGTATTCTTTTAATTAATTTATTTTTTTAGAACGAGAATGACCTAAATTGATTGCTTAGGTTTCATTTGAACACATTAAGTGTACTGCGCATTCAGAATCTAAAATCATGTTTCATCACCATTGTATTATCATGTTGTACGGCCTGGCGTATATTGTAGCAGTGTTTGCAGCTAAAATTTATATAAAGCCTTGACCTTATTGAGCTGGTAAAATGCAATTAATCTGAAAAGGTTACATATCTTTTGCATACAAAGGTCAGAGGCCACACTTTAATACATTTTCCTGTAAGAATGGCCAATAAATACCAAGTTATTCCTTTTTCCAGCTGGAGTTAGTACATTATTTTGAAGAGAAAACGGGACACCTAACCACCCCAACTGTCCCAAACAGATAGAGTATTTAAATCTTTCAAATTTCAGAAGAAACAAAAAACAGGCTCATACTTAATTCAGAAAAATCCAAGGGTGTTTCTGCAGTTTAAAGGATGTGTACCTTTCAAGAAGCCATTACTCAGAAAAGCATTCAATGTCTTTGTAATAACTTGGATTATGAAAATCAGAAAATACAACCAACTTCTAAGACTGAACTTTAGATGTTCGGAAACTACTGCTCCAAGTGTCTTTGACAAGTTGAAGGTATTCTCAGGTGATGCAAGCTGTATTAAAGGGGGACATGCTACATGCTGGAATAAAATTATCATTATTCTTAATATGAAAATAATAATAATAGTTTTGTGTGATTGCACGTATTTTTCTGTAAATTGTTGTTGCCCCAGTTTGTAACAAATGAGAGGCTTGTTCTTAATGGCCATTCTGAGTGGAAATAAAGCAGAGTGGTGGTCCTCAGACCGAACTGTGAACTATGTAGTGGACTATCTATCAGCTTTTGGGCAGAGTTCTACATGGTTCTCTTTAGTCCTGTGATCCTGGAATTTCTTCAACGCTTCCTGGAACAAAAGTCATTTCCTCCAAGTATTAAACAGACTGGGTGAAGCCAAGTGACTATACAATCACAACTACTGTGCCCTGACTTTCTACAGATGTGATGCTCCGGATGATTGGACACTTGTGAATGTGAATGAGAGCTACAGACCCATGGAGCAACTGTATATTCTGGTATATGTTGGTTCTACTGCTCTCACAGTATTAAAGGGCCTATATCAAGGACGTTTTTCTTCCATTTTTTTGGATTGAAAAGATTTGGTGTAATATGTAAACATAAAAAAGTTAATGTTTCAAAACATTCCATTCATTTCCAGGTCTACAATCGTTCCAGGTCGTATTATGAGGAAGTTCTGCTGCTTTTTAGTTTTTGTGATGTCACAAAACCCAGCATATTTCCATATATTCAAATACTCATGTTGAAGTTGGGGTGCAGATGGAGGCCAGCCAATGTGGACTGAGGTCAGGTACGGTAGCAAAACAGCCTTTTAAATTGATGACATGACCTCAACAGGAAATATTCATAGCTCATAACGTGACTTGCACTTTACACCCCTGTAGCTGACTGTTGGTAATGAGTAGTGTCCTATTCCCAGATCCAACAAAATAGTACTAAACTGCATGTAGCGCCCACCTCTGTTATTGTGCTCGACCTGTATGTTTCCACTGAAAACCTTTATAACTTAACAGCACAAGATTTAAGGGTGTTTATTGTCCTGTAGTCATGAACTGAGCAAGACTCTGGGGTAGATGTGATGTATTTTATGGAGGGCGTCACATAGCAGCATCTGGGTGAGGTGTGTATCCGCGGTCAATCATTGACAGAAACACGGTTGTGCCTTTATTTACCCTGAATCTCTGACAGAAGGAAGTGAGGCTTAGAGGAGCTTTCCACAGCACTGATGACTCTACCCTTGGAGCATTGTTTTTACACTGGTAAGACAATGATGTTTTTCTTTTATCTGTATTTTCTGAATTTCCAAACGGTCTTCCAGATTTGTCATCACTTAATGGAGTGGTATTTTTCAGATGGGCTTCAGTTTCTTGGGTTTGTGACAGTGCTTCTGGAAAGTTCATAAAAAAGGGAGCTTGTGTAGCATCATCCTTTATTATTAAAAATAAGTAATTTGATCGGTGGTGTCCAAACGTTTACAGTCATTGTTTGAACAGCTCTGGTCAAATGACATTTGTTGGATTTCTTCTATTATTTATATATA
Organism: Hoplias malabaricus; assembly: GCF_029633855.1. Taxonomy (NCBI): domain Eukaryota; kingdom Metazoa; phylum Chordata; class Actinopteri; order Characiformes; family Erythrinidae; genus Hoplias; species Hoplias malabaricus. The sequence goes on along the minus strand of NC_089815.1, from coordinate 3,895,376 downwards.
TTCTTTTTTTGAAGCTGGGTCAGTGTTGCTGAGGTGAACTGAGTCCCCGATAGATGCTCAAACGTGGCACGTGCTGAGACTCTGAATGTTCACTGGTATGCTTGTAGTAATTATAGCTCAGCTACCTTGCTCCCAGAGGTCATACATCGTTTAACAACCCACTCTAGTACATTAGTTAGGACAGGGGTCGGCAACCTTTACCACTCAAAGAGCCAATTGGATCCATTTCACACAGTAAAGAAAACACTGGGAGCCACAAAACCCTTTTGAAATTTTAAATGAAATAACACTGAGCATAACAGATTTTTTTGCCTTTGTGCTATACTAACATACTATACTATACTAACATACTATACTATACTAACAAACTATACTATACTAACATACCATATTATACTAACATACTATACCATACTATACTAACAAACTATACTAACATACCATACTATACTAACATACTATGCTGTGCTATACTGACATACTATACTATAAAACTATACTATACTAACATACTATGCTATACTATGCTGACATACTATACTAACAAACTTTACTATACTAGCATACTACACTATGCTAACAAACTATACTGTACTATACTAGCATGCTATACTGTGTTATTTATGAAATCAATGCAGAGAAAATGAAATAACATTTCTGCATGCAACAATTTTTAACTCTGAAAAAAAGACGTTGGGTTGACGGTTAAGTAAAATACTCAATGTCTATTTGAGTCCTTGTAGTAATGAAAAAAAAACGCCGAACTTAAATTATCCATTGGCAGTAAACAAAAATGCTGTCCTCTCTCTGCGTGCCGTCATTATTTTGCTGGCGTTGTGCAGTCACCTGTCAAAAAGTTGAAGAAACCGCACACTGACGGGTGTCGCACGTTGGAAGTTGTGACGTATATTAAGAGCGACAAAAATATTTTAAATATTAAAATATTTTAGATGTTACAGTATCGCCATAATCTTCATAGAATTACATTTTGAAAATGAACGAACTAAAATAAAACACATTTTAATTAAATACTCATTAATTATTTTCTAAAGCTGAGCCGCATCAGAGGGATCAAAGCCGCGGGTTGCCGACCCCTGAGTCAGGAGGACCTCCAGTGGCCAGCAGATGAACCACAACAAGGACAGACATTATTCAAACAGGTTTTAATTTCAGGTAATTAATGAACTTGTGTTGACGCCATTATTAAATTCAATATGTTTATGCTCTTCACATTTCACAATTAATTTGTAGTCGTTAAATAAAATATAATTGCCCAGTGCACGGGCGGCATGGTGGCGCAGCAGGTAGGTGTTGCTGTCACACAGCTCCAGGGACCTGGAGGTTGTGGGTTCGATTCCCGCTCCGGGTGACTGCCTGTGAGGTTCTCCTTGTGTCTGCGTGGGTTTCCTCTCACAGTCCAAAAACACACGTTGGTAGGTGGATTGGCGACTCAAAAGTACCCATAGGTGTGTGTGTGTCGCCCTGTGAAGGACTGGCGCCCCCTCCAGGGTGTATTCCCGCCTTGCGCCCAATGATTCCAGGTAGGCTCTGGACCCACCACGACCCTGAACTGGATAAGGGTTACAGGTAATGAATGAATGAATTAATGCCTAGTGCACCTTTAATACTACAGTACAATTATTGTGAAGTGCTGTATAGTATAATACTTTTTGAAAAAACTATTATACTAATAGCTAAATTGTACAGGGAAATTGTGAAGGGTGCACTGTATAAACTTTAATGTAAATTTAAGGATTCCTTCAGGGCAATTCTTAATGTAGGAATGTGAAGAAACAGTAGAAAAAATTGACTGAAGGTTCAGGTTATTTACATAATTTTTAATCTGTTGTGCAGCTTTAAATACATTCCTTAAACATTTCATATAAACCTTGTTATATTTCAAAACAATACACGATGTGTGTATTTTCTGTTGCTGGGCACTTGCCTGTTGCTTGGTGTGAACTCTGCTCTATGGAGCTATTGTTTGTGTATTTGCTTTTCCTCACAGCATCAGTCTATTAAACTCATTAAGTCTGTATTACAGCCCTATCTCATGCTCTCTCTCTCTCTCTCTCTCTCTCTCTCTCTCTCTCTTTGACTCTCTCCATCTCTCTAAGGGACACTAGTGGTTTGTTTGTCAGGTGTCTTGGAGATGAGGAGGGGAAAGAGGCGGTAAGATAAGCTCAGCTTGTTTGGGGCAAGAGGTGAAATAATGACACTAGCTTTATATCCTTGGCATAACGTAGCTGTTACAGCTCTCATAAAATTCACGTGATCTACTCAGGTGTGTATTATATTAAACTTCCCACAGTCTTATACACTGTACTATCTCATATATTCTGTTGTGTTTGTGTAATATTAGGCTTTGAATTTTAATAGTTGTGTACATATTAGATCATAATTTAGCATTGTACTGCACTGTCTTGATTAAATGCTGGACATGTTTATATCTTAGTCACAGGTAAACACTCAACATCTCTTGTATGCCATATGGCCAAAGGTTTGTAGACACACCTTATAATTAGTGAAATTAGTACCACTCTCCGTACCACTCTCAATGGAGATCAGTTGGAGTGGGGTTTCTTATCTATATCTTATATATTTATTTATTTATATGAGTGGGTGTCCACAAACTTTTGGCCATGTAGTGTAAGCTGCATCATGTGACGATGACTAACATACCTTTTGTGTATGATGATGTAGTTGTATGTAAATTGAAATAAAAAATATTTTTTGTTGTTATCTTCACCCACAGAACTCACGCAGCCAACGGGAAGGTGGCGTCCTTGGACATGGATCTGGAAATGGGAATGGAAACCAGAGAGTGAAATCTAGAGGTGGGGTATCATGCCTTATCTGGTCCACACTGCACATGCCCAGTTTGTGGGGTTATGGGTGGGTGTGATTGGCTGGAGCCTCACCATAGTGTCCATTGGGCTGGTGCAGTGGAGGATATGGGCTGTTTCTGACGTGTCTGTCATCACCTCTGGCTTTGCCTGGGTGGGCATCTGGAGGACGTGCTTCTACTCCCATGTTCTGGTTATGTCAGAGTACGAGGTCATGTATTGCCAAAAGATCCATCTTTCGGATCCTTTCACACCCAGTGAAATCGCAGCTGCTCAGCCAATGATGATGCTGGCCGTTATTCTTGGACTTCTTGGTAATTCCAGTGTTATATATGGGCTCAGGAACATCTATTTTGGCCTTGATATGCAGAGACCCATCACCTTGGCTTTCTCCATCGGTGGGGGGCTCTTCATTCTTACAGGAGTCTGCTCTTTCATTCCTCTTTTCTGGAATTTATACTCAGTGGTCACCAACCAGACCATAGACTTTCCACCCAACTTCCACATGCCCCCTGCCCCAGTGGAACAGTATGTTGGGCCAGGAATTGCTGTGGGCATTTTCGCCTCAATCCTGGTGGTGGGGAGTGGGATGGTGTTTCTGTCCTACAAGTTTCCAGAAGGTCTAAGGCGCAAAGTACAACCTACTTGTCTAGAAGACATCAACACTGGACTGGGGGAAAATGGGATGACTCTCTCTCTGAGATCCACACCAACAGGCAGTCGAGGCAAAACGGGCTGCTATGGAGTGGACAACCCAGGCTTTTTTAGGGGTAGAACAGCTGAAACAAACTTCCAAGTCTGACCTCACAATAATGTAAAGAGATTTTGTTTTCATTTCTAATGACATCATCATATGTGTCATGAAAAGTCTGATTGATGAACAGTGAATGACACGTCAATCCTATCATTCTGGTGAATTTGGGTTAAATATTATTTTGCATTGAGAATAACAAAGTAATCACCAAATAACCTGGACTTTAGATGCAAGTGATAACAAGGATGGAGAAGCATACATTTGAGTAACAATAGTTTACCAAGTAAAACCCTACAACTTGAAGCTGCAGAAAATAAAAAAACACTGCAGGTTTCAGGAGCCAATTTTTGTACAAGTTTGCGCAATAGAGAATGTTGTAGATACAGATGTGACTTTAAATATTTTGGTAAAACAATTAGAGCAAATTGTGTTCAATATTATTTCATCATGATGTAACAATAACTAATAGCCACCTCAGAACCAATGCCTCAAAGCACTATCACATGCTTAGCATGAGATCATTTTACCTGTTTTAGAAAAACATCTGAATGCTTAATCATACAAATTCTCACCAACATGCCATTGTTGTATTAGAAGGAGGTAGCACCAGAGTGTTTACATGAAGTTTAGGAGGTTAGTTGATATGATTTGAGCGGTATTTCAGTCAGATAGAAAGTTACAACCATATATCCATGTGTTGTAAACAGATGTACTTACCTACAGCAGTGTCACTGTAGACTCTAGTGTTTGATTGTACTGTTATAAGGGACAGCAAAACCCATTTCAAATATGTATCTTGAAGGCTGGAGGAACTTTTGAATTAATATAATATCTATAATTTACTTGGGGGGAATTGTGGGTGGCTATATTTACAACAACTGAAATCATTTTGAAGTTGAGGATGACAACAAGCTAACGTCTACAGTTAGCAAAAGGCTAGCTACCTAGATACATTACCTCAATCTTTTTCTCACATTTTATGTTTTAAAAATAGCTTCTAGTTGGAGGCAGATAAATACAGAATCAACAGTGAAATAAGAGTAACGCTAATGCTATGTCTTTATTAAACTAAATGTCAGTGAGTAGCCTAGCAGTCATGTCTAGCCTGAGCACCACAGATATTCCCAGTGGTAGCATTTCATTGCAAAAAAAATTAATGTGAGTTTACTTTATCCCAAGAAACTTTGACATATTTGAATGTTTAAACTTAAAACTTGAATATTCTCGTTGAATATATTTTTGTAGCATTGTTAAATTTGTTTCTGAGATTTATATTTATATACAGCAGAGTTTGTAGATTTTTATAGATTTATTTAAAAACACAATTTGTCTTGGCTTGTCATGCTAGTACCGCTAAGTGAAAAAATGACATGAAAATTGCAAAATTGAAATGTGAAACCTAAATGAATGAAATTGAGCATGAAGTATGTTTTGTGTTTTGTGCAATTATGTGTAGGTTTACTTATCATTACCACTATCATACTTTTTACACTAATTGTTTAGAGCTTAGTATGAATTAGCAAATTTGCTAAATGTTTTAACTAAATCTTTTGAGTTAAAATGATTTCAGAGCCACTGGAATGAGATAAGATAAAGTTATCATAAGCTGCTGTTTAAAGTGTAAATGTGGACCCACTGTGACCCTGAAGTGAATAAGTGGTTATAGACAATGAATGAATGAATGAATAATTTAGTTAATGAAAGTTAATTCTCATGGAATTTGGACACAGTTGGGAAGCAAGTATTGCTTTCAATTAATATTGAAAAATTAAGGAAAATCTCCCTGTGTCTGTGTGGGTGTCCTCCGGGTGACTGTCTGTGAGGAGTGTGGTGTGTTCTCTCTGTGTCTGCATGGGTTTCCTCCGGGTGACTGTCTGTGAGGAGTGTGGTGTGTTCTCCCTGTGTCTGCGTGGGTTTCCTCCGGGTGACTGTCTGTGAGGAGTTTGGTGCGTTCTCCCCGTGTCCGAGTGGGTTTCCTCCAGGTGACTGTCTGTGAGGAGTTTGGTGTGTTCTCCCTGTGTTTGCATGGGTGAATGTGTGAGTGAACGTGTGTGTTGCCCTGTGAAGGACTGGCGCCCCCCCCAGGGTGTATTCCTGCCTTGCGCCCAATGATTCCAGGTAGGCTCTGGACCCACCGTGACCCTGAACTGGATAAGCACTTACAGCTAATGAATGAATGAAAGAAAATTAGGTATCAAGTTTTGTCCTGACAGTATTTCAAGAAATGTTTTTTTGTGGCCCTTTAACTTGTCATGGCAGTGCAAATATGGATGAATAACATTTTTAAGCAGTGTATATGTCTGGACCCAAATGAACACCTACAGGGTGTAATGTAGCAGCTTTGGATAATCGTGTTGTGTGTTGGTGTGGATTCCAGGTCCAGAACTGTGTTTGTGATCCTGGTGTGTACATTGAATTATTGGGAGCCTGGTTAACTCACTGCTGGAGTGGGTTCCTAGTCCTTGACCTCTGGGTCTTTCTCACGTGAACCCAGGCGGAGGATGGCAGAGATAGGACACGTGAGCGCTCTCATAGCGACACTAATTGTTAGGCTGGAAATGCACTGTATGCCAAGCCAGTTGTGTCTGTGCATAGCATTGTGAACAGGCTGATGCTGATAGAACAAAAAGACCTTTCTCCACAGACTGGGCGTCTCGAGGGCCGGGGCGAGACCTTGGTGATTTCTGCTCAGCTTAGTGCAATGAGCCATAACATGTTTTTAAAACTTAATAAAATCAGTGTTTTTATTAATATTAGCATTATTATTATACAATATTGCCTTAAAAATTGGAATGGATGCAGTGGTCTACAGTGTGTACTGCCTATCGCAGAATAATATGCTTTACTTTATGTATGGAATGTTAACAACTAGTATTTTCCTTTATCATAAAAATGCACTTATAAATTCGATGGAAATATAAAGCAATATATTTTCTCCATAACTGTGATACATTATGAGATGAGATCAGCCTTAAAACCAATTCACTCTACCCCTCAAGACAAGTGTGCCTTAATGTTAATATTTATGAACTCATGCCCCAGTAAAAAATAGCATGTAAACATCATAAAAATTATAAAATGATTTATGTTAATATTGAATTTTGTGCTCATCTATGAACATGGAAATACAGGTTAATTTACAACTCAAGGGCTAAGGCTGTTATGGAAAAAGGCCTGAAAATTTGTCAACAGTTACTGAAATGAGAGAAACATTTAGTCAAAAATGATGACATAAGTAAACTAGGCTAATTTAGATGTTTATAAGACAGGCACGGAATCATAGCTTTGAGGTTCTTAAATCAACATGTTAATTCACTGTGACAAATCCAGTTACATTCTGTGTTTTGTCATTTGTTTTTGTTTGAAATACTGGCTGAATATATGTTGATTTGTGTCGATGGTGTGATGTGAGTGTTTAAATGACACACCACAAAAGTCTAGCTTTTATTTTAGGCTTTGTCCCACAAAATAACACCTTGGTGATTACAGAATCAGTGTTTAAACCTCTGTCTCTGGGTTTATGTGAATGCTTACACAGTGCTGTAATCCTTAGTTTCGCAGTATTAACAATGACTTGGCTTTTGTTTTCATTGTTTTCCCAAAGTAAATAATGTCTTTCGGTCAGGACAGAATTCTTATATCGTGTCTCATTGAATAATAGCTGGTACGTTGTATTTTTCACCACCTTTGTCCAGACAGTGGAGCATAAATTAAAGTGCTGCATTGTAGTTTTTGAATGTGAAGTGTTCAAATGTTGGGAAAGAAATACAGGAAAACATAAGGCAGTGCTTTGTCATTCTTTCATCATGTGAATGATTTCCCAAGCAGGAAATAAAACTCAATAATGATAAGGAGAACAAAGCAAAAAGCAAACATTTATGACATGCTTTATTTGTAAGAGTCATTTGTAAATGACTCATTTAGTGGGTGGGCCACAGAAGGAGATTTGTAAACTTATGACGGTGGTTGTTTGTATCAGATATTGAGACGGCTGGGAGTTTTTATCAGCGTTTATAGCGTCTGTGAGTTCCTGAGTTCCTGCAGTGAGCATTCCCAAACTTTCTCAAAGGAAATTAAGACCTGGAGCTGTCACAATAAATCAATTTAACTTGAATACTCAAATTAATCTTCAGGAATTTGGTGTCTTGAATCAACAATAACTTATTGTCAGATTAGACGATGATGATGATGATGATGGCGAAGGTGATGATATAATATTTAAAAAAATGTTTATATTAGCAATCAGAGACAATGGACATGTCTAATATGCATTTCAGCAATTACGAATATGAATTTTTATTTAGTCTTTTTATGTTTTCAATCAGTTCAATTTTTTAAATTATTTTTATTATTATTATTTTTCAATTATTCAGTCATTTCCTGTATCTGCAACAATCTTGGTCAAGGTCATTGTGTACAGGAAACATTGGGTAGACGTAGGAGCACAACAGGTATTTTATATTTTAAAAAGTATTTTTAATCTATGAATATATGATAAAGTAATTAAGAGTTTTTGAATAGCTATGCATTGTTGGTCTTTAGCATGTTACCAATGTTTAAAATTATGCAATTACCATTGATTGTGTATTAGACTTGAATGCTAAGACAATGACAGACCTACTTGTACTATTAGTCAAGTACCATTACAGACAGAATGCATTTACTCTCATTCAAGTACTATGCTACCTGGAGTGTTTCTAATTTTACGCAAGAACTGAAGTATTCCATTCTGTTGACCCCTGCCCTAATCAAAACCTGAAGCTTACAAATGGGCTAAATGTGCCTCGTCCATGCTCTTCATTTGCACAAAGGAAGTGGGCAGGAAATGACCAGCCAGTGAAAGCTCCATGTACCCCTCTGGTGGTGAAGAAACCTTTGTATGTATAAAGATGGGGAGATTAGCATACAAAGATAAATGACTCCATTGTAGGGGTCCAACAAAGCATGCTTTCTCCCGGCAGCGTGGATGCTTACTGTGGAAGCCCAACACTTCAAAGACCTGGCTAAGGCTGCGAAAACCCAAACAAGCTCAACACTGCTGAGAAAGGCTTAGAACAGAACATTCAGAACGTGGTTTTAGAAGAACATGGCATGGGCCGGCTTGTGTAATGAAGCTCAGGCCAAAGAAGGAAGCACCAGCAATTCTGAACTTTCTTCTCTCACAGTATCTTCATTACAGCAGCCATTAACTGTAGCTTAGTAGAGTAAACAGACAGAACAGATAAAGGAAGGTTTAAACTCAACAGCGGCTTCTAAAAAGCTTTATATGTCAGGATTTGATTAAAGCCAGTGGTGTGAAAGCTAGTGGTGAACCTGACTATTACAGCTAGGCCTTCTATTGTAGCTATAAATATACAATGCTAAAATAATGCTAGTTGCTAACACCTCAGTGCTTTCCTAATAGAATGTTGGTGTTAAGCTAATGCTGGTGCCTATAAACATGTTTGACCTAGATTAATTACTGAAATTAGAAGTTTGTAAAACTAAATCTGTAAGAATATTTTAAAGTTTATAACAGATAACAGAGTCATAGTAATTCAGCATCAAATTTAACACTAAAGAGCCCTGGGATAGAGCTGCATTTCCATTTGACTCAAACCTGCTACTGTTCATGTACATTCAGTGATTTATCTTGGACTTCCAGATGTGTAGTGTTGATGGTAAAGTGTCTTTATCTAGACAGTCACTATATAAATGTAACTATAACTAAATAAAAAAAATGGGCATTTCAAAACCTTAACCAAGTAGTGATACAATACTTGAAGAGGTTAAATATTACAATTTTGGTGACTCTATAAAAATACATATGTATTGTTAAATTCTGATAAATGTATGAGGCTTCCTCTGCACTAGATTCCCCCGTAAAAGGATGTAAACACGTACCTTTCCAGTTTGAAGCTTTATTCCATCATTTCACTCCATTACAAATCTATTCATCACCAACATTCAACATAACTGTGCTTTTACAATATTTTATGTCTAAACATCAAACACGACACATTCTAAGCAAAACTATACTTACATATGTATTTTACTAATAGCTTAATTGCACCTTCATTAACAAAAAAAAAGATATGCATAGATATATGAATGTAAAATAGATTGCACACAAACACAATAAAGAACAGACTAAACAGTCTACTGGTCTACTTACTTGATATAATATGATATGTACATTGGTATTTCTGACGCAACGTTTGGCATATTTGTTTTCATTATATTATACCTTATATTATTCTATACAATCTTTTTATACTAATTTCTGTGCTTTATGAAGGTAAACAAAAGACTATTGCACCAGAAAATCTTTGGATCCCAAGTATCAAATTGTCCTTTTTAATACATTACTGATAATACAGTTACAGTACTAATAAAACCAAACCTCCTCTGAAAGTTCATCTTTTGAAATGAATAGCTGCTTATGCCCTCAATCGATATTAAAGATATTTGAAAAATGAGTTGATAAAATATAAAAATGTATATTCTACAGGCATAAATATATAGACCCCTTACTGAAAACTTTTAAATATTTAAAGCCCTTACTGCTCCCAGATCAGCAGAACTTACAACACTGTAGCTGTGCACCATGACCAAACTAGTCACTGCAGTTTGATAAAACACTGGACAATTCATAAACGATCTCTCCTTTAATGCCCTTTACAAACATAACACTCTGTATTGTTTATTAATGATTTATAATTGGATGCTGCATGGAATCCAGGGCTTTCACAATTTGTGGAACAAACTTTAAAAAAGAAAAAAAATTAACTTTATATTCTCAGTGAACCTGCAGCAATAAGTGAGCCATGATTATATTATTTACTGAATATCTTTTACACGCTATCATTGGTCTTTTCACAATAAGAAACTGACTGGTATTTACCAGAAAAGTCTGGTATTGGCCTCAATTTTTACATTATTTTTGTGATGTAGGGCTTATATTTATATCTTAACAAGAACAAGAAGTACAATAAATTATTATTTATCATTTTAAAGATAAATTATATATACTTCATTTTATTTTTGTATTTTTTAAAAAGTTACACAACTTCCCTATTTTAACTTGTGAAATATGGCAATGCCTTTAGAAAAATGTATGAGCATAAATCTGAACCACTCTGACAAGAGGCAAATTATCATATTCATTCACTACCTGTAACCGCTTATCCAGTTCAGGGTCGAGGTGGGTCCGGAGCCTACCCGGAATCACTGGGTGCAAAGTGGGAACACTAGGGTGACCAGATCTGAGATGGTGAAAAAGAGGACACGCCTCCGGGGGGATGATGAGGTCTTGCTCCTCGCTGCCGTTGTATGCTTAGCTGAACCTATGTGTGCTTTTAGATCCTTTACACCTTTATTTGCTACACAAAACATGGGAATTTTTTTTTTAATTCATCCGAGATGAGGGTAGGTACATGAGCTTTGCCTGACGTAAACAAGACTACTGACGTGCAGACTGACCAATTAAATGTTTACAGAGAAGGTTATCGACCAATAACGGTAGCTCTACAATCAGACCGTCCAATCAGAAGATTTTAGGCTACTTCACCACGCCCCCTTCTCACTCAAGCGAACCAAACGGAGTAGGGGAGGGCGGGACTAGTTTGTGAATGAAACGCTTCTCGAAGTTCTATGTAAGCTCTCGAAAAAACAAAATCCCAGACGAAATTCTAAGTCTAAAAAAGAGGACATGTCCGGGTAAAGAGGACATCTGGTCACCCTAGAACACACCCCGGAGGGGGCACTAGTCATTTATAGGGTGACACACACTCACACATTCATTCACACCTATGGACACTTTTGAGTCGCCAATCCATGTGTGTTTTTGGACCGTGGGAGGAAACCCACGCAGACAGAGGGAGAACACACCACACTCCTCACAGACAGTCACCCGGAGCGGGATTTGAACCCATCACCTCCAGGTCCCTGGAGCTGTGTAACTGTGACACTACCTGCTGCGCCATTGTGCCGCCCAGAGCCAAATTATTATGGTCATAATGTTGCTGGTTCACCAGCTGTCCTTCCTTTGATAGCTTTTGGTAGTAGGTACTAACCACTGCAAACCGGGACCCCCTAAAAACCTGCCATTTTCCAGTTGCTCTTATCAATACCGTATAATTATAACAGTTTCCTTTCAAGATCATGTATTTCCTCACATATTTTCTTTCCTTCCAACTCGTTAATTTTAAAACAGACTGGTCAAGCGCAGTCTAATGTATCCACGCGCTTCACAGAGTCAGTGTAAATATATAGTTAACATTATTCACATCATCTCTCAGTAGTTTGATCAGTTGTGTTTTAATATTATTGTGACAGCCCTGGTCCATGCAGAAATGAAAAGTGTCCCCTGTGATCAAAGAAAATCTATCATGAAAGAGCAGCATTATATCTTTATACTTATGGGTTATACATTATTATCAATGTTCAATACTTCTCTCTAAAATACTGCCCCTGCTTTGCAGTGGTTAACAAAGTCTGAATATTCATAGAAATCCCTAAAATACTTTCCCCTACTTGTTTCTCTTAGTTATTCTGCTTCTGGAACATCTGCTTTCCAAATTCTTTGTATCGATTCACTTTTATTGTCCTCATACATACTCAGCCCTCTGTCCGGGAGACAGTTCAGGATCAGTATGTCCTCCTTGTAGTGGAATAGATGCTGGGACAGGACACAGCTCCCCTTGCAGACAGAGGCAGGAGGTGACCAGCAGTGACCCAGCAGCCAGATGCAGGAATGAAGCTGCCCAGCCCCAGAAGAGTGCATCCCCAAACTCCCAGCGTGGGACAACGTCTGGTACGGACTCATCAAAGAACCTCAGAACAGTCAGATGGGCTACATAGGACACAGGGACCAGGCCAAGAACTCCTGCTCCCAAACACAGTATCCCACCCAACATCTTGAGGGTCCTCTTGGCTTTGATGGTCTCTGTGCCCCTGCAGCTATTGACCACGTAGATCCCAGGGATGGCCAAAGTCAGGCCCATCAGTCCAGTGGCCAGGGTGGCCAGCATGAGGACCCTGGCCAACCGAATGTCTGGCGGCAGGCCCAGGAGGCTGTCGTATGGCCGGCACTCCAGAACCCCCAGCTCCTGCACAACACATGTCCCCCACAGGCCCAGCTCATAGCTCTCCGTCGGCAGGAGTTCCGTGGACAATGTGAGCCAGCAGGACATCAAGGTAGTGGTCAGCGAACACACCCAGGCGGTCAGAGAGAAGAAGACGCCGAGCAGCTCCAGGACACAGACCCCCGGGTCCATGAGAGTACACCCACTGAACCAGTATGTTTTTCAGATCTGGCAATAGTCAATAAAAATGGACAACATAATACAGATACTGATAGTTTTAGAGACACCATTACTTTCTATTGCTTTCCTTCTCTTAGTGTAGAAATGTGTCTAGATTTATTCATAAAAAGACATTGAAACATCTAATGAAGGAAAGTACAAAACCACATTCTAGAGTGCTTTATTTAATCAAAATACAATACGTTAATTTTTCAGGTGATATCTCAGAGGAGGTTGAATATAAGAAGTGTAAAATCAAAGTGAACAGTTAGAAAAACTGGGGTAAAACATTATCCAGTAACCTGCACTGTAAAATATTTCTTGTAAATTTTACAGTAAAATACTGGCAGCAGAGTTCCCAGCCATTTACTGTATTTTTACAGGAACACTACTGTATTTCAAATTTACAGCATATTACTGTAATTGAATAATACAATAATTTACTGTAAATACTGCGATTTACAGTAAAATACTGGCAGCAGAGTTCCCAGCCATTTACTATATTTTTACAGGAACACTACTGTATTTCATATTTACAGCATATTACTGTAATTGAATAATACAATAAAATACTGTGATTTACAGTAAAATAGTGTAGCAGACTCGCTGTGGAACATGTAACTCCTAATACCCATCTGACAAACTGTTCTTAAAGCTTAAAGAGTAAATCAAGCTCTACACCAGCTATCCACAGGTGTTTCTGTCCATGGTGCAGCTATCAAGAGGTAATTACTGAGAGAAGAACATACGTAGAGTGAAACATGTGCGTCAATTATTGTGGACAGAAGAATAAACTTTGTAGCTGGTTTCAGTTCACAGTTGTTAAATTTTCCTGCAGAATTTGATATATTAACATAATTTAGATTATGTATTTAATTGATATTTTGATATTTCAGTTTTTTCCTGACACTGATCATTAATTACACATAATACAGTCTGTTTTACAATAAAATAGACCTTGTATAAACATATTTAACTTCAGCATATAAATTAACACTGTAATATGTAACCGATATAAATATCTCCTGTTGCATATATCACAAATTAGAACGTACATGTACATAGATATGTAAAAATGAAAGCAAATATGTTTAAAATTATGTTAACAGTATCTTAGCTATATACATATATTTGCATACATGATCTTTTATCACATGCACCAGTATATCACCTGTTATACGAATCCTCGTCCTCTGCCTCTTCTGTCCTCTATACTCATCTCCTGCTCCCAAACAAGTGTTTAAAACACAGACACCACAGCAGCAGCAGTACTTACCTCTCTGCTTACTTCAGCATTAACAGTGGTCCTCCTCCTGTGGTGAGTCTTCTCAGAAGGAGAACTCAGCACTCATCGGCTCCACTGAGATAGACTGCAATTCTCTGACATGTCCCCTTCGTCTCCTCTGCAGCCGGGACAGAGCTGCACTCCTCGGCTCTGCAGCTGATGTGGACAAGCACAGAGGAGAGGGAAACAACAGCATCATTCACTCTCCACTCCGGCTTTATGGGGCTTGCTGTGGGATACCTTCCTCCAACAGGCCACCAGGCTCATTACACTGATGTTTCAGACAAAAAGTCTTTTAAATAAAACCTATACTGATCCACGTTTTCTTCTATCAATGAAGTATACTCTCGAAGATGGGTGTGGGTAAAGGGATGAGGAGGTGAAACCTGAAATGATTTTTTTATTTTTACTCAATCCACTGAGGAATATTGAGGTAATAATTAAAAATCATTTCTTTTTGCTTCTTGTTCGAGAAAAACTCCTGCGATTAAAAACACAAAACCCGTCTCAGACTGGCCCTTACAATCACTGTCAATGTCACTTTGCAAACACTTATGAAGCCAGCCTGCATTTCACTGTTCGGTCTGAGGAACTCATGCCAAATATCTGTATTACTGTTTTAATTAAAAGGGCTGAGTGTAACCTGTTGGCTGTGAAGTGTAACATTACCTCAAAATGTTGAGGTACTGTCTGTACCCCAAGCTTTCTCTAAGAAAAGCCCAGAGCAAACAAAAACAACGAAAGGCTTTTCTTGCCCAGTCTGTGACAGCGTGTTTTGCAGACTCTGACGTTGGCTGGTAGGTGGTGAACATGAAATGAACAAGGAGAAAACACTTATCAAACTCAAACACTCACTTACTCTCTCTTTTTAATCTCTCACTCTCACTGAAACATTTTGGGAACCACAAAATAACACATGTGGCGCCTGACAGGCTAAAGTGTTGTGAAATAATGTAAAACATGGTGAAATAATAGGCATAAGATAAAGATAGGCATAAGACAAAGATAGAGGGGTTGGCATTTTTATTCTCAGTGGGTTTGGAAAGTCATCAGTTTATTTACAAAATGACCATGATAAGGGCCCACAGGCTGATGATGAAGAGGGTGTGATCCCTAATGACCATAATAGAGAAAGCCCAAAGCCCTCTTTCAGTGCAGCTCTCATAATGACAACCTTCAAAAGTTCATACAGGGTTAGGTCTGACCACAGAGCTGTGCCTGAACCCAGCAACATCTTCCACACCCACGTGTATTGGAAAAAAGGTTAAAATAAGAAAAACAAGTATTGTTATTCCAGTCGGCTCTGTGAATCATTTCTGTAAACATTGTATTATGCAGCTGGTGGCAGAATGGTCAGTGTTCCATAGTCTAAAACATACTACCAAGCTACTAGTGTAACACTCATTGGTGATTCTATAAGTTGTTTAAACCTTCAGCCAAAGAAAAACGCCAACCTGAGGTAAAATGGCTAACTTTAGCTTTTAGCTTGTTGCCCACACATGTTGAATCAATTCTTTCAGTGCTTTTACACAGATTCTAGTTTTATGTCTGCAGTATGATATTCAGTTTTAAGCCTTCTTTCTGAATGAAGTCAAATAAAGCAGTTTTCTTAAATTTCTGTCCAAAAAAATCTAGTGACTACTAAAACCCTGTAGGATATGGAGCAAGACATGTACAGTTAATCTACGGCATAAGGCATCACGCATCAATCAACCAATTAGAATGTTTAGACTCTATGACATCATAGTTGGACAGCCCCCTTATTATCATATAAGAGCAAGGAAAAACCGGGGAAAATTGGGAAATAAATTAATGCAAAAGATAAATAGTTAAAAAAAATTAATGAATAATACGTATAATACATAAAAATAAATTTAAAAATACAAATAACTTAATCAGGAGTGAGAAAAAATTAAACTAAATACACATGCATTTAAACATTCCAAAGGAACTATGTGCTTGTTCCCACACTCCCACAGTGTTGGTGAAGTGTGATGGGATGTAAAAATACTTATTACTTATGTTAACAATGTCACCAGCCCATTGTTTTTCCCAGGACAAAATAATTTTTTTTGTTACTGTTGTTGTGGTTCAACTGTCTGGCCACTGGAGGTCGCCTTGGCCAAAACACTAATGCACCAATAGGGGTTTGGGATGCGCAAACCTCTGGTGGCTTAGTAGGTTGATTTACATAATACAGGAATTCTTCTGGAATTGTCTAGAGCACATTTAATTAATAGTAGAAACTGAATTTGAGAAATCTCTTAAAACATAAGCATTACATTTAAATTTAGACTCTAAAATTAACTTCACGTTCTTGCTGTTCACTTAAGGTAAAAAGCCAGTATTTAAGATGTTTTCCTGAAGTCTTCAATCCAGACCCTTTTCTGCGCATATATTTCTGCGCAGTTTTGGCGCTGCCTTGACTTTCCTGCACGCACTCAGGCTGCTTTCAGCAGAGGGAGCTGCACTCTTATTTACTCGGTGTATTGACATTACTACAGTAATAACACGTATTTTATGAGGCCAATAGAACAGGTGCTTGAAATCCTGAGCTTTTCAATAATGGTGATTTCAGCAGCTACTAAACAGGCAGCTGTTAATCGCTGAAGTATAGAATATAAATATATAGATTAAATGGCGGAGGCAGAAGGTAAGCAGCCGCTGCAGGGAACAGTGTTCACGTCTTTCACATTCTCCATTCTCTCACAGCTTTTCTGTTTCTGAATTATAATTTACTCTGAGATATAATTAAAGGGCAGTAGTGTCTTTTTGTTCCAAATGGTGGTCCACTTTGCTGTTTTGTGTTAGTCCACTATTTTCCAGCTTATTGGAATTTTCCGTTCCACCTTAAATGTTGCAGCAGTTACAGTATTATTTAAGGTGTAAGGGGATAATAAAATATAAAAGCTGGTAAATAAGAACCTCAGCCTTGTCTTTATAAGGTCGATAGAAACTTGCAGATATTTGTTTCGTTTAAATAAATGAAATGATCAATAAATGTGTATATATCTGAGGAATGAACGAATTATTTTAGTAAATGCTGTGGCATGATTTGCATCTTCTGGACTGAGGGGCTTTTATTTTGCCATCGTTTTCTCTGAGCACCTGTTCACATATGCTTATAACACTGTAGTCTATGTTCTTCTTCGTCTTCTTCTTCTTCTTCGTCTTCTTCTTCTTTTTCTTCTTCTTCTTCTTATTATTTTTATTATATTAAAAAATACTGAACCGCATTAACAGTGTAATAATACGGATTTACATACACACACATATATAAAAATATATTGTTAAATTGAAGGACAAGCAGCACGCATTTTTAGCAGCAAAAAAGTGAAGATATATTGACCCTTCTGGTAATAATTATTTTTAAAAATCTACATGTTCTCTATCTTTTTACACTACCATTCATAAGTTTGGAATAAATTATCATGCTAACAGTTACTGTCTTTTAACAGAAGTATAGTGTAGAGTAAAATGTCAATTTGTTTTTGTTTTATTTAGTTATACTAATAAACTGAGCAATGCCTTTTATTAAATGGTCATTAATTATTATTTTTATTATTATAACCTTGTTTGTTCAGCTTCATGGGAGTCTGTGCTTTCCTTAGGGATCAGTAGTGCCACTCCCACAGAGGAGATGAATGGTGCTGGGAACCTGATGGACTTCTTAGACGAACCCATCCCTGATGTGGGGACGTATGAAGATTTCCACACCATCGACTGGCTCAGGGAGAAATCCAGAGACACTGACCGCCACAGGAAGGTATTAGACTGATTGCACACTGCACATGTTGCCACATGATCCTGTTGTTTTATGTTAGAGAGCGTAATTGCTTATTCATTTAAATGGATGTGGTGAGGACTTTGTATTGTTTACATGCAGCAGCATAACTGTACACATGTTTTAACAGATAACAAACAGGAGTAAGGAGTCTATCTGGGAGTTTGTAAAGAGTCTGCTGGATGCTTGGTCAGGATGGGTGGTGATGCTTCTTATCGGACTCCTGTCAGGTAGGGAATGTTACTGGTGTCTGCTTCACATCCTTGATTCCTAAAACTGGTCCACCCCTGCCCTGAGGTTTCCAGATTTGGTGTAACACTGGAACAAAAATGGCTAAATTAGATTTTTGTTTTCTTATTCAGGCACCCTTGCTGGTGTGATAGACCTTGCTGTAGACTGGATGACGGATCTGAAAGAGGGAGTTTGTTTATCTGCTTTCTGGTACAGTCACGAGCAGTGCTGCTGGACCTCCAATGAGACCACCTTTGCTGACAGAGACAAATGTCCCCAGTGGCAGAAGTGGGCAGAGTTAATGACTGGATATACTGAGGTAGGAGGCAGATCACTGTTTACTGATCTGTGAAGAGAATAGAATGTGATACACCTAAAAAACTATAGCAGTCCGGATTATTTTTTTTTTTCCTCAGGGTGCTGGGGTGTATTTGTTGAACTATTTTCTGTATGTGCTGTGGGCATTGTTCTTCTCCTTTCTGGCTGTGTCTCTGGTCAGAGTGTTTGCGCCTTATGCCTGTGGGTCTGGAATACCTGAGGTAAGAGCTGCTGGCATATTTTCACATATTTTTATCCTAGATGACTAAGAAACTTAAAAATTAAGGTCTATGACAATTTCTTCCTTAAACTCAATGTATTATGCTGTAAATTTGGACATGAATTCTATTACCGTATGCATGTTTTTTCCTGTGTCAGTCAAATGCTGTGTGACTGAAGATGCCTATGTACTCTTTTGGGGACAGATTAAGACTATTCTGAGTGGGTTTATAATCCGAGGTTACCTGGGAAAGTGGACATTGCTGATCAAGACAGTCACTCTAGTTTTGGCTGTGTCATCCGGACTCAGTCTAGGAAAGGAAGGTCCATTGGTCCATGTGGCCTGTTGCTGTGGCAACCTCTTCTGCAGCCTTTTTTCCAAGTACAGCAAGAACGAAGGAAAGCGAAGAGAGGTGAATGGCGCTGTTTATTAGGGTTATTTGGATAATGTTTAACTATAACTCTATGTTTATAGATATCTTAGATGTCTCTTTCTTAAGATTACTCAGTAAAACACTGTCATATTTTAGAAATATTGAGGGTAACGTCATTCTGCATTTCTTGATGATGGTTGTCGCTGTTATGACTATTTTTATGTGATCTGTAGGTTCTGTCTGCTGCTGCTGCTGCGGGGGTTTCTGTAGCCTTTGGTGCTCCAATTGGGGGAGTTCTTTTCAGCTTAGAAGAGGTACAAATTTTCTCATAATCGGAACTGTTTACCAATCTGTATTACACATGTAAAATAGTTCATCTTATTCTTAATATGAATAAAATGTGGATATGAAAGGAATTGTAAAGGACAGTTAGCTGGCTAAAAGCTGGGAAAAGTTCAGAGTTTGAAGAAAGCATCTTGGAATAGGGCGGCACGGTGGCGCAGCAGGTAGTGTCGCAGTCACACAGCTCCAGGGGCCTGGAGGTTGTGGGTTCTATTCCTGCTCCGGGTGACTGTCTGTGAGGAGTGTGGTGTGTTCTCCCTGTGTCTGCGTGGGTTTCCTCCGGGTGACTGTCTGTGAGGAGTGTGGTGTGTTCTCCCTGTGTCTGCGTAGGTTTCCTCCGGGTGCTCCGGTTTCCTCCCACAGTCCAAAAACACACGTTGGTAGGTGGATTGGCGACTCAAAAGTGTCCGAAGGTGTGAGTGAATGTGTGTGTGTTGCCCTGTGAAGGACTGGCGCCCCCTCCAGGGTGTGTTCCCACCTTGCGGCCAATGATTCCAGGTAGGCTCTGAACCCACCGTGACCCTGAACTGGATAAGGGTTACAGATAATGAATGAATCTTGGAATTAAAAAATGTAGAATTTAAGAAATGGCCTTTGGAACAATTTTATAACTTTCCAGTCATGTACTGATTCCATCCAAAAACAAAACTGTTCATTTATTTTGAAAATCATATCTATTCCTGTTCTAATATCCTCTCCAGGTGAGTTATTACTTCCCTCTGAAAACTCTATGGCGCTCTTTCTTCGCTGCCTTGGTGGCTGCCTTCACGCTGCGCTCCATTAACCCTTTTGGGAACAACCGGCTGGTGCTGTTTTACGTAGAGTACCATACACCGTGGTACATGGCTGAGCTGGTGCCATTCATTCTCCTGGGCGTCTTTGGAGGCCTGTGGGGAACGCTGTTCATCCGTGGCAACATCGCCTGGTGCCGGCGGCGCAAGACCACCCAGCTGGGCAAGTATCCTGTGCTGGAGGTGATTGTGGTGACCGGTATAACGGCTATACTGGCCTTCCCCAATCCGTACACGCGCCGCAGCACCAGTGAACTCATCTCGGAGCTCTTTAATGACTGTGGAGCACTGGAGTCCTCACAACTCTGTGATTATATCAACAACCCCAACATGAGCCGACCTGAGGATGACATCCCGGACAGACCTGCAGGAAAGGGGGTCTACATGGCCCTCTGGCAGCTAGCGTTGGCACTGATCTTTAAAATTGTCATCACAATCTTCACCTTTGGCATGAAGGTAGGGACCTTTTTTTTAATGTTTCCAATATAGTTTATTAAAACAATGGTTTGGTCATTCAAAGTGATTTAATGTGAAATGCTGCACTGTAGAGAAATCCCCCCCCTCAGAGCTCATTACAGTGGTGCTGATAGGAACCAATGAAATCATAAGCATATGAATCTAAATGTGCTGCTCTCTGCAGATTCCATCAGGGTTGTTTATCCCCAGTATGGCAGTGGGGGCTATAGCTGGCCGGATCGTGGGCATCGCTGTGGAGCAAATGGCCTACCACCACCATGACTGGATCATCTTTAAGAACTGGTGTCGTCCTGGAGCTGACTGTGTGACCCCTGGCCTCTACGCTATGGTGGGGGCTGCAGCGTGTCTTGGTAAGAGATTGTAACCCTCAGGTTCTTAAACGTTTATGTCACAACCCTTACAACCGACCACAAAAACCACTGTGGTAAACCACACGACCCTGACCCCATTTATAAGTGCCGTCATAAATGTAGCCTAACAATGTATTACCAGAGGAACACAAGTAATTGTACATTTTTCCACAAATATTTAGTTTTTTGTATTTTTGACCCTCATAGTTCAGTGATGAGGCTTGTGCTGTTAATATTCTCCAGTTATAAATATGGGATATTTTTTCTAATGTTGCTGGTAGCTTGTTTTTTGAGCACTGTTTATTTTTAGTGTGTGATTGTGCTTTGGTCGCTGTTATTTCTCAGCATTTACATTTGACTTTTTGTTAAGCGCCATTTTAATTATAGTCAAAACGCTGTTTTTCTTTGGTTCTAGATAGGGGCAGTATCACATGACTACAGCTTGGTAGAGTGGGTTTAAAGGGACAGTATATTAACACACAGTGGGGACATAACATTTATTCATTCATTGTCTGTAACCCTCCAGTTCAGGGTCGCGGTGGGTCCAGAGCCTACCTGGAATCATTAGGCGCAAGGCAGGAATACACCCTGGAGGGGGCGCCAGTCCTTCACAGGGCAACACACACTCACACCTACAGACACTTTTGAGTCACCAATCCACCTACCAACGTGTGTTTTTGGACTGTGGGAGGAAACCGGAGCACCTGCAAGAAACCCATGCAGACATAGGTATAGGCATTTCAGTCATTCATTCATTCATTGTCTGTATCCCTGATCCAGTTCAGGGTCGCAGTGGGTCCAGAGCCTACCTGGAATCATTGGGCGCAAGGCGGGAATACACCCTGGAGGGGGCGCCAGTCCTTCACAGGGCAACACACACTCACACATTCACTCACACACCTACGGACACTTTTGAGTCACCAATCCACCTGGGGGAGGAAACACCACACTCCTCACAGACAGTCACCCGGAGGAAACCCACGCAGACACAGGGAGAACACACCACACTCCTCACAGACAGTCACTCGGAGGAAACCCACGCAGACACAGGGAGAACACACCACACTCCTCACAGACAGTCACCTGGAGGAAACCCATGCAGACACAGGGAGAACACACCACACTCCTCACAGACAGTCACCTGGAGGAAACCCATGCAGACACAGGGAGAACACACCACACTCCTCACAGGCAGTCACCTGGAGGAAACCCATGCAGACGCAGGGAGAACACACCGCACTCCTCACAGACAGTCACCCGGAGGAAACCCACGCAGACACAGGGAGAACACACCGCACTCCTCACAGACAGTCACCCGGAGGAAACCCACGCAGACACAGGGAGAACATGCCGCACTCCGCACAGACAGTAAACTGGGGTGGGACTAGAACCCACAACCTCCAGGCCCCTGGAGCTGTGTGACTGTGACACTACCGTGCCATAACAGAATAATTTTAAAAAGTTACAAAAATTTTTATATAATCGATACAGACAAGATTATGTCAATTAGAAGTTCTGAATGTCAATTTTGATTCATTTTCGACTAATTGCCCAGCCCTAGTTTATCATCTCATGCTTTTTCTTTATGACCTCAGGTGGGGTCACTCGGATGACTGTCTCTCTGGTGGTCATCATGTTTGAGCTGACCGGAGGGTTAGAGTACATCGTGCCACTCATGGCTGCTGCAGTAACCAGTAAGTGGGTGGCGGATGCCTTTGGTAAGGAGGGCATCTATGAGGCCCACATTCGTCTCAACGGCTACCCATACCTGGACCAGGATGAGTTCACGCACCGTACGTTGGCCACAGATGTGATGCGTCCACGCAGGAACGAGCCCCCACTGTCTGTTCTGACACAGGACAGCACCACAGTTGAGGACGTGGAAACCCTGATCAAAGAGACAGACTACAACGGCTTCCCAGTGGTGGTGTCGCGAGAGTCTGAGAGGCTCATCGGATTCGTCCAGCGCAGGGATCTGATCCTCGCTATCAGTGAGTGCCAGCAGTTTGGTCAGTTACAAAAACTGAAATAGTTGTGCGCAGAAAATGGACGTTTATTTTCCTTACCTCTGCTTGCACTAACTCTCTTTTAACACAGAGAATGCTCGTCAGAAGCAGGATGGAGTGGTCAGTAACTCTGTGGTATACTTCACGGAGGACGCCCCTCAGCTGCCCGCCTCTAACCCACAGCCACTGAAGCTGAGACGCATCCTGAACCTCAGTCCCTTCACCGTGACTGACCACACGCCCATGGAGACCGTGGTGGACATCTTCCGCAAGCTTGGCCTGCGGCAGTGCCTGGTCACTCGCAGTGGGTAGGTATTGGGTGGATTTGTATTCAGTATTACACAGCTATGTTGCTAACGGACCAATATTGGCGAGTTACAGTTTGAGTAAAATCTGATTATTATATATATATCATTTGTTTTTCAGGCGGTTGCTTGGGATCATCACTAAGAAGGATGTGCTTCGACACATGGCCCAAATGATGAATCAGGATCCTGAGTCAATCATGTTCAACTAAAGTCCATCTGACGCCTCATCAGTGTGGACTACTCATCTCATTTCCTGAGCCCTAAAGACTTATCATGTAAATAGTGCAACACTACTGTATCTTGAGTATTAACTGCTGTCGTACACTAATGACATCTCCTTGTGTGTTTTGGGCCAATTGAAGATTGGAATCAAAAATGCCTGACTAATTCTGACACTGAGCATGGCAACTTTCTGAGGCAAACCGACAGTAATAAACATTGCCCCCTTTAATTCCTAGAAAAGCTGACTTCCACCTAAAGGAACATGTAGTTGTATACAACAAAAAAAAGCGTGAATTCCGGACCAAAATTATGAATTCAGAATTTCTGCTGGTATTCTAAGTTAAAATATATGAACACATCCCCTACACAAGATCTCATATCTCCACATTTCAACACACAATTACTGGAAAAAGGTATTGAATGTAGCATATTATGAAAAGCTAAAACAAAGAAGGTGGCTGTAGAAAAGTTCAGTGCAAAGAAAATGCTATATATTTTTGTTTGTATTGAATGTATACATGTTTAGACCAGGAGTGGCCAAACTTTAGCATTTTCTAACTGTGTAAACATCATCTGAACACAGCTGCTGTGTGATACATTGTGAGAAACTTTCAGGATGACTGGGCAAATAGAAATGCTCCAAAATTAATTTTCAATCTCTGAACATGAGCTTGTTTTATGAGCATATCCATCAGTCAGATGCTATTTACCATCGACACTGGTCTTTTACTAAAGCCTCAGAGAGACAGTGGCAGAGTGGAGAATGTGACCTTATTCTGATTTCCTGTTAGCTTTGCTTTAGAGCGTTGCCATTATTTCAGTTGCAGAAAAGCCAAGTGTTTGGAGTCACTGTGACTCTAGTTGATCTACCTGCTGCTGCCATATTTATTTTATATTAATCCTTTGAATTTGCAATTTTTAGCTTGAAAATGTTCTGTTTTGAGGGACTTGAGCAAACGTTGATGAACTCATCCAAACAGGTACCGATCTTTAGAAATGAAGCTATAAATATCATCGATGTAGGGACAAAATTTTCTGCCTAAATGAAGTAAAAAACAAACAAAAAGCTTAATTGGTGGAGGAACTTGTTCCATTAATTCTGACAGTGATGATACATTTAGTTTCACTTAAGAAGATGCTGATATTCACTGATAAAGCACTACGTTTTCTTTAAGTGTACAAGTATTCAATATCTTATGATGTCCCAGCATTGAAGATACTTATTACTTTAAATGCTTAGTGATTACACCATGAATGTCTGCAATTCTGTGAATAACTGGAATCTAAATGAAGAACAAATGCAGGTTTACTTGTCAGTAATACGAATACTGCAACAGCTCTGCCATGAATGCAAAGATTAGGGGAATTCTCACAGCATTTTGCTACTGTTTAATTTAATGTGAATATTTATTTAGAACGGGTACAACACGTCTGTTATCTGTTACATGATTTTTGTGATTTCCTTTGTGTGTGATGGATATTCTGTAACCTGGTATTTATTATTTTAAATGTACATTACATTTGCTAAGTACTAAAAAACGATTAGCAGAAGTCATTGTGAAAACAAAACAAAGAAAAAAAAAAGGCACAAGCTTAATGGTTTTAATTGCCAGTCATATGCTAACACCCACTTACTGACTAAGTGGAATTAAATAATTAAACAATGAGAAAGAAAAATAAAGGGAAAAGCAATCGGTTACATTTTGCTTTAAGATCATTAAAGCATCTTAAGACTTGTGTTTTTTGTTTCAGCTTTTTTTTTTTTTTTTTTTTTTTTTTTTTTTTTTTTTTTTTTATTCCCGCATACAGAAAACAGTCTGAAAGTAATGCTATAGATGCCAAACAAAGACTTTTAAAACAAAGGAACAAACATTCCAGAATACTGACATCTGGTGAAACAAACATTTCTCAAGGTGATTGTTGAGGAAATAAAACAGGCTGAAAAACAAGTTGACAACAACACCTGAAGTCACGAAGCAGCCAAAAATTACTGAACACTTTACAGTCCGTGAATCTGTACAAACTAAGTAACTGAAATTGATTTGTGAATGAAGGTTGTTGTGATTTTACTGCATTAATATTATGCTACTAATGGCATTAGGGGCGAAGGTGGGTGGTGCTAGGTTGCCACTAGTGCAATGGTGGGTGGTGTTAGTACGTAGGGTTAATGTAGGCGTTCTAAAATGGTGGGTGGTGGTAGATGTGTACTGATACAATGGTGGGTGGTGTTAGTAGGTAGGGGTAATGTAGGCGTTCTAAAATGGTGGGTGGTGGTAGATGTGTACTGATACAATGGTGGGTGGTGTTAGTAGGTAGGGGTAATGTAGGCGTTCTAAAATGGTGGGTGGTGGTAGATGTGTACTGATACAATGGTGTGCAGTGTTAGTAGGAAGGGGTAATGTAGGCGTTCTAAGGTGAGCAGTGGGATGATAGTGGGCGGTGTTAAATGCGTAATGAACCAGTGGTGGGTGGTGTAAGATGGGGACTGGGATGACGCTGAGCAGTGTTAAATAGACAACGGTGGGTGGTGTTGAATAAACACTGGGACTGTGGTGGGTGGAGTTATATAGGAACTGGCACGATGGTGGGTAGTGGGCCGATGGGTGGGGGTTTGTATTTTTCTACCCTCATCAGTCGACGAAGGATATCGTCGCAGTCACGGGGCCAGCTG
The DNA here is from genome assembly GCF_029633855.1 of Hoplias malabaricus. Taxonomy (NCBI): domain Eukaryota; kingdom Metazoa; phylum Chordata; class Actinopteri; order Characiformes; family Erythrinidae; genus Hoplias; species Hoplias malabaricus. The sequence goes on along the minus strand of NC_089815.1, from coordinate 3,869,114 downwards.
TACACATGCGTGTTCTGCAGCCAGGATGGAACGTAGCTCTGCAGGAAAAAGAACAAATTAAGGTACTGTGTCGGTATTTAGGTTTAATTTCTCAAACATTTCTGAGGATTTGATGACCTTCAGCCACAAGAACACAACAGACCAGGTATTGATGCTTATGGATTAGTTCTGGAGCACAAGGTTCACAAGCACCAATGTAAAACAAGCTCAATGTATTGGAGAGGGCTTTTTTCATCCAGAAACAATTCCACTGCAGTGAGCAGGAATTGCAAGATTGTGTAATAAAGGTGTGTGTGCAAACACAAAGGTATTTAAAAATACCTTGTAGTAATAATTACAATAATAACTGCTCTCCTGGGTCTGTACCACCCTGTATATCCAGATCAATTCCTTTCGTTTGACATGATATAAAAAAAAATCAGTTAAACCTTAATTTGCATGGCATTTACAATAATTTTCATTGCCCTGTTCACACACAAATGGATCAGCAGTGTTAGATCTTTTCATCTCTGAAGTTAATTAAAAATGTCTGCCATCTACCTTTTTAGCCCCGGGGAACAGAACAGGAATGAACCTGAAGTTCTTGCAGCCATTTTGGATGAACTCACTTTGAAGCTAAAGGAAAAACAACAACAAAAAGGAAGAGTGGGTTTACAGACGAGTACACGGACATGATCAGAGACTTTTCAATTATTATATACCTGTTTGTGAATGTAGACAGTGTTGGACGTCCTCTCGTCACTCTCCTCGCTCATACTGCTGCCAGTCACTGTCTCGAAGTACTTCAGACTGATGATAATGATTATCAGGTAATCTTTCTGCAGAAACACAGAGGAAGTGTGAATGGGGGGGACATAAAAGCTGTAATTATGAGAAAGAATCATGAAACAAATTCACTCCATAGTGTCAGGGCGACGTTTGTGAATATTTTCAAAGCAGTTTTTATTCCTATGTGACATTTAAGTACAGCCATGTGAGTTATCCCATGGATTGGGACTTCAGGAGCAGAACTGAAGGCCTAATGCATCAAACAAATTATTATTAGAAACTTACAGTGGAATCTACAATCATGTTTTGATTTGCCATTTGTGGAATCAATGTGAAAAGTGTCATATAGAGACCTCTGAAAGTCCTACCTACATAACTGAATGAAAACATAGCCTAAACGTTGCATTTCAGTCATTCATTCATTCATTGTCTGTATCCCTGATCCAGTTCAGGGTCGCAGTGGGTCCAGAGCCTACCTGGAATCATTGGGCGCAAGGCGGGAATACACCCTGGAGGGGGCGCCAGTCCTTCACAGGGCAACACACACTCACACATTCACTCACACACCTACGGACACTTTTGAGTCACCAATCCACCTGGGGGAGGAAACACCACACTCCTCACAGACAGTCACCCGGAGGAAACCCACGCAGACACAGGGAGAACACACCACACTCCTCACAGACAGTCACTCGGAGGAAACCCACGCAGACACAGGGAGAACACACCACACTCCTCACAGACAGTCACATGGAGGATACCCACGCTGACACAGGGAGAACACACCACACTCCTCACATCCCTCCGGAGCGGGAATCAAACCCACAACCTCCAGGCCCCTGGAGCTGTGTGACTGTGACACTACCTTCTGCGCCACTGTGCCACCCACGCATTTCAAACAGTTTTTTTATTCTTTTTGTGAGAGCTCTTTGCTAAAGGACTCTCTGTAAAAATGCTACATGCAAAATAAAATACAGGTTAATGTTGTATGTCTGTTACATGTGTTTTCCATTAGCTATGCGCTAAGTCACCACTGAAATCCAACAGAGGTTCTAATAGAAATCGTCATAAACTGTTTCTTTTTGTATTTACATGAATGTCACAGGTGGATGGCTTTGATCTAATACAGTCATAACTGTCCTTACAGGGACATTACAGGGATGGGTACTGATATGTAATGCAGTATTGAAATGTAGTACAGATCAATTACATCATTACAAACAAGTGTTGATATATTCCAAACATTTAATACTTTAAAAGAGATATATACATGACTTATTTAAAACACTGAAATGAAGTCCTGCTCCTTGACACTATTCTTACATTTGCCTTTAGTCATTTACAAGATTTACAAATCTATTTAGTGATGGTCTGTGTGAATCTGTGACAAAATTTGTGGAATGTTTATTGCTTACTCCAGTGTTTACCTCATTGAGGTATCTCTCCATACAGTCGATCTTACTGATGCTGTTTAGCTGTTGCTCAAAAACGTCAATCTGCAAAACAGATAATTTTTCAGTTAATAATTTGTGTGTAAGAGTTATTAATCAACATTTGTAACTAATGTTACCAATGCTTTCAAAATGATGATGCATATCCTCTCACATGGGTGTCAAAGCCATTGTTCCGCAGAAGAGCAACAAACTTGATGATCTCCTTCAGATGGTCTTCGCTGTCTGCCTCATACGTGACAAAAACTTTCCCTTTGTTAGGGGGTGAGAGAATGAGAGAGCGAGAGTGATACAGAGAGAGAGAGAGAGAGAGAGAGAGAGACTAAAAACTCTACCACTACACAGTACAATGGCAATGCAAATCATTTCAGTGACATCTTATGAACACATTTTCTTGGCCTGGTTTCCTAAAGAGAATAATAAGAAATGAGAGCAAATGCTCAAAATGACACTCACTGTGGACGTGTACATTTCCAACCTCACAAAAGTGATCATTTTAAATATCATCCGTTTTTAAGTCTAAAGAAAATTAATGTTAAATAAATATTTTTTTAAAACTCCTAAGATTCATAACAACAATGCAAGCTTAAAGCTTTATTTTGGACATCAAATTTGGCGCTGTGTCCCGATTTCAACTTCGCTAAAATGTGGTGGGACTGCTTAAATTGTGAGAATCAAAAAATTAAACAAACTGAATTTTGGAGAATGTCTACAGATTTTTTCAGAAAAACTGAAAGGCAAATAGTTGACAGAATTAGTAAAAAGGCTTATTACTAAGATGATTTTCTGTTTTCTAGCTAAAGATACAATGTGAATATGTGTTTTTAAAATATAAATTATGCCTATTTGAATCAATTAGAATGTGGTATGTTTTTGTGCTTCAGTGTATTTTAAAAGCAGGCAGGAGAAAGCTTGTTCTGTGTGTGGCTCACCGTGTCTGTGAATATTTGTGTTGTTAGCTCATTAGCCGTTAGCACTCACTCTGTTCCTGAGAGAGCTGAGAGTTGCAGGGGCTGGTCTGTCTTGGTCTGGGAAATACACTCCTACTGAAGACAGATAAAACCTCATTTAAACAGAAAAACCAAAACTTTCAACCACTACATCTCACAGTCAGCTCTGAGGTACGCAGCGAAACAGTGTGACCGCAAGGAAAGTGAGAAAACATTACTCAGATCATTTCCTCAGTTGAACACCTTTAACAGCTGAGGCCTGAAAAATAAATTCTATCTCAAGATTATGAGATATTACTAAGTAGATATATATTTATTTCAAAAGGCAGAAACCACAAACTACTGGATTGTTGTTTAAGAACAAATCTTGAGGCAGTTTATTTAGTAACTACTTCAAATATTCAGTAACTCACTGCACTATTGTTTTCATAGTAAATATGAGAGTGAGAATTTGAGGTGTGGGCTTCAGTGAAAGCCCTTTGATGTTAAAGGCAAATTCAGACAACTTCAAATGATAACATAGTTATTAATACTACAGCAATAAAATATAAATTAGAAATTCAAGAAGAACCAGCTTTATATATTTACGAGAACTTTCGCTGCCATCAAATCAGAACTCAAATTTTATTTGATTTTAAATAATTTAAACACAATTTGAAATGGCAGATTCATGGTGAATGAACTAAAAGAGAACACTGAAAAACAGTGAAATGAAATGTGACAAAGCCCAAATTCAAATCATTTCCGTGACACCTCATAAAGCACCAAACGGTGGCCTTGATTTCCAATTGCATCAAAGACAGCAGAAAAGAGAGAGAGCACTCTCTGTAGGCATGTAAATTTACAGTTCTTAGTAAAGGAATTTTTCATTTTAAAAAAATATCAAATTCTAATATAATGAAAGGGTTCTATCATATACATAATAATTTACATGAATAAACATTGACATTTATACATTATTAACTACAAGATTATATTTCCCCCTTTATATTTTAGTTAACATACTGGATATTGTGACAATACATTGAATATCAATTTAATTCCATATAAACTGATGAACTTTCTGTATCTACAGATTATGTCTAGATGACTTACTTGTCAGGGCTTCCTGCATGTCCGTGTCTGTAGTGCTCCAGGCCTGTGTGACAAAAACATGGTAGGAGTTTTTAAACCATCGCATAACTATCCCTTGTAACACTGCAGAAAATGTCTGTGCTTGTCAAAAGCCATCCAAGTACCTGTGCAATGCTTACCCTTGACTGACTGCATTCCAACAGATCTTTACCTGCATGGTTTGAGCATTCTTGCGTTTACTGTACAGGTAGTGAATTACGAGTACCAACTTTTTTAACCAGGATGGACCAAAACTCACAGTAGCTTTCTCTGAAGAGATATTATGACATATTTAAGCCTGCCAAAGTGCCAAAATAAAGTGCTTACATTAGTGAATAATGCAAAATACTTGTGTACTTGAGTAAATTAGAGAGAAAAGAAAGAAAAAATCTGTAGGGTGTAGCAGAGATGAAGTGATAGGACAGAAACCACAATGTGATTTTCTCATAGTTCACGGCAAACTGACTGCATGTATGTACCTGGAATATTTGTAAGAAAAACAAAACCCACAATAGTGATACAAATATTACACTACGTGCAAAAGGTATCTTGGTAAAACTTGAATAAAAGTACATACTCTAGATAAAACGGACTGAGTAAAATGACAAACAGTACTTGAGTAAAAATACTTACACTTGGTAAAACACTAAAAAAATTACTCAATACTAAAACACTTAAGAACTAATAATCATAATTATTTTAAAAGTACTTTCTTGTGAATATACCAAAGTAAGAAATTTTATATTATTTTCAACATTTTACAACTTCTTGTTAATACCCCAGTAAACAAGGAACGTCCCTGGACGTTCAAAATAGGTCTAAAAGTAGTCTGTCCGTCAAGGACATATTTTAAACGTCAATGGACGTTCAAAATCCATCTTAATAAGTTAGTTGAGTGGTGACCAATCGATAACGTCGGTGGACGTCCAAAATGCGTTTTATACAAGTAATTTATTTCGGGACCAATTAATAACGTCAATTGACGTCCAAAATACGTCTAATAGTCGTCTTTTCAATGTCTGTGTTTGGACGTCTTTTCAACTTTCATTTTCAACCTTAAGAGAACGTTGATTAGATGACAGTCATTACGTTGTTTCAACGTTGAATCAACGGCTAAATGTTTACTGGGTACTAATCGCTCAAGTATTAACAGTAAAATTATTTCAAGTTTTTACTTAATAGACCTTGTGTATCATAATAGAACATCACTTAAGTATATTTACAATGAGTGCTTCTGTACTTTTTGTACATTACATTTACTCAAGTAAACAACAAATGTGCTGAATCCATTCCAGTCAAATTCAGATTGACTAGATTTATGGGGGAAAAATCATGAAACGACTGCTTTAAACACACTGGAGTTAAATAAATGTAAACAGTGTATTATCTACCTCTGCTGTCGGACAAGAGGTATTCAGCCCTGGAGCTGAGAGTATTGGGATGGTTCATTCGGAAAGGAACCGGCCCACACTGACGAAAGCAGGATGGGTTTGTCCAGGAAAGGCCATGGAAGGGCATGGGATGATGTGTGTGCATGTGAGGAGGCGGGAGAAACGAGTGAAGAGATCCAGGCTGCTCCAAACTGCTGAGGCCAGGGCTTGGTGCACTTGGAAGGGAGTGTGGACCCCGGGGGATGAAGCAGCTGCCACCAGGAAAGCCGTGGACATCTGTGGAGGGCAGGTAGGACGGCAAACTGTTTGAGTAAGACCCCTCGGATTTCCTGCTATGATAACTGAGGTACTGCCAAGCTCGCTGGTTCTCTGGGTCTATAGCTCTGTTAGTGTCTGCCTGGCTGGGGTAAGGTGTCTGCTGATCATATCTGGAGAACAGATTTTGAGGGCAGCGAGGAAGCTCATTGTGCATGGCATAGTGTTGTTGGTCGAGTGGCTGTCCTTCCATCATTCTGCGCACTGGAGTGGAGCAGTCAGTGGAGGCCTTATGGTTGTGGAATCTGTCAAGAAGCTGCGACTGGAACTCTTCACTCAACGTCTCATCGTTCTCCTCTGGGCAGTTGAGTGACCCGCACTGCTGGCTATGGCAGGCCATGCGGCCAAAGAAACTGCAAGGAAACATGTATGACAAGTTGTGAATGCAATATTTTATTTGCAACTGAGAACTTTTAACTTTAAAACAATCAGCCACAAAATTAAAGGCGTGAAGTGAATAACGTTGGCTTACAATAACAATGGTGCCTGTCAACCAAGGAACATTACCCAAGAGGCATCTTGTTTCTGTAAACGTCACTTTATGTGACAGTGGTGCACCTACTCAGGAACAAACACATTTCACTGTTGGGACATGAATCTATGGGGGGTCTCCGTGGGTTGGAACATAGTGAGACCAATTACGGCACCATTTATCAGATAGAGTTCCAGCGTACTAGAGATCAAAACATCAGGGCAATGTGTAACCACGACAATCTTTTCCCCAGCGCTTATACAAGACCTCATACTAACAACCTGACAGTATGTTTGTTGCCTGTACATTCTGTAGTACATTAAACGGTGACAGTGACATTTCTTGTTTCTTTTTTTGTGTGTACGCCTTCATAGACGGGAAAGAGTGGGGAAAAATAAGACCTAACACAGAAGACTTTTCAACGGTCAGGTTTTGTGGTACGACAAAAAGGCCAATGTGCTGTAAGTAAAAAAGTAGGCCTGTGAATACTTTACACCCAGGCACAGGTCCTTGTGCTCAGTTATTATTTAGGCCAAACTGCAGAAAAAAAATAGGCTCCCTCTCAAATTTCTGCAGATGTTGCAAACCATGACTGAAACCACAACTGAGCCATATCTGTGTTAAGAGACATGTTTCTCTTTCATCTTTCAGGGCCATGATATGCTTATTTTACATTGTTAAAAAAACTCTTAAAACATGTATATCTTTCTTTTTTTTGTTTTAAATTAATCTAGTGCCAACGCTCTTTAATCTGTAAATGCATCATCTTTAATTGGATCTGTAAAGTCAGTAGCAGGCCAAATTTGATCATGATAAGTGTACGTCCAGGTACGTCCATACCTATTTCAACATGACAGCCCTAAGCAACATTGTGCAGGGTTGTGTAAGTAGAGCGTGCTTGAAACTTTTGTTGAAAAATAAGCAAAATATGCCAAAGAAGCCCTTCTCTGCATTCGTGTTTTATTATAAGACTTAAACAATGCAAGAATGCCAAATAAACAATCAAATGTCCCCAAATAAACATCAAATGTTACAAGGAAAGATGATATCCCAGTAAACAAGAAACGTCTGTCTGTCAAGGACATATTTTAAACGTCAATGGACGTCCAAATTTTATCTTAATAAGTTAGTTAAGTGGTGACCAATCGATAACGTCAGTGGACGTCCAAAATGCGTTTAATAAAAGTAATTTATTTCGGGACCAATTAATAACGCCAATGGACGTCCAAAATACGTCTAATAGTCGTCTTTTCAATGTCTGTGTTTTGACGTCTTTTCAACTTTCATTTTCAACCTTAAGAGAACGTTGATTAGACGGCAGTCATTACGTTATTTCAACGTTGAATCAACGGCTAAATGTTTACTGGGATACCTTTAATGTAACAATGGTCAGGGGGTATTGTTTGACTTACACTGAGTTTTATTGAGCATTTCCCAGACTATCCCTACTGTTTATGAACCGAGGGCTTTTTGGGTTTCCAAATGTTTGTTAGGTGTTTAAAAATGAAATTGACCATGTAACATTGCAATTTTACTACACAATAATTCACATGTATGGGGGGAAAGGCACATTATAAATGTCATATGCTGTAGTGTAGAGACGTTAGAGCACACCTGGTCACGTATTGTAAAATTGTGAGGACGTATTATTACTGAACAAAAACTGTCAGCTCAAGTGGTGCTCAAACTTTACACACGGTTGAATTATAGAAATTATATCCTGGGGCTCTGTGACTAACTCAGGTAACTTTCACAAATAGGCAGTTCGTCTTACCTGAAACAGAACCTGACTTCTTAGCGAAGGATCATGGAAACCGTTCAGAAAAGTGAAGAAGGACAGAGAAACGCCGTCGCTTATAGTGACTCGAGGATTAGATTTAGGCTAAAAATAAAACTCGAATAATTCAATTCACGAACTCTAAACAACATCTGTGTATTTAGCTTTCCCTCTACGGTCTGTAATTCCTCTGAACGCGTGTACTTTCGAGATTAAAATGAGTTACACTGTGCAGTTGTTGTTCACACCCGTATCCAGAACAGAAAACAGGTAGCCAATCACAGCTCACCGTGGGCGGAGCGTGTAGAGCAGGCGGGGTTATACGACCTGCCTTCATCAATCTAGTCTAGTCTCTATTTGTGTTAGTGATGGGAATTCCGGCTCTCTTTGGGGAGCCGGCTCTTTTGGCTCGGCTCTTTCGGCTCCTAAATGGCTCTTTGTTTTACCACTTATTTCCACTGGTACAGAACAATATTACCTACATTTTACATGACTATATGGACAAAATATTATTGTTCAATATTAAAAATAATAAATAGTGTTGCAATGGCCAATTGTTTTATGGCTGTCTTGTAATAACTCACTGATTGCACTCACACATTCAATTGTGTAAATAACTGGATTTTTATTTAAACACCTTAATAAAAATCACTTGTAAAAACTCTGAAATACAGCCAATGGAACCCAAAAGGTAGGTATTACAAAATAGCTTTTTAAATTAAATAATCATCCATTTCTGGGTAATAAAATAAACAAATACTCTGCAAAGTGCAAAACAGCAGCATTCAACGGTAGTGATTAAAACAACCACAACTGTCAACAAACATTTAACTGATTTAACATTTTCTTCAACTATGTTTTGGAAGGCAGACTGGCATTCAGGAAAACCAAGTGTCTCAGCTGAGGGTTGGAGGGTTGGAGCTTGCTTGTTGTTCTCTGATTGGTTGAATGACAAGCCTTAGAAAAAATTGTCTCGGTCTTAGACGGGAACCGGCTCTCTTCGTTCACTTACAAGAGCCGGCTCTTTGAACCGGAGGATTTAGTGTAATCTCACGTGTATTGCATTTTACTGAGACGTTTATTTTTGAAGTATCTAACGATGTAAAGCAAATACAGTTGTGTACTGGATACATTTCGAGGTGACTTTATACAATTCTGACGCTCATTCGGCATGTAATGTTTACAATGCAGAGCATCTAGAGGAAAGGCTTCTGAAGCTGAAGCAAATGGGGAAAGCCTGTCAATGTACACCCCAAATTTACAATAAATAAATGAATAAATAAATAAGAAACAGAAAATGTGTGTCCACAACATTTGAACATAGTATAATGTAAGCTGCAAGTGAATTATGATAAAACTAATGTTTTCTGAATAAACTCCTGCAAAAACAGAGAGATGTTGACCCGGGAACTAACATTTTGGTTGTGCTCCCCTCTAGTGACAGCATATGGTCATGACATATACAAACTGACTTGAGTTCATGTTGTAGTATTATATTATGAGAATGTACCATTTTACCATGAAACCATGACCTAGGGTCTTGAACCTACAACTCTCAGTATCAAAGACTGACACCACTGCAAGTGAGTGCTGGCTTGACTTTGCCAAGCCTTTGAAAGACTTAAAGCCGACCCAGGTGGGACTCGAACCCACAATCCCCAGCTCCGGAGGCTGATGCCTTATCCATTAGGCCACTGGGCCCTGTGATATATAAAATGAATTTATCAGAATTATGTAAGCCTTAAAAAGGCAACTGAGAGTGTCTGAGAGTACTTACCCACAATATAAAGTACCCCCAGTACTAGATGTTGATGCCTTACCCATTAGGCCACTGGGCTCAGGGTCAAAAGCTTCTATAAGTTGTCAGAACTAGATAACTTAAACAAGAGAGTATATTTCAACACAGGCTGTTGGTGGCATGACCTCACAAAGGGAATTGTACTGATGCTAGTTTTTAATACTTTACGATAACAACCAAACTGCAAGTGGTCATGCCTGAAATTTGAACAAGGTTAGAAGTCCATATTGTTATGTGCCAGTAACACTGGAAGATACCAGATGGAGTGCACTCACAAAGGACTAGGTAACCTAAGGAGAGGTGAACATATCAATGCTGGAAATGGAACAAGCCCCACTGCTTCTCCTGAACAAGTACAACAATGAGAGAAACACACACACTGCATAGCAAGTAACAGGTGAAGCAAACAGCGACCCAGGTGGGACTCGAACCCACAATCCCCAGCTCCGGAGGCTGATGCCTTATCCATTAGGCCACTGGGCCCCAATTTAACAATAGGTACATTGTGTTGTCTACAGAGAGGAATTAGTGTAAATAAGAAACAGAAAGTGAAAATGTGTGTCCACAACATTTGAACATAGTATAATGTAAGCTGCAAGTGAATTATGATAAAACTAATGTTTTCTGAATAAACTCCTGCAAAAACAGAGAGATGTTGACTCAGGAACTAATATTTTGGTTGTGCTCCCCTCTAGTGACAGCATATGGTCATGACATACACAAGCTGGCTTGAGTTCATGTTGCAGTATTATATTATGAGAATGTACCATTTTACCTTGACATATTTGAAACCATGACCTAGGTGTGGTCTTGAACCAACAATTCCCAGTACCAAAGACTGACACCATCACCATGAGTCCATTGAGCCCTACCCTAGGGTCTCTCAAGATAACAGAACTTGGTGACACCTAATAACAACTCAAACATGTGAGAGAGTGCCGGCTTGACTTTGCCAAACCTTTGAAAGACTTAAAGCCGACCCAGGTGGGACTCGAACAGACAATCCCCAGCTCCGGAGGCTGATGCCTTATCCATTAGGCCACTGGGCCCCGTGATAGATGCACTGGAGAATTTATCAGAATGATGTAAGCCTTAAAAAGGCAACTGAGAGTGTCTGAGAGTACTTACCTACAATATAAATGAGATTCAAACACACGAATGCATCTAAGAAGCTGAGTCTCAAACAAGTCAGTAGACCAAGCTGTCTTGGTGTCCTTGGTGATTGTCCCTACAGACTTCCCTACACACACACAAACATCAGGACCCCACACCATGGGGGACCAGATCCCAGCCCAAGTGGGAACCCACAATCCCCAGCACTAGATGTTAATGCCTTATCCATTAGGCCACTGGGCCAGAAACTTCTAAAAGTAGTCAGAACTAGATAACTTAAACAAGAGAGGATATTTCAACACAGGCTTTTTGTTGCTTGACCTCACAAATGGAATTCTACATATGTACTTCATGCTCTCCCCAAAGGTATGAACCAGGTAGGACTTGAACCCACAACCTTCAGCTTAAGAGACTGAAGACTTTTCCATTAGGCCACTGGGACCTGTTAAGGATGATTACAATTGTGCATGCTAGTTTTACAATATTTTACCATAACAACCAAATTGCAAGTGGTCATGCCTGAAATTTGAACAAGGTTAGAAGTCCATATTGTTATGTGACAGTAACCCTGGAAGATACCAGATGGATTGCACTCACAAAGGACTAGGTAGTGTCTTCTAAGGAGAGGTGAACATATCAATGCTGGAAATGGAACAGGCCACTGATTCTCCTTCACAAGTACGGGTGCAATTGACGGGTGAAGCGACCCAGGTGGGACTCGAACCCACAATCCCCAGCTCCGGAGGCTGATGCCTTATCCATTAGGCCACTGGGCCCCATGTTAATAATAGGTACATTGTGTTGTCTACAGAGAGGAATTAGTGTGATCTCACGTGTATTGCATTTTAATGAGACATATATTTTTGAAGTATCTAACGATGTAAAGCAAATACAGTTGTGTACTGGTTACATTTCGAGGTGATTTTATACAATTCTGACACTTATTCAGCATGTAATGTTTAATATGCAGAGCATCTAGAGGAAAGGCTTCTGAAGCTGAAGCAAATGGGGACAGTCTATCAATGTACACCCCAAATTTACAATAAATAAATAAATAAATAAGAAACAGAAACAGAAAATGTGTCCACAACATTTGAACATAGTATAATGTAAGCTGCAAGTGAATTATGATAAAACTAATGTTTTCTGAATAAACTCCTGCAAAAAGAGAGAGATGTTGACTCAGGAACTAATATTTTGGTTGTGCTCCCCTCTAGTGACAGCATATGGTCATGACATATACAAATTGACTTGTGTTCATGTTGCACTATTATGTTATGAGAATGTACCATTCCACCTTGACATATTTGAAACCATGACCTAGGTGTGGTCTTGAACCTACAATTCCCAGTACCAAAGACTGACACCATCACCATGAGTCCATTGAGCCCTACCCTAGGGTCTCTCAAGATAACAGAACTGTGTAACACCTAATAACAACTCAAACATGTGAGAGAGTGAAGGCTTGACTTTGCCAAACCTTTGAAAGACTTAAAGCCGACCCAGGTGGGACTCGAACCCACAATCCCCAGCTCCGGAGGCTGATGCCTTATCCATTAGGCCACTGGGCCCTGTGATAGACACACTGGAGAGTTTATCAGACGTTTATTTTTGAAGTATCTAACAATGTAAAGCAAATACAGTTGTGTACTGGTTACATTTCGAGGTGATTTTATACAATTCTGACACTTATTCAGCATGTAATGTTTAAAATGCAGAGCATCTAGAGGAAAGGCTTCTGAAGCTGAAGCAAATGGGGACAGTCTATCAATGTACACCCTAAATTTCCAATAAATAAATAAATAAGATACAGAAAGACAAAATGTGTGTCCACAACATTTGAACATAGTATAATGTAAGCTGCAAGTGAATTATGATAAAACTAATGTTTTCTGAATAAACTCCTGCAAAAACAGCGAGATGTTGACTCAGGAACTAATATTTTGGTTGTGCTCCCCTCTAGGGGTAGCACATGGTCATGACATATACAAGCTGATTTGAGTTCATGTTGCAGTATTATATTATGAGAATGTACCAGAGGCGATTTCTCTAAGACTGCAAGGGAAGCTCAGCTTCCTGTAAAATGTCAAAAAATAAGTGATCAAATATCATTGAATAAATATGCACTACAACGCGCTCAACTTTTGTTCAGAATCAGCTTCTTATCACTGGTAAAGACTTTCCTCTCAATCCGCAGCCTCACAGTTCTTTAAACAGGGCGGACGCTGAGCGTCCACAGAGTTCAATACAAAGCAGCGAAGTGCAGCGAAACGAGACGAGTCATTGGATAAATGCTGGGCTTTGTCCCGCCCATCGGACGCTCAGCGTCTCTGGGGGTCTATGGGGCAGTGGGCTGGCCTCGGCTGGCCCGGACGCTCAGCTTCTGCATGATGATTGGATGATCTGTCTGAGGCTGAATCCCTCTTTGATTGACAGCGAACTGAGCGAATCAGCGATCCTTTGGTGTAAAGATCCGTGGGAGCATTACATTTTCACTCTGTTCTGAGTTGAACCGGAGAATTTCATCTTAGTGGAATTTTCTTTGTTAAAAACGACTAGTGACAAACCGAGCTTCTATTTCTGGTGGGTTTTTTGTAGCTGCTTGTGTTTGGAGACTATCTTCTATCGTAGTTTCTGTCCAGCGGGTGCTGCTGAGCCCCTCCACCGTCACAAAGCACTCACAGGCGGACACACTTCACATGGGCCAAGGCCGTTTAAGCAGTCTAGCTCTGCTGGCCATTGAGAGGACACTAGTCAAGTCCCTGGAAAAGACGCCTTGTTGGTACGACAGGGTCACAGATCATTTTCTTGAAAAGGAACGGAGAGAGTTTACGTATAAATAAACCGACACATTTTATGATGTAGGCCGAAATTGAGCTTCCCCTCCTTGAAAGACCAGCATCCGCCACTGAAATGTACCATTATGAAATGTTACCATTTTACCTTGACATATTTGAAACCATGATCTAGGGGAGGTCTTGAACCTACAATTCCCAGTACCAAAGGCTGACAGCATCACCATGAGTCCATTGAGCCCTACCCTAGGGTCTCTCAAGATAACAGAACTGGGTAACACCTAATAACAACTCAAACATGTGAGAGAGTGCTGGCTTGACTTTGCCAAACCTTTGAAAGACTTAAAGCCGAGCCAGGTGGGACTCGAACCCACAATCCCCAGCTCCGGAGGCTGATGCCTTATCCATTAGGCCACTGGGCCCTGTTATGACCACACTGGAGAGTTTATAAGAATGATATAATCCTTAAAAAGGCAAGTGAGAGTGTCTGAGAGTACTTACCCACAATATCAATGAGATTCAAACACATGAATGCATCTAAGAAGCTGAGTCTCAAACAAGTCAGTAGACCAAGCTGTCTTTATTAACAACAAACATGAGAGGACAAGACAGTCCTTGGTGATTGTCCCTACAGACTTCCCTACACACACACACATCAGGACCCCACACCATGGGGGACCAGATCCCAGCCCAAGTAGGAACCCACAATCCCCAGCACTAGATGTTAATGCCTTATCCATTAGGCCACTGGGCCAGAAGCTTCTAAAAGTTGTCAGAACTAGATAACTTAAACAAGAGAGGATATTTCAAAATAGGCTTTTAGTGGCTTAACCTCACAAAGGGGAATTCTACATATGTACTTCATGCTCTCCCCAAAGGTATGAACCAGGCAGGACTTGAACCCACAACCTTTAGCTCAAGAGACTGAAGCCTTTTCCATCAGGCCACTGGGACCGACTAAGGAAGGTCACAATTGTGTATGCTAGTTTTACAATATTTTACCATAACAACCAAACTGCAAGCGGTCATGCCTGAAATTTGAACAAGGTTAGAAGTCCATATTGTTATGTGACAGTAACACTGGAAGATACCAGATGGATTGCACTCACAAAGGACTAGGTAATGTTTTCTAAGGAGAGGTGAACATATCAATGCTGGAAATGGAACAGGCCACTGATTCTCCTTCACAAGTACAACAATGAGAGAAACACACACTGCATAGCAAGTAACGGGTGAAGCAAACAGCAATCCAGGTGGGACTCGAACCCACAATCCCCAGCTCCGGAGGCTGATACCTTATCCATTAGGCCACTGGGCCCCATGACAGTGAATTGCTGCACTGGAGAATTTATCAGAATGATGTAAGCCTTAAAAAGGCAACTGAGAGTGCCTGAGAGTACTTACCCACAATATAAATGAGATTCAAACACATGAATGCATCTAAGAAGCTGAGTCTCAAACAAGTCAGTAGACCAAGCTGTCTTTATTAACAACAAACATGAGAGGACAAGACAGTCCTTGGTGGTTGCCCCTACACACACATATATCAGGACCCCATACCATGGTGGACCAGATCCCAGCACTAGCTGTTGATGCCTTATCCATTAGGACACTGGGCCCAGGGTCTGAAGCTTCTAAAAGTTGTCAGAACTAGATAACTTAAACAAGAGAGGACATTTCAACACAGGCTTTTTGGTAGCTTGACCTCACAAAGGGAATTCTACATACGCACCTCATGCTCAGCCCAAAGGTATGAACCAGGGAGGACTTGAACCCACAATCTTCAGCTCAAGAGACTGATGACTTTTCCATTAGGCTACTGGGCCCAGCTAAAGGAG
The DNA here is from genome assembly GCF_029633855.1 of Hoplias malabaricus. Classification (NCBI taxonomy): domain Eukaryota; kingdom Metazoa; phylum Chordata; class Actinopteri; order Characiformes; family Erythrinidae; genus Hoplias; species Hoplias malabaricus. The sequence goes on along the minus strand of NC_089815.1, from coordinate 3,853,333 downwards.
GAGACAATGGTGCATGCTAGTTTTACAATATTTTACCATAACAACCAAACTGCAAGCGGTCATGCCTGAAATACGAACAAGGTTAGAAGTCCATATTGTTATGTGACAGTAATACTGGAAGACACCAGATGGAGCACGCTCACAAAGGACTAGGTAATATCTTCTAAGGAGAGGTGAACATATCGATGCTGGAAATGGAACAGGCCACTGATTCTCCTTAACAAGTACAACAATGAAAGAAACACATGCTGTGTTGGAAGTGACAGGTGAAACTAACAGTGACCCAGGTGGGACTCAAACCCACAACCACCACCTCCGGAGGCTGATGCCTTATACTTTAGGCCACTGGGACCAATCACACAGGGGTTGCGAACGTTTCTAGTATTTGGACAAAGTTCAATGGCAGGGCAGTTAGCCATCTCCCACATTTGGAGACATTTCCACCTTAAGTGATCAAAACAGTAAAAAAAGAGTCAATGTTACCCACCTATGGAGCAGGAATAAAGTAATTCTCATCTCAGTTCATGCTTTTCACCGTTTGGAGTTCTTTGCCTCTGCCATGAGCCGACAGAAAGACAAACCTAGCATAACAGACTGAGACAGTATGTTTTTTTTTTTTTACTCATTTAAAGACACTGGGCTTTGAAAACACATTAAACTGGTTTTGAGCACATAAACAGACTGTTCACGATTGATTACAATCGTGAACTTCACCTTTAAAACCTAACCACTAAGGTTGCTGTGGCTGTTTATGATCGGATCAGCAACCAGCTACAGCTTACAACTAACTCTACTCATTGGGCCCAGCCCATAGTATAGTGCACTGAGATCACTATTAACACTGGGACATCATAAATCCTCAGTTAAAGGTGCAATAGTGAAGTTCACCATATTACCTGTCTGTAGGATACACATGAACATACACATGAATCTTGAATCCTGATAGATGTACACTAATAAAGACAACCTCCAGTAGATAAGCAGGCAAACCACAAAACCAAACATGGCCATTTTGGACGTTATAAATTGACGTTATTAATTGGTCCTGAAATAAATTACTTGTATAAAACGCATTTTGGACGTCCACTGACGTTATCGATTTGTCACCACTTAACTAACTTATTAAGATGGAATTTGGACGTCCATTGACGTTTAAAATATGTCACTGAAATTTTTTGGACAAGGTTAGAAGTCCATATTGTTATGTGACAGTAACACTGGAAGATACCAGATGGAGTGCACTCACAAAGTACTAGGTAATATCTTCTAAGGAGAGGTGAACATATCAATGCTGGAAATGGAACAGACCCCACTGCTTATCCTTAACAAGTACAACAACGAGAGATACTCATGCTGTGTTGCAAGTGATGGGTGAAGCTAATAGTGACCCAGGTGGGACTCGAACCCACAATCCCCAGCTCCGGAGGCTGATGCCTTGTCCATTAGGCCACTGGGCCCCATTTCAATAATAGGTACATTGTGTTGTCTACGGAGAGGAATTAGTGTAATCTCACGTATATTGCATTTTAATGAGACGTTTATTTTTGAAGTATCTCAGGTTGTAAAGCAAATACAGTTGTGTACTGGATACATTTCGAGGTGATTTTATACAATTCTGACACTCTTTCGGCATGTAATGTTTACAATGCAGAGCATCTAGAGGAAAGGCTTCTGAAGCTGAAGCAAATGGGGACAGTCTATCAATGTACACCCCAAATTTCCAATAAATAAATAAATAAATAAATAAATAAATAAGAAACAGAAACAGAAAATGTGTCCACAACATTTGAACATAGTATAATGTAAGCTGCAAGTGAATTATGATAAACCTAATGTTCTCTGAAATAACTCCTGCAAAAACAGAGAGATGTTGACTCAGGAACTAATAATTTGGTTGTGCTCCCCTCTAGTGACAGCATATGGTCATGACATATACAAGCTGACGAGTTCATGTTGCAGTATTATATTATGAGAATGTACCATTTTACCTTGACATATTTGAAACCATGACCGAGGTGGGTCTTGAACCTACAACTCCCAGTACCAAAGACTGACACCATCACCATGAGTCCATTGAGCCCTACCCTAGGGTCTCTCAAGATAACAGAACTGGGTAACACCTAATAACAACTCAAACATGTGAGAGAGTGCTGGCTTGACTTTGCCAAACCTTTGAAAGACTTAAAGCTGACCCAGGTGGGACTCGAACCCACAATCCCCAGCTCCGGAGGCTGATGCCTTATCTATTAGGCCACTGGGCCCTGTGATAGACACACTGGAGAGTTTATCAGAATGATGTAAGCCTTAAAAGGCAACTGAGAGTGCCTGAGAGTACTTACCTACAATATAAATGAGATTCAAACACATGAATGCATCTAAGAAGCTGAGTCTCAAACAAGTCAGTAGTCCAAGCTGTCTTTATTAACAACAAACATGAGAGGACAAGACAATCCTTGGTGGTTGTCCCTACAGACATCAGGACCACACCCCATGGGGGACTAGATCCCAGCTTACCCTTAACAAGCACAACACACACTGTATAGCAAGTGGCCAAGGTGGGACTTGAACCCACAATCCCCAGCTCCGGAGGCTGATGCCTTATCCATTAGGCCACTGGGCCCCATGTTAATAATAGATCATTAGATGTTAATTTTAATGAGACGTTTATTTTTGAAGTATCTAACGATGTAAAGCAAATACAGTTGTGTACTGGTTACATTTCGAGGTGATTTTATACAATTCTGACACTTATTCAGCATGTAATGTTTAAAATGCAGAGCATCTAGAGGAAAGGCTTCTGAAGCTGAAGCAAATGGGGACAGTCTATCAATGTACACCCTAAATTTCCAATAAATAAATAAATAAGAAACAGAAAGACAAAATGTGTGTCCACAACATTTGAACATAGTATAATGTAAGCTGCAAGTGAATTATGATAAAACTAATGTTTTCTGAATAAACTCCTGCAAAAACAGCGAGATGTTGACTCAGGAACTAATATTTTGGTTGTGCTCCCCTCTAGGGGTAGCACATGGTCATGACATATACAAGCTGATTTGAGTTCATGTTGCAGTATTATATTATGAGAATGTACCAGAGGCGATTTCTCTAAGACTGCAAGGGAAGCTCAGCTTCCTGTAAAATGTCAAAAAATAAGTGATCAAATATCATTGAATAAATATGCACTACAACGCGCTCAACTTTTGTTCAGAATCAGCTTCTTATCACTGGTAAAGACTTTCCTCTCAATCCGCAGCCTCACAGTTCTTTAAACAGGGCGGACGCTGAGCGTCCACAGAGTTCAATACAAAGCAGCGAAGTGCAGCGAAACGAGACGAGTCATTGGATAAATGCTGGGCTTTGTCCCGCCCATCGGACGCTCAGCGTCTCTGGGGGTCTATGGGGCAGTGGGCTGGCCTCGGCTGGCCCGGACGCTCAGCTTCTGCATGATGATTGGATGATCTGTCTGAGGCTGAATCCCTCTTTGATTGACAGCGAACTGAGCGAATCAGCGATCCTTTGGTGTAAAGATCCATGCGAGCATTACATTTTCACTCTGTTCTGAGTTGAACCGGAGAATTTTTATCTTAGTGGAATTTTCTTTGTTAAAAACGACTAGTGACAAACCGAGCTTCTATTTCTGGTGGGTTTTTTGTAGCTGCTTGTGTTTGGAGACTATCTTCTATCGCAGTTTCTGTCCAGCGGGTGCTGCTGAGCCCCTCCACCGTCACAAAGCACTCACAGGCGGACACACTTCACATGGGCCAAGGCCGTTTAAGCCTAGCTCTGCTGGCCATAGAGAGGACACTAGTCAAGTCCCTGGAATAGACGCCTTGTTGGTACGACAGGGTCACAGATCATTTTCTTGAAAAGGAACGGAGAGAATTTACGTATAAATAAACCGGCACATTTTATGATGTAGGCCGAAATTGAGCTTCCTCTCCTTGAAAGACCAGCATCCGCCACTGAAATGTACCATTATGAAATGTTACCATTTTATCTTGACATATTTGAAACCATGATCTAGGGGAGGTCTTGAACCTACAATTCCCAGTACCAAAGGCTGACACCATCACCACGAGTCCACTGAGCCCTACCCTAGGGTCTCTCAAGATAACAGAACTGTGTAACACCTAATAACAACTCAAACATGTGAGAGAGTGCTGGCTTGACTTTGCCAAACCTTTGAAAGACTTAAATCTGACCCAGGTGGGACTCGAACCCACAATCCCCAGCTCCGGAGGCTGATGTAGACCAAGCTGTCTTTATTAACAACAAACATTAGAGGACAAGACAGCCCTTGGTGGTTGCCCCTACACACACATACAAACATCAGAACCATGGGGGACCAGATCCCAGCCCAAGTGGGAACCCACAATCCCCAGCACTGGATGTTGATGCCTTAGCCATTAGGCCAGAAGCTTCTAAAAGTTGTCAGAACTAGATAACGTAAACAAGAGAGGATATTTCAGCACAGGCTTTTGGTGGCTTGACCTCACAAAGGGAATTCTACAAATGTACCTCATGCTCACCCTGAAGGTATGAACCAGGTGAGACTTGAACCCACAATCCCCAGCTCCGGAGGCTGATGCCTTATCCTTTAAGCCACTGGGCCAACCACACAGTGTTTGCGAACATCTGCATTCACCTCTAAAACCTAACCACTAAGGTTGCTGTGGCTGTTTATGATCGGATCAGCAACCAGCTACACCTAAAAACTAACACTACTCATTGGGCCCAGCCCATAGTATAGTGCACTGAGATCACTATTAACACTGGGACATCATAAATCCTCAGTTAAAGGTGCAATAGTGAAGTTCACTATATTACCTGTCTGTAGGATACACAATACAATCAATGTACACCCCAAATTTCCAATAAATAAATAAATAAATGAATAAATAAAAAAATAAGAAACAGAAAATGTGTGTCCACAACATTTGAACATAGTATAATGTAAGCTGCAAGTGAATTATGACAAACCCAATGTTCTCTGAAATAACTCCTGAAAAAACCAAGTACATATCTCTGCAGGCCGGAGGCCCGCAAGTGGGCGGAAACCAGCAAGTGGGAGGGGCGTACGCAGCAAGTGGGTAGAAACCAGCAAGTGGGAGGGTCGTACGCAGCAAGTGGTTAGAAACCAGCAAGTGGGAGGGGCGTACGCAGCAAGTGGGTAGAAACCAGCAAGTGGGAGGGGCGTACGCAGCAAGTGGTTAGAAACCAGCAAGTGGGAGGGGCGTACGCAGCAAGTGGGCGGAAACCAGCAAGTGGGAGGGGCGTACGCAGCAAGTGGGTAGAAACCAGCAAGTGGGAGGGGCGTACGCAGCAAGTGGGCGGAAACCAGCAAGTGGGAGGGGCGTACGCAGCAAGTGGGTAGAAACCAGCAAGTGGGAGGGGCGTACGCAGCAAGTGGGCGGAAACCAGCAAGTGGGAGGGGCGTACACAGCAAGTGGGTAGAAACCAGCAAGTGGGAGGGGCGTACGCAGCAAGTGGGCGAAAACCAGCAAGTGGGAGGGGCGTACGCAGCAAGTGGGCGGAAACCAGCAAGTGGGAGGGGCGTACACAGCAAGTGGGTAGAAACCAGCAAGTGGGAGAGGCGTACGCAGCAAGTGGGCGGAAACCAGCAAGTGGGAGGGGCGTACGCAGCAAGTGGGTAGAAACCAGCAAGTGGGAGGGGCGTACGCAGCAAGTGGGTAGAAACCAGCAAGTGGGAGAGGCGTATGCAGCAAGTGGGTAGAAACCAGCAAGTGGGAGGGGCGTACGCAGCAAGTGGGTAGAAACCAGCAAGTGGGAGGGGCGTACGCAGCAAGTGGGTAGAAACCAGCAAGTGGGAGAGGCGTACGCAGCAAGTGGGCGAAAACCAGCAAGTGGGAGGGGCGTACGCAGCAAGTGGGTAGAAACCAGCAAGTGGGAGGGGCGTACGCAGCAAGTGGGTAGAAACCAGCAAGTGGGAGGGGCGTACGCAGCAAGTGGGTAGAAACCAGCAAGTGGGAGGGGCGTACGCAGCAAGTGGGTAGAAACCAGCAAGTGGGAGGGGCGTACGCAGCAAGTAGGCGGAAACCAGCAAGTGGGAGGGGCGTACGCAGCAAGTGGGCGGAAACCAGCAAGTGGGAGGGGCGTACGCAGCAAGTGGGTAGAAACCAGCAAGTGGGAGGGGCGTACGCAGCAAGTGGGAAGAAACCAGCAAGTGGGAGGGGCGTACGCAGCAAGTGGGTAGAAACCAGCAAGTGGGAGGGGCGTACGCAGCAAGTGGGAAGAAACCAGCAAGTGGGAGGGGCGTACGCAGCAAGTGGGTAGAAACCAGCAAGTGGGAGGGGCGTACGCAGCAAGTGGGTAGAAACCAGCAAGTGGGAGAGGCGTACGCAGCAAGTGGGCGAAAACCAGCAAGTGGGAGGGGCGTACGCAGCAAGTGGGTAGAAACCAGCAAGTGGGAGGGGCGTACGCAGCAAGTGGGTAGAAACCAGCAAGTGGGAGGGGCGTACGCAGCAAGTGGGTAGAAACCAGCAAGTGGGAGGGGCGTACGCAGCAAGTGGGTAGAAACCAGCAAGTGGGAGGGGCGTACGCAGCAAGTAGGCGGAAACCAGCAAGTGGGAGGGGCGTACGCAGCAAGTGGGCGGAAACCAGCAAGTGGGAGGGGCGTACGCAGCAAGTGGGCGGAAACCAGCAAGTGGGAGGGGCGTACGCAGCAAGTGGGAAGAAACCAGCAAGTGGGAGGGGCGTACGCAGCAAGTGGGTAGAAACCAGCAAGTGGGAGGGGCGTACGCAGCAAGTGGGCGGAAACCAGCAAGTGGGAGGGGCGTACGCAGCAAGTGGGTAGAAACCAGCAAGTGGGAGGGGCGTACGCAGCAAGTGGGTAGAAACCAGCAAGTGGGAGGGGCGTACACAGCAAGTGGGTAGAAACCAGCAAGTGGGGGATCTAGATGTTTTGTGGGAAGGCGAATGTAGGAAAAGCTGCCTTTGTGATTTGAAAAAAGGGCATAGTTTATCTCCAACAGAACTAGGTACCCTCTACTGGTTATAGTTTAAAATATTACATTTCAGTGAAAACGAAATACATAGCACTTCTGATATTTTAATTATATATTTTCGGTAATCTGATTATGGGGTGAACTGCAAACTTATGAAATCCATTATGTCTCTAATGTCTACAATCATTATTTTAATTTGATTACAGAACTATAGGACTGTGTTATTTGTTTTGTACTCAGCACAGTATTGGATTATAATCAGTTTAAATGTGCAAACCCTTAAGTTACACTTATGGCCCATTATTCAAATAAATATTTAAAGCAGGTCCTTTCCATTAATGGACATGGGAGGAATGGTGCTAATAATTTGCAAATAATCATAATATTCAGCAAACCTTCCATGAGCACTGAGGTCATAGTGGGTGTATATGACAATAGAGTCAGTGCATGTAGCTACAAGTGAGGTGAACTTAATCAGATGGAAGTTCACTGTAATATAGTTATTGTTTAATGAATTCTGAGATAATGGTGCAATCTTTCAGGAAATTTGGCCCAACTTAAAATTAAGAATATAACAGACATTCAGAGAAGTTCATTGTACTTCATTTAGTTCCTTTGTGTGGTTTTAAATGATTCTTTATAGAAGTATGTCCTTGTTGTAGAGTATCATGTATTACTCTTTGTGTTCAGATGATCACACATGCTTTGATTTGGCATCAGAACCAGGTCCTGGAACCCCCTACTCACAAAATTAGTTTAATCAAGTTTGTTTGAACAGGTCGAATATGATCAGAATTGGATAACACTGGCTCAGACTGTCAGAAAGCCTCCCTTTATTATTACCTGGATTGTGCATGTGAATTTGTAAAAGGACTATCATTCATTCATTCATTCATTCATTCATTGTCTGAAACTGCTGATCTAATTCAACTCCTAACAGACCATCACAAGGAGTGTGGCACAAACCCACAACCTGCAGCTGTGTGACTGCAACACTACCGTGCCGCCTGAAGGGCTATCAATTTATTTCAATACAGTTCATTTATTCAGTTTCATTTATTTCAGAAATACACCATATGTACACCAAATATTTGAGGACAAATTTGTAATGAATATATTATACATTAAGTTGCAACCGTTACTAACACAGATGTGCAGATGTGCACACACTGCCTCTCTAATCCCTGTAGAGAAATACTGACAGTAGAATTGGATTCTCTGGAGTAGAGAAACATGAACCTAATGCCAGGCGAAGAATATATAGCACCCCAGCACTGAGCTGTGCTGATGAACCCATATTTCCTGTCATGTCTCTTGTCAGGAAGTGAGTAGTAGCCTCTATGTGAGTAAACATTATCATTCTCAGTACGTTCTCTCAGTTAAATGGTTATTCTCTTTATTTATTGCAAGAATTTCACATATTAAGCCAAACACAAACAAGTCTGTAAGTCACATGATGCTGAAAATATACTCCATATAATGTACTTAATGTTTGCAAGGTGCAATATTAACACTGAACACAGAACAGTTATTACATCGTCACCAGGCATAGAGCTGTTCTACAAAATACACAATAATCAAGTCCCAAAGAACTCACTGACATTCTCTTACACTTCCAAACAATGCTCAAATAGAGCGATTTGAGCTGCATTAGTTATAGAAATTTGTTAGAGGAAAGATAACTAGGATACCTATTTTGTGCAGGGCATTTTACGCAAAGCAAGACATCACAGTTAACCACACAGCCTAGGTTTCTAAAAGTATCAAACTATACACACTGTCTGAACTGTGGTGTATAAGGTGCCCTGCAGTCTAGTATCTGTGCCTTAAGAATTGAGGTGAGGGCCCTACAGTCCAGTTTACATGCCTTAAAAATTCTGGGGTGAGGGGCATGGCGTAACCACAAACATCGCATTGACCATTAGAAACAGCTCCATATCAGCACTGTTTTTAAAAACAAATAAAAAGTGTTCTTTAGCCTCTGGGTCATCTCCAGAGCCTTTAAGCCAACTACATATCTCGAAGCCAGCGATGTACTTGAGTTGTGCTTAAAATGTTCTTCCGCGCTCACTTGGAGCTGCCTCAGGCCTGCAGAGATACCCTTCTCGCAAAAACAGAGAGATGTTGACTCAGGAACTAATATTTTGGTTGTGCTCCCCTCTAGTGACAGCATATGGTCATGACATATACAAGCTGATTTGAGTTCATGTTGCAGTATTATACTATGAGAATGTACCATTTTACCTTGACATATTTGAAACCATGACCTAGGTGTGGTCTTGAACCTACAATTCCCAGTACCAAAGGCTGACACCATCACCATGAGTCCATTGAGCCCTGCCCTAAGGTCTCTCAAGATAACAGAACTGTGTAACACCTAATAACAACTCAAACATGTGAGAGAGTGCCGGCTTGACTTTGCAAAACCTTTGAAAGACTTAAAGCCGACCCAGGTGGGACTCGAACCCACAATCCCCAGCTCCGGAGGCTGACGCCTTATCCTTTAGGCCACTGGGCCAAGCACACAGGGGTCACCAGTATTTCCAGTATTTGGACATTTGGACAGTAAAAAAAGAGTCAATGTTACCCACCTATGGAGCAGGAATAAGGTAATTCTCATCTCAGTTCATGCTTTTCACCATTTGGAGTTCTTTGCCTCTGCCATGAGCCGACAGAAAGACAAACCTAGCATAACAGACTGAGACAGTATGTTTTTTTTTTTTACTCATTTAAAGACACTGGGCTTTGAAAACACATTAGACTGATTTTGAGCACATAAACAGACTTCACTTTTTAAACCTAACCACTAAGGTTGCTGTGGCTGTTTATGATTGGATCAGCAACCAGCTACAGCTTACAACTAACTCTACTCATTGGGCCCAGCCCATAGTATAGTGCACTGAGATCACTATTAACACTGGGACATCATAAATCCTCAGTTAAAGGTGCAATAGTGAAGTTCACCATATTACCCGTCTGTAGGATACACATGAACATACACATGAATCTTGAATCCTGATAGATGTACACTAATAAAGACAACCTCCAGTAGATAAGCAGGCAAACCACAAAACCAAACATGGCCATTTTGGGCTGTAGTGCATTTTTTTGTAGTGCAGGTATCCACAGGCATTGTCTACTGGACCTTTGATTTTATACATAAAGGCTGTGAGCTGATTTGAGACACAGCCCCAGTGTATCAGTAAACCGTACAGTAATGTCCCTTGGTGACATAGTGAGACTTCCACCTTTAATAGTTCACTATGAGTAATCACCTACATAGGGCAGGAGTAGTCGATTTGGGACACAGCCCGGAGTTACAATAAACCCGCCCCCTCTATGAGATAAGCAGGTCACTCACTTTTCATTCACTAGGCGTAGGGGGTTTATTTGTGCTAGGGGTCGGTTTGAGAGAATAATAAACCAGAATATTTTGTGTTCTTTTTCACTACCGAGAGAGTTTGCCAGGAGAAGGCGCTGTCTCAATAACAGCACTGCGGGGCGCAAAGGCGCTACTACAGGCGCATGCGCGTTGCCGCCTTTATTCAGAGCAGGCGGAGAGCAGAGCTGCAGAAATACACATATTTCACAAATACCTCAGCATTAAAAATCAGGAGTGTAGCTCAGAGTTCAGGAGTAACACGACAGGTATGTCCTTCCGCATGCTGCGGTCTTATTTTCGCTGTATTACTGTTATTTTCTTTATTCTCTGGAAGTAGCTGCATTGCTCTGTTGACTGGAGCTGGAGCAGAAACTGTTCCTCTGCGGTTTCAGCTTGTTGCAAGTTATCCGTTAGCTGATGTCCAGCTGATCAATGGAAATCACCAAAATACTTTTTATTCAAACAATTGTTTTGCTGTTAACCTTCTGAAATAACTGATTTCGAAGATGCAAGTCCTCTAGTGTGGTCTCGAATAACTATTAGAATGAAAAAATTATACTTTTATTTGTAACTTACTGTGTTTAAATAATGTGTTGTGTTTAAACTGAAGTCTGTGCTGTGTTTCTATCTCTTCATTTCATTTTTTTATAAATAAACAGTATACAAGGACATTAGTGGGGATTTTCTGTTCTGATTAGACTGGAATACCCTCTCTAGACAGTATTCAATAAATTGGGTACATACAAATAAATGACAATTAATTAAATTAATTTTTATTAGTTAGTTATTGACTGTAATCGAAGATCTACAGCCATTAAAGTTGCACTGATATGTAAATTGTGTACAGACATTTAATATTTGCAAACAGTTATTTGCAGCCATGATTTTGTTGTGTTTTCCATTGTGCGTACCCAGTAAACATTTAGCCGTTGATTCAACGTTGAAATAACGTGATGACTGTCTTCTAATCAACGTTCCCTTAAGGTTGAAAATGAAAGTTGAAAGTTGAAAAGACGTCCAAACACAGACATTGAAAAGACGACTATTAGACGTATTTTGGACGTTCATTGACGTTATTAATTGGTCCCGAAATAAATTACTTGTATAAAACGCGTTTTGGACGTCCACTGACGTTATCGATTGGTCACCACTTAACTAACTTATTAAGATGGATTTTGGACGTCCATTGACGTTTAAAATATGTCCTTGACGGACAGACTACTTTTAGACTTATTTTGAACGTCCAGGGACGTTCCTTGTTTACTGGGTAATGTGACAGAACAATGTTATAACACAATGATTTTCACCTTGTTAGTATTTAAATGGTTATGACATTCACTAATTTAAATTTCAAGCCCAATGCTAATTGCCTTTCTTTCTTTTCTGAAGAGCTATTGTTTTTTAGTGTGATGCATTTTTATTGTTCTTTACTTTATCTCATTTTTCTTCTGTGAGTTTCATTACAGGTAACATTTTATTCCAATCTGCATTTTACAGGAGCGCAATACTACAGAAGAATGAGGGACTCCATGTTGGATTTGCTTCCTTTCACAAATGACTTGCTGAAGTCTTTCCATTGCCAGTGTTTGAAATTTTTACTGTAATAGCTCTAAGCCTACATATGGTGCAAGCCTGCCAGCTCCAGACTCCTGCTCACTTACAGTGGCTTTTAAATAAAGACACAGCGCGTTGGGAATAAAGTGGCGTATTCACCTTCGCTGGTCACTTCTGTTGCACTTGGTTGCTGTTTTTTATGCATTTCCTTGGGTTCTGGTCTCTAGCTGGTCCAATCCTAAAGAAAAATGGAGACCAACATGGAGTACATTGTAGGACAAGTGGTGCAGAAAGACTTGGGACGGCGGCTACAGGTTGGACAGGAGATCATAGACTACGTCCTGGACAGACAGAAGTCACATGATCTGGAGCACGATCAGACCATGTTGGACAGGATGGTGGATGGCTTGGCTACGTCATGGGTCAACTCCAGCAACTTCAAGGTGACCGAAACCAATCTTTGTTTCCGTTTTTTTTGTGTCTTAATTAAACAAACAATACCATGTCGTTTGGTACAACACCCCTAGACGTCTTAAAGCTTCTATATAATTCTGCATTTGCTTCCTGCATTCCTGTGTAGACTTACACTGGTGTTGCATCTCATTTAGACATCACACTTCAGCAGAAAATGCAGTCAAATCATTAAGATGAAAATGGCTATTGATTTTGAGAAAGCTAAAAGCAGCAGCTCTCATTCCTGGAAAGGGAGCCGGAAGCTATGTTCCTTATAGGATAAGATTCAACAGGATTGCTTTGGGCATGGACGTCAATGGTGTGTCCTGGGTCATAGAGTCATATATAGTTTATATTGCCTAGTGTAGTGGATTTTTGCCATTTATTGTACTGTCCACAATAAAATACTAGCTGGTACACAGACGTTATTCTGTATATTATTATTTTAACTGCTCTATATGTAGCGTAAGCAAGTAAAGTCCAACTTATCCAAAGTTTGAAGTGAATTTAATCTGTATTGGCCACAGCTAGCCAGCCTGCTTTTGTCTTTCGGCTGTAAACTCTGCAACCTCAGGATGTGTAATGGCAATGACTACAGTTAATGTTATGAGTACAGTGGAAAGTATTCCAGGAGTAAGAAATACAGCCTGGAAAATAAATTTGGAGGTTTTGTGGATTTTTGGCCGCAGCTTTCAGCAGGCCGTAATATTGCCCCGTCTTAAGTGTGCTCTGTATTAATCTCCACCAACTGTAGTTCAGTCAGGCTGGAGTAGTGATTATGTAGTCACTCCAAATCCTTTGTGTTCTTGGCTCGTGTCCCTGCCCTGTGGTGCTCTTTTCAGCTCATGATGGGTTTTTAATTGGAATGACCAATATATTTTCATGGTCGTCGCTTATTTTTGTTAGGCTCTGTGCCGGGGCTAAAGTGGATTACCAACCACATCGACTGCAGTGTAGAGCTTAAGGGAATTCAGCCTTTTGTCCCATGGGCTGAACAATCTTTGGTTTTATAAAGTAATGCACAATATATATATATAAGCTTTCAAGGCCCTATACCAGACACATCTATTTATTCACAGATGTGCTGAATAGAGCACCTGTGCTTTTGTGTGCGTGTGTGTAAGAAACCCTAGGGGTTTGTCTGCTGTGGCGTGATGTTTGCGTGTGCAGAGCAGAGATACATTCGACTGATGGCTCCTTCATCTAACCACCACTGACCTTAGGATGACTTCTACAGAGGAACTCAAAGGAGAGGACATATCTAATCTTTCTCCTCTAAGCATTTTATCCCTCTGTTACAGCTCCAGACTCCATCCTTTGTCTTTTAGACTGCACAACATTAGTATGTGTGAAACTGAACTTGTTGGACGCATGATTGACGCCGCTAGTGGGGAAAAGACTTTTTAGAGGCCACTTAATAACAGCATGTATTAGCTAAACTGCTAAAGTGCCTGTACATCATGAAATCGCATGTGCTGGATTTGAGTGGAGGAGCATTTCTAAAGCAGAACTTGAACCTGAACTGCTTAAAAAAGGAGAATATCTAGGGTTAGGGCTGATATGTAGTTGGTTAGCAAAGTCATGCTAGCTGAGGCTACAAGCTCTTATCCATAGCTAGTTGTTAGCTAACCCCAATCATGTCTAAGTGGTTTTTGACACTGTGTTTCAAATAAAACAGATAAACCTAGCATAGGTTAGCACATACATAGCTAGCAATCTATCAGGAATTTTCAAGCCAGTCTGTGCAAATTGTAAACATTAGCAGTTTAGCTAATGCCTGCTTTAAGTAAGCGACCCCTAAAAAGCTTTTTCCCCTTTTTTCCACCAAGTTCAGTTTCACACATACTAATGTTGTGCAGTCTAAAAGTCATACAGGATGGAGCCTGGAGTTGCAATAGACGCACAAAGGGAATAATCAGTGCATTTTAGAGAATTCCTGGGCTCAATACCTCATACATCTCTGCCTCTCTATAAAGTACATACTGTAAACTCTACCCTGGCTGTGATGAAATATTCATTGAGTGTTGTCTGATTGTTTATGAGCCAGCAGGGGGTTAGTTCATGTTGTATTAGCATTTTTAAGTGATTGTGGAACCATCCTCTGTCTACTCAGTATTCCAGAGAGGCTCAGAGGAGGGTGCACATGTCACCTTGAAGGACTACCCATCACGTTCACCACTGTATCTACTTATGCAGCTCCCACCAGAGTCTGGTAGTGAAGTGATGCTTGGATATGATCAACTGGAGAGGCCTGAACAGCTGTGGACTAGAAAAGAGCAATGCAATGAGACATTATCTATCATGAACGCAATAATAGGAGTGCCATACGTACGATTCATGTACATATATCAAGATAATCCCACAGTATTTAAATTATATAACATTTGGTTATTCGTTAATAGGTATTCAGAATAATTTGAAGCAAAGAAACTCAATTTTCTTTACAGTGGTAGTAGCTATATCCATCTGTAACCAGTGAGCCACTTATTGCACTCCATCTGATATAATAGACTGACATTATCCGAGATGTTTTTCTCAACAAGTATTGATCAGTTCCTGGCAGGGAAGGAGAAAACTGATTAACCTTACATGTCCGTAACGTGGTGACGTTATTGATGACTTAATGCAGTGCTCGCTTCTCTGGCAGTAAAGCTGACTAAACTGTGAAAATGTGTATAAGCACATAGTGGGGCCAAGGAAAGTATGCGTTGACTGAGTGCTGCCTTGGACGACCAGTCTGTGTTGAGGACATTGTACTTCAGTTAATTTGGCTCACACTCTATTGTCATATGTAACGTCCTGTCTGTTTTCCTCACCGTGTGCTCATGTAGCACATGACTCTGGTTGTTGTTATTGTCTCTGCCCTAGTCCCGCCTTAGCTCCGCCCTCTCGTCAGTGTCTCCTTTGTAGTCCTGCCCTCTCATTATTGTGTTACGAACCCCAGGTGTTCCTTGTCAGTGCTCTGTGTATATATAGTCCCTTTGTTTCCGTGTTCCATAGTTGGTTCTTGTGTGTTTCTCTTTCTCTGTGTCTCCCATGTCTATCCCGTTCTCGGTTGTCTGTCTGTTTGTGTGGTTAGTTTGTTAAACTCCTTGCTTGTGTTTGTTTTGTTTTTTGGTCCTGTTAAATAAAAGATTCCTTGCGTTTACGTCCACCTCCCTTGTCTGTCCTGCCCAACCGTGACACATATATTTATATGTTTTTGTGTTTTTAGCTTTTTGTTGAATATTGGATATGAATTTGTGTTTCTGTTTCACTAGCGTTAAGCGGTATTAGCTAAATGTAAAAGTAAACGGCTGTGAATGTATGTGCTTCAGGTTGTGTTTACACTGGGTCAGTGTCTGAGGCTGGGAATTTGGAACCAAAAAGCAAAATATAAAAGCAGTAATCCCCTCCTCCCGGTTTTCCCACTTTACCTTCATTGTTTGTCTGGCTTCTTTCCTCTTTGCCTCCAGCATGGTCGTAACCTCCTTTCAGGCTTTTCAGTATTCGTCCCGTTGGGTCAAGATTAAGCCAGATATTGTACCATTATCGTTGCCTATTTGTTGTACACAGGGCAGGTATTGTGGATATTCGTTACTTGATGGTTAAGATGGATTTGCCTGTTTTATGGATTTAGCCTTCGCTGAGTGACAGAGATCTCCTCGGTCAGCCGGCGATGGCTTGGCTTTAATAAATATAACATGACATTTTTCCCATTTAAACGGGCTACACTTAATGAGAAGAAACCCTTAACATATTTTCTGTGAATGGAAATGTCAGTTCACAGAAATAAAGTATGAAAGCAGCTGTTTTTGAAAAATTACATTCATTTTTTCCATGTTAATACAGGCCTAGGCCTAGTTTTCCACATATGGGTATGATATTGAGTGTTGAATCCTGATGTGTCCTCAGGAGTCTTAGAACTTCAGAAATTCCAATGTATATCACATCTGCAGTCTAGAATGACCCCAAAATTATATTGCAAGTGTCATTTCCTAGCTTAGTGTTCAACTAACTTCCACATGTCTTAACAAGCTTTAAATGGTATGTAAATAAATAATATTCCTAATAGTTATTCATAATTTTTCTGACCTATTAATAGCAGCAGCTGCAGCAAGCTCTTCTCTTCTGTGAAGTCTTTACTCTGTTAGAACATTGCTGTGTGAGTCTGATAGCATTAGTGATGTCAGTGTCATATCGCTGCTGTCCAATGAAAAACATGTATCTCCCAAAATATCAACTTTACGGGAGAAGGAAAAAATTTTGTTGATTTGTTCTGGATCATGACACTTGCAAAAGGCACTACTCCATTACTTCAGTTTCACAGCTCCATAAGCCAATGCTTGTCAAGCTTAATAGCCTTCTAGCTAACACTTGGCATTGAGAATGGTGACCTTAGACTCATGTGCAGCTGCTCCAGAGCATCCCATTCTTTTGACTATGTTTTTTTAAGGAGATTATAAAAGCTAGGTGTGTGAAAATTTGTGTCATTTATGGGTACAGCTGGAATATAGTAATTAGAGTGTCTTTTTGATAAATAAATGAATTCTCACATATTTAAAAAAATGAAATAATAATAATAAATACTAATATATATAGTATAAACTCTGGCGTGTGCAACATATATATCCAGGCACTTGTGTGGGAGGAACCCCTCTGTGGTTGGCATCAGAGCAAACGCGAATGATTCAGCGCTGAGATACAAAACAAACTAAATAAAGCCTATTCACCATCTCAGGAAGTTCAAGGCCAGTGTGAGAGGGGCAGGGCTAATTGTGGAAACTTCAAATACGGTTGTTGTAACTCTGTGAGGCCATGTTGTTGGATAGAGACAAAACAGTGTGGGCTGACTGGTAATTTATTGTGTTCTGAAGCTGCACAGTATAGCAGTTGTTAACCATTACCACAGTATTAACATTAGCCACACTGACTGTGCAGAAGGCTACAGTATGCAAATGAACCCTCTAATCACTCACACAGTGGTTCACATCTTGACCAATCACCACCGACGTTCCTGATGTGTTTCTGAGTGTGAGTCACAAATGAAGATGCATTGTTTATCCCAATAATGCATAGTTTTACCACATAAAGCATTCATAAATTGTGTAATCAACATAGGGCTATCACTAATTAATATTAGCAACCAAGTAATCTACTTAATTTTGACTCTAAAGGAAATGGTTCTGCTTTCCATCCCAATTATGAAGGGCTTTATACCTCTGTACCCCACAGTGTCCCTTAATTAGCTGAATTAATTGATTATTAGTATATTTTGGACATATATTGTAGTTCAGAATTTATGTCTTTGTCAACTAGGCCCCTGAGAAGGAGGGTCGTGTGTGTGTGTGTGTGTGTGTGAGAGAGATTCCTTAAGGATCAGGAAGAGGACGATTAACCTCAGATTTCCCTCTGCTGGCCCCAGTCCTTTTGTGATCCCCTGCTCTTTCTGCCCCAGACAGGCCAACTACCCTCAGGGTTCCAGTGGGAAAACAGCCTTATGCCCCATTTCATACAAGAGAATGGGGAAACATCACCCTGCACATCTTTCAGCAGCCTACCCTCACTGCCCTCCAGGTGGACAGTTCACCATCAACTAGGTCAGGATTAGCTGGTGGCATACAATGTTCAGCTGGCGTCCTAATCGTAAAGGCTCTGAGTGAATCTCGTAGCAGTAGATAGTTTTTCAAGTTAGCTATGGATTTTAATTCTGAACTCAAGGATTGATTTACTGGGAAAGACTTTGGTTAAATCTTAACCTTTTAATCATGTAGACATTTAGAATGAATGGAAATCCTTTTAAGTGGAAGTGTTATTAATATGTGGCAATACCTCAGAGTGTACACAAGCACAAATGTGTGGTTAGATTTCAAGTAATTAGAATTTAATATTGAAATAGGGTTCATAATATTTTTATTATCAGTCTCCATTACTAAGTGTGGCAGCACTGTAGTGCAGCAGGTAGTGTCGCAGTCACACAGCTCCAGGGGCCTGGAGGTTGTGGGTTCGATTCCCGCTCCGGGTGACTGTCTGTGAGGAGTGTGGTGTGTTCTCCCTGTGTCCGCATGGGTTTCCTCCGGGTGACTGTCTGCGAGGAGTGTGGTGTATTCTCCCTGTGTCTGTGTGAGTTTCCTCCGGGTGACTGTCTGTGAGGAGTGTGGTGTGTTCTCCCTGTGTCTGCGTGGGTTTTCTCCGGGTGACTGTCTGTGTGGAGTGTGGTGTGTTCTCTCTGTGTCTGTGTGGGTTTCCTCCGGGTGACTGTCTGTGAGGAGTGTGGTGTGTTCTCTGTTTCTGCGTGGGTTTCCTCCAGGTGACTGTCTGTGAGGAGTGTGGTGTGTTCTCCCTGTGTCTGCGTGGGTTTCCTCAGGGTGACTGTCTGTGAGGAGTGTGGTGTGTTCTCTCTGTTTCTGCGTGGGTTTCCTCCGGGTGACTGTCTGTGAGGAGTGTGGTGTGTTCTCTCTGTGTCTGCATGGGTTTCCTCCGGGTGACTGTCTGTGAGGAGTGTGGTGTGTTCTCTCTGTGTCTGCGTGGGTTTCCTCCGGGTGCTCCAGTTTCCTCCCACAGCCCCAAAAACACATGTTGGTAGGTGGATTGGCGACTCAAAAGTGTCCGTAGGTGTGAGTGTATGAGTGTATGAGTGTGTGTGTCTGTGTTGCCCTATGAAGGACTATTCCCACCTTGCGCCCAATGATTCCAGGTAGGCTCTGGACCCACCGCGACCCTGAACTGGATAAACGCTTACAGATAATGAATGAATTACTAAGTATGTGATGATAAATGACAATAGCACATTTACTTAGCATCCCTCAATGTATTCTTACCAGACCATAGTGGCATTACATAGTGTAAAGTTACACCTGGAGAAAAGTGTACTTCATTTTTACTCTTATAGTTTACACAATGTTTGATTTCACAACACTGAAGTATTTTTTTTTATTTACAGTCAGCAACATCCCACTTAGATGTTGCATAATGCTTTATCTGTTCAGACACATTCCTGCACAGAGTGGGGTGTGTGTGTGTGCTGCAGTAGGATTTACAAGGAAAAACCTGCTGTATATTGTGTGTGGTTCAGGCAAACTTAAAGCCTGGCGCAAGTGAAGAGTCCTGAATGTTCAGTTTAATGGATATATACCACCACCCTACATTTTGGACTCATCAAAGTAAAACAAAAAAGTATCAGTGCATATATCTAATTGAAATTTATACAAAAATGTCTTTGTTTTTATAAATACGCTAGATGTCCAGAGGTTTGTAAGTGCTCTTTCTAATGAGTGATTTCCACTACTTTAAGATTTCATTAAATGACACTGCAACAACTGCACATGAGCTTAAGGTCTTCATTCTCAGTACCAGGGGTTGTGCAGAGCTAGACATTGGTCTGGAGCAGTCAAACTGCATTCTCTGGAGAAATGCCATCAGGTGGAGTAGTGTTTTTGATCTTGAACTAATAATCTAATAGCAGTAGACCATGTTTGTAATACTCTTGAGGCTAAACAAAATCAAATCTGAGGTTTTACTCCAGGATAAATTAAGTGTTATGTCCAAATCCTCAGTATAGTGTTCTAATATATATTTTAAAGTCGAATATGTATTTCTAATATGTATTTTAAAGGGTTGGGGAAGTAACATTTGACCCTGCTGGCTTCCCAGACAAGGATTAAATCTAGGTTTAGACTAAACTGTTGTGTTAATGTTGAATCTGCTTTGGATAGACTTAATATGGGGTATGGGCCAATAATAGACCTGCAAAGTTGATTTTACACCGTGGAAAACATTTGATTCCATGCTTTTAAGGGCATTACATTTTGCAGAGTTGTATATTTGAGGCCTCCCAGACGGGATCAGTCAGTGAAATGACTATATCAGT
Organism: Hoplias malabaricus; assembly: GCF_029633855.1. Taxonomy (NCBI): domain Eukaryota; kingdom Metazoa; phylum Chordata; class Actinopteri; order Characiformes; family Erythrinidae; genus Hoplias; species Hoplias malabaricus. The sequence continues at coordinate 3,833,127 of NC_089815.1, read as the reverse complement.
TGTCTTCTCGCCTTTCCATGCGTTGAGTCCTCATTTTCTGTATCCTGTCTCAAAACGCCTGAGCTAAATCAGCCAATCACAGATCTTCTTCCACAGCTGGCCTGGAAACCCAGAGTAATCACCCCACACGCTGTAATGAGGACAGGAGTCCCTCTGCAGCTCTGCCCCAGCTTATTTTACCACATACACCAGCACACACCCATATGCCACCTCTGAGGGGGTGGTTCAGTGCATTAGCCACATGCTAATTGCTAACACATGTGAAAAAGAGTAAATATGACTTGTTGTGAAGAGTACCAAAGTAAAGCTACAGTCTGACTAAATAACAAAATGTACACATTTTTCCACTTAATCCAAATGCTGTCCATTAGCCAAAACATGTTGGGAATCTTTAGTTTTTTCACTGGATCCCTTTAGCATAATGTAAACCTCAGGCTAAAGTTATCATATGTATACTTCAAGGCTGTGTTGACAGTACTGTGCTAAGAACATTTTTACTGTCTGTTTTATGTTGGATATAGTTTATCAGAATAGTAATAGTTACTCTTATAAGGAAAACATTAGCCAGCTAGACTAGCCTAACACCCGTCCCGCCAAAATGGGAAAACAAGACATCCTGTTGAACTCTAGGACCCGTTGAAACAGCCCAAACCAATAAGAATTAGCAAGCCGTCAATGTCTTTGTTCACTTTACTTCAGCTGCTTCTCACCATTGTATTCTATTTGTGCAATACCCCACTCCACCGCTAGAGAGCGGCAAAGAATCAGTTCAAGTTAGATCTATTTTTTTCTGTTTACTTGTTAGTGGAGGTTCCAAAAATTGCACCGTGGCCCGGGCTGTGAAAAGCCCGAGTGGTGCTTGTTGTGTTGGTCAGGTGTTAGCAGGGATGATCTCACTATTCGTTCATTGATCATCCCACTTCACCCCAAGACAAGGAAGGTTAGCGTTATGTTCGTCCGAGTGGACGGTTTATAAAGACGCATTGGGAAATACATCATGGTGAATAAAGACAGTTTATTTTTCCACATTCACTCTCCACACAGTCGCTGTGAGACGAATAACACAGGAGATGTAATGTGTTACTTTAGAAATTCCACCCACCGTTGCCGAAAAAAGAGGAAATAAATATAGTGCTTGGCTGTTACCCATGATGCTTTGCTGCCCCCTCATTTGCATATCGCTCCTGAAAACTCTCCATGCCTGTACACTCGGTGTATTTCTGGAAATTTGAACTCTGTGGTTCTGGTTTACTGCAAATAAATGTGGAAATATCCGACTGGGATTTAAAAAATACTACTTAATTGTCCTTTTTTATATTAATCAAACATCTATATTAAGAGCAATTAAAACACATTCTATTTATTTCTTTATTTCTGTAATATTTTGATGATTTATTAATATTCAGTTCAATAAGAATAATGTTTTTTTTATCTTATAACATATATATAAACATTTAAATGATATGTCACTTTTTCCAGGTGGCCCTTCTGGGAATGGACATAGTGTCTGCATTAGTGACAAGGTTACAGACTCACTTCAAGACACAGATTGGTACCGGTAAGAACATGCTGATTATTTAAAACTGTATTTTTATTTAATTAATTATTTAATATATATATATTATTAAATATGTTCTTCTTTCTCAGCTAAATTGTATTGATTTGGCAAGAAATTCCATGTCAGAAATGTGTTGTAGTATATGGCTAAAAGACAATGCAACAGACATTCACACCTGCTTTTATGTGGACACAGCAGTTCATACTCTTCTCTCTCTCTCTCTCTCTCTCTCTCTCTGTCCATTCAGTCTTGCCCAGTTTAATAGACCGTTTAGGTGATACCAAAGACCAAGTGCGAGACCAAGCCCAGACACTACTCCTAAAAATAATGGACCAAGCAGCCAATCCCCAGGTATGAGTTTCCATGCACATAGCAGAATAGGGTTTGACCATAGACCTCAGAGCATGGACCGATCTTATGAAGGACATTACAGTTTGCTTAGGAGTCATAATTGGAGGTTAGGAATATATTTAACAACCCAGTTTACTACCATTAAAGTGTGCAGTGTAAGAATCCCTCAGCCCCAGGACACTCACTGGTATAGGACATGGTACCAAACCCTGCTCTGCTGAATAGATAGCAGTGCTGCCGCACACTTTAAATCATAATATTTGCATGTTTTCAGTTTGTTTGGGACCGAATGCTAGGAGGCTTCAAACATAAGAACAACAGGACAAGAGAGGCTGTTTGTTTTTGCCTTATTTCCACATTAAACATGTAAGTACTGGTCAAATTCAAGTCACACTCTTCTTTAAATGCTCTGAGTAATAATAATAATAATAAAAAAGGTTAAATTCATTTTTCTGTTGTTGTTTTTTCCACTTTGCTCATTCAGATATGGAGCCCAAGGTTTAACACTGAGTAAGATTGTGCCCCATATCTGTAATCTACTAGGAGACCCCACCAGTCAGGTCAGTGCTTTGCTCTTCATGTTTACCTCGATGTGGTTTGAGGTTACTTGAAAGATCGTGGTTGCCCCCTCGTGGCTATCAACGGTATTGCACTAGATATACATTAGCGGAAACCTTTCAAAAGCCCAAACATATATATTGCTGTTACCATATAAGGCACAAATAACCTTACAAAATCATCTGTAAAGGTTTATTACAACAAGGAATTATCACAGAATTAAATATTAAATTAATTCAGAGTGGACAACTGATATTTGAGGGAGTAGGATCTTATAAACCACGCTGTAAATGTGAAGTAGATGTGGCCATACGTTTGTATGGTTTGTACCTCCTTCCAGTTCCACCGCTGCACACTCCAGTGCGGGTGGGGTGTGGGGGTTTATATTCCTCCAGCCCATGCTTGGCATTGACCATGGTGGCCATTTTGTATTATGATTTTCTATGGAGATTTTACAAGCCCCTGGGTGCACATTTGACTATTTATGTCCAGACTGGGTGCACATTATAGTAGCTATATTTTATAATAATAACGGGTGACTGCTAACATTTTTACATATTGTTAATTATGGAAGTGTGATGTTATATTTTGATGTAATATGGATTATATTGTTATGCCTCTAGGTTCGAGAAGGAGCCATGAACTGCCTTGTGGAGATTTACAGACACGTCGGTGAGAGGGTGCGAATGGACCTGGGGAAGAAAGGATTGCCACAGTCACGGTACAGCCGCATATATTCAAACATTTTTATTTCCTTGCTTGATATTTCTGCTAGAACAGCTGCAGGTGCACTGGAGACTTCTTTACTTCTGAGTGTGTCATCAAAACTGGTTTGCAAACACTCTCTCTGAATTAAGTTCCTCTTTTAGGTGCTTTTGCATGTGACAGAACTTCTCACTTTTACAGGAGTACATTAGTATCATCACATGTAAAGTTTAAATGCCAAAACCATGCTCTTTTCTCTCGTGTTTCCTTCAGGCTGAATGTAATTTTTAGCAGATTTGACGAAGTCCAAAGATCGGGGAATATGATCCTGTCCGCAGGTGAGTGGAAGCAGTTCTCTGGGTTTCTCAGCCCTAGTGAATGTTTCAGAAAAGACTTCAGCTTGTTTCAAACTAATCTCTTCTGCTGCTGCTGCTGTATTTTGTGGTCAGTTGACTCAGATGCTAAAGCAACTGCCCATTGGATTCTATAATAATGAATTCAGTCAGCTCTAGATTTGATGATCTTTGGCGATACATGATGAAATTTCTTCCTGTGTTGAACAATAGTGCAATTCAGATGTGGCAGATAAAGATTAGCTTTGAAAGACTTGATAGAATAAGGCCGGCACATTGGCACGAGTTTGTCACTGTCACACAGCTCTTTGTCCTAGGGTTGTGGGCTCAAATTCTACTTCAGGTGACTGTCTGTGAGGAGTTGGGTGTCTTTTCCCTGTATCTGTGTTGGTTTCTTCTGGGTTCTATAGTTTCCTTCAACTATGGGGTAAAAACAGTTACAGAAAATGAATGAATTAATCATTCTGGATGTTTGAGAACTGTGGTGGTGATGATACAAACTCACAATATATACCTAACCATTCAGAACACGTACTTTAAAGGGGCAATACATCACTTTACCAACATTCATCCATCCATCCCTTATCTATAAGTGCTTATCCATTCATTCATTCATTCATTATCTGTAACCGCTTATCCAGTTCAGGGTTATGGTGGGTTCAGAGAATACCTGGAATCATTGGGCACAAGGTGGAAATACACCCTGGAGGGGGCGCCAGTCTTTCACAGGGCAACACAGACACACACACACACACACACACATCCACTCACACCTACGGACACTTTTGAGTCGCCAATCCACCTACCAACGTGTGTTTTTGGACTGTGGGAGGAAACCGGAGCACCCGGAGGAAACCCAAGCAGACACAGGGAGAACACACCACACTCCTCACAGACAGTCACCCGGAGGAAACCCACGCAGACACAGAGAGAACACACCACACTCCTCACAGACAGTCACCCGGAGGAAACCCACGCAGACACAGGGAGAACACACCAAACTCCTCACAGACAGTCACCCGGAGGAAACCCACGCAGACACAGGGAGAACACACCACACTCCTCACACACAGTCACCCAGAGGAAACCCACTCAGACAAAGGGAGAACACACCACACTCCTCACAGACAGTCACCCGGAGGAAACCCACGCAGACACAGGGAGAACACACCACACTCCTCACAGAGAGTCACCCGGAGGAAACCCACGCAGACACAGGGAGAACACACCACACTCCTCACAGAGAGTCACCCGGAGGAAACCCACACAGACACAGGGAGAACACACCACACTCCTCACACACAGTCACCCAGAGGAAACCCACGCAGACACAGGGAGAACACACCACACTCCTCACAGACAGTCACCCGGAGGAAACCCTCGCGGACACAGGGCTGTTAAAGCTGCCCATAAATTTATTCAGTCCACTTCTTTCTTTGCTGTTAGTCTCCATGGGTTACATGAGAATAAAGTATGACTTATTGCACTTAGATTACCACTAGGGCTTTTTAAAGCAAACAAAATACAGGGATATATTCATTCATTCATTGTCTGTAATCCTTATCCAGTTCAGGTTCGCGGTGTGTCCAGAGCCTACCTGGAATCATTGGGCGCAAGGCAGGAATACACCCTGGAGGGGGCGCCAGTCCTTACAGGGATATATGTTTACTCTGAAAATGAGCTGTCTGTAAACAGAACTAGAGTGCACAAACATTTTAATCAACACCCCTCCACCTTTTGCTGCAGTAACAGCTTTTTCTAACATTCACCCACAAGTGCGTTAGTGCTCTTACTTGCACTTGTGGTAGACACTTACTATGCGACATGGGGACCTTAAGCTCATTAGCAGCTTCTCCAGAGCATCCCATCTTTATTTGAAAGGCTAATATCACAATAATGATTAACAGCCCCCGTTATAATTGTAAATCGGCGTCAAAGTCTGTGGTTTTTCCAGCTTTGGATGATTACTACGGCCTTTGTCTAACACTAGCCTTCTGCTTTTCAGTCTCTGCTGCTCCTCTGTCACATTGTGTCCCATGGTCAATTACCTAAGACACATAATTATTGCTGTGCTGGGGGTTGCGCTCCCAGAAGGAGCTGTAGGAGAAAGATTAGGCCTTTAATCCACATTCTTGCTTTGTAAATGACTCTGAAGTATGAGGAAGTATAAAAGGACTTGAGTTTCTCTACATGCCACGATTCTTTAAGGAAGTATCAATTTCTTCTTTTTTGTTGACCTGATGCAGAGTTGTTTTGGTGCAACCATGGGCAACACTGTAGATCCCACCGTGCTACACTTCAGGATGTTGAAACAAGGCTCCAACAGCCTAGTATCAATGAGTTGTGGTTGTGATGTCACAGCCATGAACCTCTCCTTCGCATTATGCCTCCTTCCGTGATGCGTCAGTGCTCACACTCTTAGCTGTTTGTCTTGGGGGTGGGGGGGGCGATGTGTATAGAGTTGTGGTTTGGATATTATGTTGTATTTGTGTTTCATTAGTGGTCACCCCCTCCAGCGTGGGCCTGAGACCTGCTCTGGGTCAGCGTCCACACAGTGCATGCCATCTACAGTGGGAACGCTGCGTTATAACACATGGATCATCACAGCCTTCCACACGTCTGACAGAAACACAGGGGACGTGTTAACAGTTTGTTCTGCACATTTTAACCTCATTTAAGTGAAATTACCTTGGTGCATCAAATGGTTAATGTGTTGGTTGATTTAGTGCAGTGTGTGGCACCAAGACTAGGGTTCGATACACGGTCGTTCTCAGTTAGTGGGGCACAAAGGCTAAAGAGGGCTCTTACTGCACACTTCAAAGAAGTCGTCTGACCTCACTGGAATACCAATCATGCACAAAAGTGAAAAAGACTTCCCAGTGTTGGAGGCCAAGTAGAAGGATTAAGAGAAAGAGAGAGAAGAAACGATGGACTAGAATGGAGGTGAAATCGTTGAGTGGGCTAGAGTGAGCTGCTGCAGCCTTTTTTTTTTTCGGAGAGCACCAGCACGTTGTGTACGCAGTCACAAGATCAGAGGGAGGGGAGGAGAGAGAGAGAAAGAGAGAGAGAGAGAGAGAGAGCAAGGAAAGAGAAAAGTGAAGAGAGAGGGAAAGTGAGAAAGGATCAGGAAGCGAGAAGAGAAAGGAGGTAGAGTGTGAGAGAGAGAGAGAGAGAGAGAGAGCGAGAGCGCGAAGGAGCAACGCTTCTACTTCACAATACTCTTCTATAAACACACACTGAGCGTACTGCGCTACTTTTCAGCACTGGAGATGACAACAGGGGAAGGTAGGACTGATCTGAGGAAAGCATTCCTTCTCCTTTCCTTTCCTTTCCTTTCCTTTCCTTTCCTTTCCTGTGCAGTTAATGTTTTACTGGATGCTTCTGATTTTAACAAGCGTGATTCTGTGCGTTTTCTCTCTGTCGGTCTCTCTCTGTTTTCTCCCTCTGTTTGGATAACTGACCCCATTTCCATCTTGACTAAAGCAGGTGCACTTTCACAGACCCCCCTCAATGCATGACATCTATACTATTAGGCCAAAAGTGTCTGGACACCTGCTCATTCAATATTTCGTCTAAAACGAAGTGGTGCAGCTTCCCCAACCACCCCCACCCCCAACTCCTGCAGTAACAGGCTCTGCTCTCTGGGGATGGCTTTTTGAAACAAGTTCACACGTATCTGAGCATTAGCTTCTGATTTTGAGTGATTAGTTCTGGATTATCATCACCACTTCACCTCATTCCAAAGGCACTAAGTAGTGCTCCATCACTCCAGAGAGTGCAGTTCTGCTCAACATTCCAGTGCTGGGGGGCTTTATAACCTTCCAGCCCACGCTTGGCATTGGGCATAATGCTAATGTGCAGCTGCTCTAGAGATTGTTGTAATGATTTATGGTTTTCTAAAGACATTATACAAGCTATGCGTGTAACAGTGAGTGACAACAGTGCACCTAAAAGTAGCTGAAATCACCGTTATACACACTGTAAAAAATTGCTGTAAATTTACAGCAAGTCTGCTACAGTATTTTATTGTAATACTCAATTACAGTAATATGCTGTAAATTTGAAATACAGTAGTGTTCCTGTAAAAATACGGTAAATGGCTGGGAACTCTGCTGCCAGTATTTTACTGTAAAATTTACAATAATTTTTTTTACAGTGCAGTGCCTATACACTTTTGGACACATAGTGTACTTTCACTGGACTGTCCAGATTTCACATTATCCTTTAGATCACTGGTGTGATGTGTTGTTACGGTTCTGTGTCTTTGCCTCTTGCGTTAGATTCCTATTGGACTCTAATAAGACATGGAAAATCTTATTAAAGAGGACAGGCAGGTGTTCATTTTTACAGGTGGCTCACTTTAATAATTGGAATTCCTCTGGAGACAGAATGGGCTTCTTCTCCATGTGAGGTCTCAGATTTCTTTGAGGGATTAAGAATTCATGATGATGACCTTAATATTTTAGAGCGTGAAGCCTGTGAAATATGAGCTAGACTATGTTTTTTTTAACGGAATGATAGTTTTATAGTAATAACTTTACCCCATTGGAAGTTACTAACTTGTTCTCCATGACTGTTTTGAATGGGAATTAAATAAATGAATATATACGTAGCCTAGCAACACCGGTTGCTCGGTGGAGTGGACACTTAAGTGGAGTGGTCAGTGGTGAAAATGATTGATGTATTCTGTTTGAACCATCGTTAAGCTGTGTTTTATTAAGGATTACATAACAGCGGTTTATGGATCAAAAGCAGAATGAGGAGCTGCTGAATGGTGGGAGCGGTGTCCAAGCCAAAGCTTTACCCCCGAGTGCCCCTCTGATAAGGTCAGATTGTTGGGAAGGAAATCAGCTGAATGTTTCTTTTGTCCTGTGTTTTTCACTGTCAGTAACCGGCCTCTGTGTCCTGTTGAATAGAACGCTCGCCATGTGACCGCATCAGCGTCCAGAACTGAGGGACGGGCACAGGGGCAACTCTCAGCGCCATGCTCCCAAGGAACTTAGTTCTTTCTCTCTCTCTCTCTCTCTCTCTCTCTCTCTCTCTCTCTCTCTCTCTCTCTCTCTCTCTCTCTCTCTCTCTCTCTCTCTGTCTGTCTTTCTCTTTCTCTTCTCCATCTCCACTTCCTTCACAGTGGTACAGTTGGGTACTTTCTGCACTGCTGGGGGAGTGGCTCTGTTTTTGGTTTCTAGCTGCGTGATTGGCTGCCTGATAGGTAAAAGCTGGAGGTTTTACCGTGTTGACTGTTGTGTTTCCAGCGTCTTGGCATGTGTGTGTGTGTGTGTGTGTGTGTGTGTGTGAGTCAGAGGGAGAGCGAGAAAGAGATAGAGAGTGTGTGAGACCTGCGGGTGATGTGTTGCTCGTTTGTTGTGCTCAGCTCAGCCCACGCTCAGCTCTCTCAAAAATAAACCCTTTTGGCGCCTATTTTCTTCTCCCTGCCTTAATCATATCATATAAGAATTAATCCACATTCCATAAGCTCTAATTCTAAATTATGGGATGTTTAAGTTTGAAACATATTTGAGATACTTATGTGTTGGTTTTAAATGGACAATGATGAGGATAACACTGCTCTGTGTGATGGAATATGATGTTTTACAGGGTTCTTTATTTACAGTATTGACAATATCCACAACAAAATACAAGCAGCATGGTGGTGCTGCAGCTAGTGCCCCTTTCACACAGCTCCAGGGTCTCAGCGTCGTGGTTACAATGCTAGTCTCAAGTCACTGTCTATGAGGTGGGCCGTGTCTTCTCCTTTCCTTCGGGTGACTGTCTGTGAGGAGTGTGGTGTGTTCTCCCTGTGTCCGCGTGGGTTTCCTTCGGGTGACTGTCTGTGAGGAGTGTGGTGTGTTCTCCCTGTGTCTGTGTGGGTTTCCTTCGGGTGACTGTCTGTGAGGAGTGTGGTGTGTTCTCCCTGTGTCTGTGTGGGTTTCCTCCGGGGGACTGTCTGTGAGGAGTGTGGTGTGTTCTCCCTGTGTCTGTGTGGGTTTCCTTCGGGTGACTGTCTGTGAGGAGTGTGGTGTTTTCTCCCTGTGTCTGTGTGGGTTTCCTCCGGGTGACTGTCTGTGAGGAGTGTGGTGTGTTCTCCCTGTGTCTGCGTGGGTTTCCACCAGGTGCTCCGGTTTCCTCCCACAGTCCAAAAACACACGTTGGTAGGTGGATTAGCAACTCAAAGGTGTCCGTAGGTGTGAGTGTGTGAGTGAATGTGGGAATGTCTGTGTTGCCCTGTGAAGGACTGGCGCCCCCTCCAGGGTGTATTCCTGCCTTGCACCCAATGATTCCGGGTAGGCTCCGGACCCACCATGACCCTGAACTGGATAAGGGCTACAGACAGTGAATGAATTAATGAAGTAAATTGCCGCAAATGTGTTTGTGTGTGTGTGTGTGCTTGTGTGTGATGCCCTGCAATAACCTGATACCCTGTTGAGCGTTTGTTCCTGCCTTGAGCCCAATGATCCTCGGTTTGCTCCAGATTCACTGCCGCCCCGATCAGAATAAGGCAGATGCTGTAGATGAATGAATAAATAATAATACTGTCATATATTGCACCATTGACCCAGATTATCACTCCAGAGCAGTGTTAAATACTGTGTGCCCATTACTTTTCTACTTTTCCACTGCAGTCAGCAAATAGCAGTGTATTATCTTGTGTACGATGATGTCATCAACCTGTGAGCCTTCGTTGAGTCACACTTTAGAGTTGAGAGTTAATAAGAGGTTAAGTGACACTGTAGACACTGCTTATAATTAGTGAATTGTGCTCTTTTAAGGTCCACAGAGAAGTAAGTTTGCAATGAAATGGGACGCTCTGAAGCAGCTGCACATGTGCCTTCGATCATGCTCAATGCCATGTGCTGAGAGAATAGCCCATAGCCTCCAAAACTGGGCTGTGGAGAAGTGGAGCCGGATGTGTAATGGATGTCTGCCCAGTGTGTTTGCGATGAGTTGGAGAGGTGTTTGTCGTCCAACATCAGACCTCACTTTAAACACATTTAATTTCAGAAGAAAAGGACGAGCTGGTGACAGTTCTGTCCATACCGTCTTGTAAATGAATAAATGATTGTCCTGTTCCATAAGGACGGTGAGGAGGGGGGGTCATTACCCAGAGCTGCTGAATGGCCTTGTGTTGATTGTCCGTGTTCTGGATGATGTATTCCTTTTCGTCTGGGGGAGGTGAACAGGATCGTTGTTTGTTTCCATTGCAGCTCCATTTCACTTTCTGTTTGGGCTCAGGCTGGAGTCCCCTGCACTGAGCGTTGCCATGGAAACGGATGGGGGAAATACCGCAGTGGCTGATCTGTGGGGTGCTGCTTAGTCTGATGTTTCTGTGCCTGTAATAGTGTGTTAATAACAAAGGGATGGAGAAATAAGAATATACTTGCTGCCACTCTAGTTGCTAGCGCCCACAGCTGTGTAGCAATTCTGGTTTGGAGAGCAGTTCCTGAGCTTAAAAGAATAATCCAGCAATCTTCAATCTAATCTCAGTCTCAGTGTCGTACCAGGGATTACCGTGGATAATAATATCAGTGCAGAGTCAAGTGCAGGGACCTTACACTAGAAGCAGTTAGGCAGCTGACTTATACAAATAAACATCTTAAAGGAGCAATCACTATCTTCTTTGATACGTCATGTACGTGTGTTACAAAACGGCCTCGTGGTCTGCATTTATCAAAGATTCTAAACACAGTTTACAGTGCATTTACTGTTTTATTCAAGAACTGCATAGCATTTTGGATATTCATCTCATGACAGACTGCTCCTTTAAATATGTTACTTAAAGAGCACAGTATTATAGCTCTTTACCAGTTAACACAATTCTGGGGTTTTAACAAAACATCTATGACATGCTTTAATCAAAATACCACAAGGATCAAAGCCGTGAACCACAGCCGTTTTCAGAACGCTGGTTTCAACACTTGCTCCTTTCGATGAGAATGAGCTACAGCTTGATTTAAAGAGAGCGCACCGCAGGGGGAAGTCTCTGGTCTGTAGGTATAAACTCTCGGTTCCATTTCTTCTCCGTTCTCATATTTTTGCCATGTTTACTCATGCTTGGTGTGTTTGTTTTGCTCCATTTAACCTCGGGTCAAGCTCTGTGATCGGAGGGACTCAGATGAGGGGCGGGACAATATTAGGTCGTTGTGATCTCCGGTCCCTGTCACCACAGTGTGAAGAAATCCAAGCTAGTGTGTTACTCTTCAATATAACCATCAAACTACTGTGAAACACTCTGTTTACATCACCTCCTCAGCACAATAATAGAGGAATAACTCTTTAAGGTGTTTTGGTATTCAGACATGAGATTGCGCATACTCCACCCGCACCAAAACGGAAGCTAGATTGCGTGGCATCGGAGCTCTCTTACGCAGCCTGAAAGCCGTCCCTCACTGTGAGCTGAGCTGGACGGGGACAGAGACATTTGGTGTCATTGCGTGGATCATGAGACACGCTTCATGGGATGCTGAGCAAATTTGGCACCTAATACACAATAGAAATAATGCACAAAATTCAAGCCAGATTGTATCCACAGGGTACAGTCATCAACAGCTTTTATATAAGAGTCTCTAAATTGATATAGTACAGTGCAAAGAGGCTTTTTAGGTTTGGACATATATTTATGCGTATTACATATTGATATGTCGTATACATCTGTGATCTATATCCTTTAGGTCTAGATCCCCTATATTCTTTTCTATTCAAGTGGCTGGATACTGTTTGATGAACATTCGTTCATTCATTCATTATCTGTAAGCACTTATCCAGTTCAGGGTCGCGGTGGGTCCAGAGCCTCCCTGGAATCATTGGGCGCAAGGCGGGAATACACCCTGGAGGGGGCGCCAGTCCTTCACAGGGCAACACACACTCACACCTACGGACACTTTTGAGTCACCGATCCACCTACCAACGTGTGTTTTTGGACTGTGGGAGGAAACCGGAGCACCCGGAGGAAACCCATGCAGACACAGAGAGAACACACCACACTCCTCACAGACTGTCACCCGGAAGAAACCCACGCGGACACAGGGAGAACACACCACACTCCTCACAGACAGTCACCCAGAAGAAACCCACGCAGACACAGGGAGAACACACCACACTCCTCACAGACAGTCACCTGGAGGAAACCTACACAGACACAGGGAGAACACACCACACTCCTCACAGACAGTCACCTGGAGGAAACCCACGCAGACACAGAGAGAACACACTGCACTCCTCACAGACAGTCACCCGGAAGAAACCCACGCAGACACAGAGAGATCACACCACACTCCTCACAGACAGTCATCTGGAGGAAACCCACACTGACAAAGGGAGAACACACCACACTCCTCACAGACAGTCACCCGGAAGAAACCCACGCAGACACAGGGGTCACTCGGAAGAAACCTACGCAGACACAGGGAGAACACACCACACTCCTCACAGACAGTCACCCGGAGGAAACCCACGCAGACACAGGGGTCACTCGGAAGAAACCCACGCAGACACAGAGAGAACACACCACACTCCTCACAGACAGTCACCCGGAGCGGGAATCGAACCCACAACCTCCAGGCCCCTGGAGCTGTGTGACTGCAACACTACCTGCTGCACCACCGTGCCGCCTTTGATGAACATTAATATTCAATAATAACAAGAAAATTTGGTACAATTTAGAGAATATTAATATACGCATTAGAACTGACCATCAGAATGCATGCTTTTGTTCTTTGTGATGTTAAATACTGAATGATGATGTCATCCTGATGAGGCTGAAGGGTGGAGACTAGTGCTCAACATAACATTAATAATATATTAAACTCTAGTGTTAGGCAGGAATGCTCCTTTAATAAGCGCTGGGAGTTTAACACATTCCCTGGTGCTGTGCCGGGAGCTTTATGAATGACTCCAGCAGCTCAGATTGGAATGTTATTTACAGTAGAGGAGCATCCACTGTGTTGGAGCATTTAGCCGTTGGGGAGCTGACCTGAGAGGCCTAATAAGGAAAGGACAGAGCATCTTTCAAACCCAGCAGAGCCCAGGGAGCCAGCACAGACACAGTACCTGGAACAGTGTATTAGGAGGGTGTGCTGGAGCGGATCTCAGAAATCAGGCCACACTTTAGCAATATAGGTAAGGGACGTGTCCTGGCCTAGTTAAACCCTGATTTTATGAGCGCTAACCTTCTTGAAAAAGTGAAGAAGGATATTAATGTTGTTTTCATTTTTTGTTTGAACATATCTGAACAAATCTTTCAGTTCCACTGCTGCACAGGAGCTCTGAATGGGTTAACATTTGGGATGAGAGGTCATGGTGTTTTTGATCCAGAACTACTCGTCCAACAACAGTATGCTAGCTACCTCAGAAATGTTCTCATAGCAAAGGGCTATAAAGTCCTCAGAGAAAAGTTTCAAATTTGGTGGAAAGTCTTCCTTACTTTCAGATGAAATTTGAATGAGCAGGTATGAACTAACCTTTGGATGTACAATATAGTATCAGTCTTTCCCCTAACTCTGGCCGTCCCCTAATTCCGGCCACTGCCGTATATGGTGCAATTACGCTCTCTCTCTCTCTTCGCCAATCGCATTGAGTAAGACAATGAAATGTAAGTTCAAGCCTTAGTAGGGCATTTAAACATTAGTCTTGCAAGAAATCACACATCTAAACAATATTTAAGTATCTCTAACAGTGCTTTAATTCTTTGTGTGCAAAACTGCATGTGGAACACAACACATTATCATTTCGCGACAGATATTTCCCTCAGTGTAAAAGTTAGCTTAGCGGTTAGCTTCCTTTTCTCTGAGGTGAAAAATCTACCGCCATTTTAATCCTTACATGTAGAGTACGGATACCAACACAGGACAAACGTAATCTCATTGTGAACCTCTCAAAACCACTGAATGTGGTAGCAACCGTCTCGTTTGACTGTCACAAGCAGGGGAAGTGGGCGAAGTTAGGGGGCGCTAGTAATCTTAGCAGTATTGGCACCTACTTAAACAAAAGCGTTTTTATCTAAAAACATATTTTCTTTCAAAGTCAAGCAAGTCTTGGACATTAATCTACACACATTTGACTCCTGAAAAATGTTGATTTGAGTGAGTAAAGTACTACTATTTATTTACAGTTAGCTAAGATTTCTAATATTGTAATTAAAGTGGCCGGAACTTGGGGTAACTACGCTAGGTGCTTCAGGTTTGCAGTTAGCGCAGTGCTAATTAATAGGGCATACGCTTCCATTTCTCTCTTGCTTCCTAAGCTCCTGAGAAGCACACTTCAGGCAGTAAACATGCCTTAGCTGATTGAACACTTTTGGGATTATGGCAACATTAACACAGCAGTTTTACGCCAGTGGTTCTTAAACTGGTTTTCATGGACAGTGGTTATTCAGGGGTCTTTTAGGGCCTGCTGCTGAATGATGTAATCTGTAATGTGAGGCCTGTTAAGCTGAAAGGCCACTAAGAAACAGGAGCTGCTCTTCAAAGTCCTGCAACTCTGAACTTTTGTTTCCCTGATTGAAGTTAAGCTGATCTGCAGAAATGAACTGAGATTTAAAACCTCCTACTGCAGTCCTGCCCTTTTTTCCTGTCTCTTTACAAGGATTACTGTAGATGAAATTTGAGCCGTCACCTCACAGGACAGTTCTGGTTTTATGCTGCAGTTCATTATCTGGGGTACTGCACAAAAGTCAGAGATTAACTTTCATTTATTTCAATTCATTTTCAGTTAAAACGGTCATTAAATATAAGTTACTCATTTTGGGAGATATTAGATATACACCTGCATAAGGAAGGGGAAAGCCAAAGGAAAATAAAGGAGCTCCCATTGCCAAATGTGAGTTCATTAAGGATTAAAAAGTTACAGAGAAACTGGGACTTCCAAAAACCACTTAAGACCTGACAGACATTCACGACTGATCCCATCAGATAGTGTTAAAATAATTAACATAAATTAAATGAAACAGTTTCATTTAAAAGAAACCAGTTTAAGAACTGCTGTGTTAAAATTAAAATTGCTGTGTTAATGTTGCCATAATCCCTTTTAATAATTTCTAATTATTGATTTTGTTATCTGTGAGGAGTGTGGTGTGTTCTCCCTGTGTCTGCGTGGGTTTCCTCCGGGTGACTGTCTGTGAGGAGTGTGGTGTGTTCTCCCTGTGTCTGCGTGGGTTTCCTCCGGGTGACTGTCTGTGAGGAGTGTGGTGTGTTCTCTCTGTGTCCGTGTGGGTTTCCTCCGGGTGACTGTCTGTGAGGAGTGTGGTGTGTTCTCTCTGTGTCCGTGTGGGTTTCCTCCGGGTGACTGTCTGTGAGGAGTGTGGTGTGTTCTCCCTGTGTCTACGTTGGTTTCCTCCGGGTGCTCCGGTTTCCTCCCACAGTCCAAAAACACATGTTGGTAGGTGGATTGGCGACTCAAAAGTGTCCGTAGGTGAGTGAGTGTGTGTGTGTGTGCGTGTCTGTGTTGTCCTGTGAAGGACTGGCGCCCCCTCCAGGGTGTATTCCCGCCTTGCGCCCAATGATTCCAGGTAGGCTCTGGACCCACTGGATATGGGTTACAGATAATGAATGAATGAATAAATGAAACTATGCCAACTTTGGGCTAGAGAAGGTATAAAATCCACCCAGCAGTGGCCTGTTTAGCAGGGGACCTGTTGTATCTGAAATGTTTGAGTATCACCCAGAAACATTTTAATGATTTGTAGAGGATTTTGTACTTCAGAACTAATCAGGAAATGTGCATGCTACAAATTGGAAATGAGGGCCTTCATCTGGTACTTACCATTTTAAATAAGGCTGATTTGATTTGATGTTTGCACCTGATAGAAATGCTAATTCTTCCGAGAATAGTAGAGTTGCTGCAGTAGATGGGGAACAAATCCTTACTGATGAATTCCGTTTTTAGAAGAATTATTGGAGGAAAAACCTTTCGGTAAGACGTTGTATTTGAGTCCCTTTGAAAGTCTGATACCTGGGTACCATTTTGATCATGTGAAAGAGAATGTGCTTTGTCTGTTTTGAGCTCATTTTTTAAATTATGTGGGGGCCAATCAGCTGTCAGGAATAGTTAGCGTGTTAGCCTGGGCATATTGGTCAGGGGACTGGCCCTGAGACAAATGACTGTAGGATTACAGGCCTCAGATGTGTCCGAAATATATAACGTCCACATTTCTTCCTGCAAATCTTTATTTGAATGTATGCAAAAGACTGTTATATAAGTTTTAAAAAAGGCTAGTTTGCGTCATTAGATTTTTGGCATAAACCCAGGCGGCTTCAATCTTACAAGTGGTCAGGAATTGATAATCATTTTTAAGGCCCTTCTGGCCATTTTGCATGTATTTAAAAAGAGAATATTTCTAACTAATAGTGTTTAATAGTTTAAATTGTAGTCCATGTCAGAAATAGTTACCTGGGGCTGTATCCTGCATCCTCTCTAAAGACTAATGCTCTTATCGCTAGAGAAGACTGCCCCCATGTGGAGAAATATGGTGTTGCACTCATGATGTTGACAATAAATTTAGTGCTCACTGACTCTGTTGTGCATTTCAGTGCCTTTTGTGCTTTTGAAATGCATTAACATGCACTGATATAAAAACAACTCTGATATTTTGATATCTGTATCTTATAATTAATAATACGTATTTGTGCATAGATATATTCCTATATATTCCAGACCTGCTCTGGAATCAGTTTCCTTTTAAAGACGGACAGTTGTTTTAGTGATTTTTTTACATTTTATTTTGAAAATAGTAGTTATATATATTTTGAAAAGTTGTCTTTTAACAGTTCTGCATTTTTACAGCAAGTAGTAGCATCATAAAATGATATAACACACACTCCTGCTGTGTGTACACAATATATTTCCAAACCTTTCTATACACACTTTATAATGAGATAATTTATTTATTTAAGGTGGTATAGTCTCCAGAGAAAATCCGTGATCAGTAAAATTGCTGTGGTGTATGAGAATGTGGCTTGTATTTTCTGCTTGTGTGTGTGTGTGTGTGTGTGTGAGAGAGAGAGAGAGGTAGCTCAAACTGCTTGTGCAGCATGCTGTTTTTCAGTACAGCTCTCTTCACTGGCTCTGTTTCACTGGTTTGTGTGTGTGTGTGTGTGTGTGTGTATGAGTGAGTGAGTGCTGCACAGTGTGCAGATTCATCAGCAGTGCGTTATTTCAGGGAGGAAGCAGGATGGCGCTGGAAAGGGGAGGATGGTTTGGGTTACACATAGTCACAGTCCATCAGTGTCATTCTGAAGAGGCCCTAAACCTGAGTTTAGTCTTTGCCTAAGTATCTGAGCCATTTAAAACACATTGACAAACAGCTTGGTATTACATTGAACATATTCTGGTGTGTCAACATCACCTAGCAACCACCTCTGATGTCATAGTCACCACCTATGGAGAGTTTAACAACCATGTGGTTTACATTAATAACCCCATAACAACAACCTTGTTGAAAGGCCTTGGACACTGGACATTAACATTGAACCTTGGACATTAGCATTAGCTGTTAGCCGTTCCTGTTTTCCCTGGACTTGTTTATATCCTGTGTGTTGTTCTGTCCCCCTCGTATCGCTACACTAGTGCTCTCTCTATTATTGACTGTAAGTGTATTTGGTTTATGAAAAGCACTGTGTAAATAGCATTATCATAATATCACCATAGCAACGACCTAACAACAACCTAGATATCACCTGGAAAATCGTGTACATTGCACCATCACTCTGCATTTTCATCATGAAATGTAATAATTTGAATAACCCGGGGGAGCATTTCCAGTATAATTGAGCTGTCTATTTTCAAGAGAGGATGTGAGTGATGGTGGTTATTTAGGTGTGTATTAGTGAGTGATTGTATGTGTGTGTGGTTGTGATTATGTGGCCATTCCTCCCCCCCTAGCTATGTCACCCCTTACCCTCCCCCACCTCGTCAAAATGCGAGGCGGGTCTTAACAAGTGACAGATTCACCAAACTGTGTATTACGGTATGTTCCAACACAGACACACACACACACACTGACACAGGAGGCTGTGAGAGCATCTCTGCAGTGCACACACACACGCACATACGAAGGGAGGGGCCGGCTGTGGAGACAGGGGGGCAGCATGAGGCCGAGCGAGAGTGTGTGACGGCATGTTGAGGAAGCTGGTGTGCCGGAGGATCTGCGCCTGTAAGCATCCCTTTTTCTTTTCATCGCAGGAGGGAGGGTGAGTGGGAGAGAGAGCAATGGCAGATTGGAGCGTTTGGGTGTGAGAGATGAAAGGCTGTGAATAGTGGCTTAAATTCTTGAGAGGGTTGTAGCATAGTGAGAGATGGAATAAGCAACAGGGCCGGATGTGCTGAAGCTGAGCCTGGACTCATGTTTGTTTATCATTGTGATATTGTTTAGTGTGTGTTGGGTGTTGAGGTAGAATGTGTGTGATAGGGATTTGGGAAGATGAGCTGATTTCTTATTAAATCTGGCACTGTTTTAGACCTTCCATGAGTGGAAATCTGTGATACCTCTCTCTATCTCTCTTTTCCCCCATCTGTTTGTGTGTGTGTGTGTGTGTGTGTGTGTGTGTGTTTGCCAGGTATTTTCCATGCAATAGTGACCCAGTATTGCCGTTAGTGTCACTGTTACTGTGAGTAAAATATAGGTGTTGGTAGCGATGAATGATGAATGATGTCTTCAGCAAGCTGCTGTGGTGTGTGTGTGTGTGTGTGTGTGTGTGTGTGAATAATTCATTGCCATTGATTGCTGGTCTGGCACATTTCGGTGCTGTAGCTCTCACGTGTTCAGCTCAAGGGGAATTATATTGCTGGCTGATGCTTCTAAAGCATTTCCAACATAAGGTCATGGCGAAGGCGATGCCCTTCACAGAGGAAATCCTCAGCCACGGCTAGCTTAGCACCCACATGATGCTAATGTTCACATCAGAGTGATCCGAGAAGTCACATGACACTGCAGGGTTTACACATTTTTCTGAGGTCCTCACTTTTTACGCTGAAAATGTGTTTCTAAACATAGAGATGTGATTTAGAAATACACACGTGCAGTAAAGGTGGCAGGGTGGCTGATGTGAGTATGCTCGTGCCTGTGAAGCAGCATTTGGTGTTTTAATGTAGTCACAGGAAGCTAAAGTCAACTTTAGTGTGGCATATATAAAATAGAGTGTAATCCTGAGAATGTAACAGGTTCAATGAACTTATTTGGAATACGTTCAGTTAACCTTTGTAGCTCTGAATCACTTTAGCCTCAGATGTGCTTCAGCTCTGTAGCCCTTTTGGAGGAATCTGTATCAAGATTGTGGCCCTTTTAGAAGTAAAGTGACAGCATAAAACAAGAAGGAAACAAAACACAAACAAACCAAAATGTAACGCACTGTAATTTTGCCAGTCATTTTGTGTAAATGTCAAATTGTAAATAATAAGATACAAATCTGAAGGGCAGGTCTGTTGTCTTTTCAGATAAAAACATAGATGACGATGACTCTGTGGATGGGGGGCGTTCCTCTGCCTCGTCTAAAGGAGCGACGTCGGTACGGAGAACAGGATCCATGCGGAGACCGAGCTCTGCCTCCAGCACCAAGAGCACAGGTTAGCCCCTCCCCTAAAGCTTTTATTTGTGCATTAGATGTAGAGAAAATGAATACTCTCTGGAAATTGCAAGGGAAATGCAAATGTACTTTCAAATTGTGTATAAAGTACACAGTGTTACTTAGTCTGAGGCACTATAGCATATAAAATCTATAGCAATGAGTGCAGCGAAGTTGTAAAGTCCTGTGCCTCTGTCCGCAGGTAAAGAGGGCTCGAGTGCTGGAGCTGTGGATGAGGAGGACTTCATCCGTGCTTTTGAGGATGTCCCCACAATACAGGTACATTTTTGCTTCCAGCTGTGGTATTAGAAAAGTTGCTTCTGGTGTTTCTTTCATAAAACAAGGTCAGCTGAGATGTCCAAATGCATCCTATTAAAATTAGTGAATTGTGAAGCTTCAGCAGAAATAGATCAGATCTTGCTGGAACACCCACGCTTGTGCGTATAGTCACTAATCCCATCCCCTTGATTAGAGGGGTATACAGCCTCACAGCATTGGACTGTGGACCAGAGGAACTGCTCCACCCTCCAGTATCTTAGATTAGATTTCGTGATCCAGTGTCAGTACCTGACTTCACTAAGAATCTAATGGCGGAATGCAATCTGTTCCTCACAGCAGTTCTCCAGGATGCTTTAAATGTTCTTGCAAAAGGAAGACACACTCTCTACTGTTTGGGTTAAATATGCTCTGTGATTCTTTTGGCCTTGACTCTGTACACTTGGTTATAAATAATACAAAAAACAGTAAATTGTGTGGGCTGTGATATTGAGAACCTTGGTAAGAGAACATAATTTCTAGTTGCTAATGGTTCTTTTCCTGTGCCAGTCTGTTGCTGTAACAGCAATGGAAAAGCCACTGAGGGCATTGCTCTTTCGATTTGTGGATGGTTGGAGAATTGCCAGGTTCAGCTCTGGTCCCGTTTCCCTCTCGCAAGATTGAGCTGATGGTTGTGTGCCATGTGCCTGTTTCAGATTTACTCCAGCAGAGAGCTGGAGGACTCCATGAACAAGATCCGAGAGGTCCTCTCAGATGACAAACACGACTGGGAGCACAGGGTGGTAGCGGTGAGCTCATTTCCTGACACTTCACCCCACTAAAAGTTGAGCTATAAAATTTAAATAATAATACTTTTTAGTATTGTATGTTATTTGTGCTTTTTAAAATCAAATTAGAATGTAAACAGGGCTAGCGTAATTACCCCAACTTCTGGCCACTTTAATTACAATATTGGAAATCTTAGCTAACTGTAAATAAATAGTAGTACTTTACTCACTCAAATCAACATTTTTCAGGAGTCAAATATGTGTAGATTAATGTCCAAGACTTGCTTGACTTTGAAAGAAAATATGTTTTTAGATAAAAACGCTTTTGTTTAAGTAGGTGCTAATACTGCTAAGATTACTAGCGCCCCCTAACTTCGGCCACCTCCCCTGCTTGTGACAGTCAAACGAGACAGTTACTACCACATTCAGTGGTTTTGAGAGGTTCACAATGAGATTACGTTTGTCCTGTGTTGGTATCCGTACTCTACATGTAAGGACTACAGTGGCGGTAGATTTTTCACCTCAGAGAAAAGGAAGCTAACCGCTAAGCTAACTTTTACACCGAGGGAAATATCTGTCGCGAAATGGAAATGTGTTGTGTTTCACATGCAGTTTTGCACACAAAGAATTACAACACTGTTAGAGACACTTAAATATTGTTTAGATGTGTGATTTCTTGTAAGACTGATGTTTAAATGCCCTACTAAGGCTTGATCATATGTTTTATTTTTATACCCACTGCGATTGGCGAAGGGAGAGAGAGCGGAATTGCACCATATACGGCAGTGGCCGGAATTAGGGGAAAGACTGATATACAGCCATGATCGACATGCTGAAGACTCTCCATTTGGGGGAGCTCTTAGTTTACAAATTGCTTTTGTCTGCAACAATGAAAAGAAGTAACCCACACTAGCAGGATTTATTGAGTATTTTCACTTCTTTCCCGTGCTCTCCTCTGCAGCTGAAGAAGGTGCGTTCTCTTTTGCTCGCGGGGGCCACGGAAAATGAGGGGTTTCTCCAACAGCTGCGTCAGCTGGAGGGGGCCTTTAAACTCTCTGCTAAAGACCTGCGCTCTCAGGTTGTCCGTGAGGCATGCATCACGCTGGGGTATGATCAGCTTACTTTGCACAGACCGACAAAAAATGTTCAAAGAGATAGATGTAATAGATGGACCACGGAAGGCATTAGAGGGCTTTTAAAGAGATGTAATGGGCAAGATCAATTTGTTTAAGGCATTTGATTTACTAAGTTGAACGGGTTCCAAAACAGTATTAAATTACTTTCTGTTAGATAGTCCGTACACACACACACACACACACACACACACACACCCACACACACACACATTACTTATGCACATGTTTAACTTAAAGGAGCAGTAAATCATTTTCACCACTACAGATTACGATGCAGTATTTATGAAAGTGATTATTTATCATTTTAAGTGCAGCTGGTTTGTAAGTTTGTTCACTGTAGAACACACTGCACTTAGAGCTTGTTTACAAAAGGCTTTGTAAAGAATTTCAGATGCATCCCGGTCACTAGGTGTCAGTATAATTGCTTTATTGTCCTTTAATGATGTATTAAAACATTATAAATCACAGAAGGAGAGATGAACTGTTTGTTTGTTCTGATTAATGGACAAATGTGATGTGATTTTAAATTTATTCTTCTGCTTTCAGGCATTTATCTTCTGTTCTGGGCAACAAGTTTGACCACGGAGCTGAGTCCATTATGCCCACGCTGCTCAATCTTGTTCCTAACAGTGCCAAAATCATGGCCACATCTGGCATCGCTGCCATCCGCCTTATTATACGAGTGAGTTGATATGCAGACACACACACACACACATACATAAATACACACAATGTGGTGCTCTCACGCTGACTAATCCCGCACCATTAAAGGACAGATTTACTGTTTCCTGTTCAGCTGCTCATTGAATCTGAGGAAACAACAGGCCAAATCAATGCCATTGATCAGAACATTATGTGCGTCTGTTCATCGCACTGGGAGTGTGCTGTATTCGTCAGTGGAAGCAGCTTTAATAGACTGTGATGGTTGTTGTACCAATATCAAGACCCAAGCTGCCTTATGTCCTACTTATTCAGGCTCATTTCTTTTGCATCTGTTAAACGCCTACTACGTAAACACACCAAAATTTAAAAACGTTTGTAAATGTCTTTGTGTCTTTGTCTTTGTAGTAGTTTTTTTTTTTTGTGCATAAACTGTTAGGTACATGTGTTTTTTCTTTTCCCAGCACACACACTACCCTCGACTCATCCCCATCATGACCAGCAACTGCACGTCCAAATCTGTGGCTGTCCGACGGTAAGGACAAAAGTTTGTCTGGCTGTTTTCTAGTGTCTGTCTCTTGTTGGAAATATTTGCTGTTTTTAATGAAACAATTCTTTCACTCTCAGGCGCTGTTATGAGTTTTTAGACCTTTTACTTCAAGAGTGGCAGACTCATTCTCTGGAGAGGTAAGACCACCAGCTCCTGGGCCGCCTATTCATTTAAAGGCTAAGCACCAGCGATATGAAAGTGTCAAGAAAAAAAAATACAGTGGAGTTTGAGTTCCTAACTTGTGTTTATTGATAGTCAGAAAACATGTTATTTCTTACTAATCCACCCCCCCCCCAACGGTGTTAATAGGCGTCTTGCCTGTGACGTAGATGCACTTAATTTAATGCAAAATGAGGAAAAGGTGTGTTGTTTTTGGCTGCAATCATTCAATGTACAGTGGGACATCTGTGAACAAATGGCCCAAAGATCCCAAAATATCCAGAACATGGACTAAATTTGTCCACTTTAAACGGGCACTTTGGAAAGGACCCTCCGCTCACTCCGTTATCTGTAGCTCATTTCACTGGCGCTTTTCCAACAATATGGGCATGTAAGGACACCAACGAAAGGTGTTCAAGAGCCTCTGTAACATGGAGGTAAACAGGGTAAGGACACTCACTTCGCCTGTTTTAGTTGGTGTTAGTTAACGTTAGCTTGACTCGCTAAACTCGGTGGCTCAGATTATACTCGGCTACGTAGCTGCATTACGGAGGTTTATAGTGTCGGATGAATTCGAGTTCGACTTCGATCACATTTACAAGAATAACGGTACCTCTACATTTGAGTTTAGCTTATTGCTAGGCTATTGTCATGAATAATGTTGGTTATTTAGCTAGATACTGTCATAACAGTCAGTCATAACGGTGTTTTACCGCGGCGTTGTTCAGCTGTTGTCCACCAGTGACGTCACGGTCGCGTTCAAGAATTTCCGTAGCGAGCTCGGGTTTTTCCGTCAATTTAATAAAATTGTCAGTTTTAAAGCAAATTAAGCTGCTATTTTCATTTTAATTCATACTTATATCTGTCAGTAACTACAATAATGTGAAATATTCATGGAGGTCCATTAAGTGGTGCTTAGCCTTACAGAGATACATATAAATAACTGTATCTACTGGCTCTATATTCAGCGTGTTAAAGTGTTCCTAATATCATAAGCTATACAGCCCAGTAATATTTTTATATTTTATCGCTATGCACTAGAAACTATTAAATGTGCATGCCTAAATCTCAGCTCATTAAGAATGCAAATATTTTTAAATAATAATAAGAAAGCCAGCCTATGTTTTAGTGAAACAATAGTAACTTTGCACGTTGGTAACACCGTTTTCACAAAACAAAACATGTACAAGTAAAATCACACAGCACAAGATGAACACTTTAAATAGAAAAGTACTGGACACACACACACACACACACGCACCTCAGTGGTCATGTCCTTGATCTTTGCACACAGGTTTATTTTACTACACTTAATGGCTATTAGTGCTAGCGGTTGCCATGGGGATGCTTCATAGGCCTTTAGCAGGACTTCCTGTGGGCACATGCCCGGTCAGGACTGAGAGCAGTTTATTCCAGTTCAAGTGTAAGTGTGTGGTTTCAAGAGGGTGGCAGAGAAAGCCCTTCTATTGATTTAAGATCCAGTTCCATGAGTGCTTACGTTCGCTGATCGTTTTTTTTTTCTGTTCTCAGACATGTGGCTGTCCTGATGGAGACCATTAAGAAAGGAGTCCACGATGCAGATTCAGAAGCCAGATCCGTGGCCAGAAAGTGGGTGATTTGGGTTTTACATTACATTGACTTCTGGTGTGAATGGGTCTGTGTCGATGAGGTCAGACTCCAAGGGTAGATTTCGTGTGGTGTTTTGTCATGTGAGCTAGTGAACATTAGCATGGAAGCTAATTGGCAGTCATTTTCAACCATTCCAGTGTTGATTAGCTACAACAACAAGCAAAATGTCACTGTTAACATAATATTACAGCTTATAGCTTTAATACATTTTTTTACCTTAAATATAGTGTTGCCATGTAGCAGTGAATCTAAGGGCAGGGCATGGACTCTTGAATTGGTTTCTAACTTGTTCCACCCCCAATCCAGGTGTTACTGGGGCTTCCATGGCCACTTCAGTAAGGAGGCAGAACAGCTGTTCCAGGCTCTGGAGCTGACCTATCAGAAGGCTCTGCAGTCTCATCTGAAAAGTTCGGACAGCATTATGTCCCTCCCTCAGTCTGACCGCTCCTCGTCCAGCTCCCAGGAGAGCCTTAAGTAAGACATTCAACTTAACTGAGCAGTGAACTCTTATTTACCATTCTGTGATATTGATAACCCAGTAAACATTTAGCCGTTGATTCAACGTTGAAATAACGTAATGACTGTCGTCTAATCAACGTTCTCTTAAGGTTGAAAATGAAAGTTGAAAAGACGTCCAAACACAGACAATGAAAAGACGACTATTAGACGTATTTTGGACGTCCATTGACGTTATTAATTGGTCCCGAAATAAATTCCTTGTATAAAACGTGTTTTGGGCGTCCACTGACGTTATCGATTGGTCACCACTTAACTAACTTATTAAGATGGAATTTGGACGTCCATTGACGTTTAAAATATGTCCTTGACGGACAGATTACTTTAGACCTATTTTGAACGTCGAGGGACGTTCCTTGTTTACTGGGAAGCATTCACTTTCCTTCTAAGTCTTAGTTAAATATTTTCTCATCCTCCTTCTCTTCTCTCTCTCTCTATTTTTATTTTCAGTAGGCCGCTGTCTGCAAAAGTAGGAAGCACTGTAACCAGAAGTACGAGCCTTTTATTATTTTTTTTTACAATATGCACATTATAATTTCTCACAAGCTGAATACATTTCTACTCACTAACATCTCTCTCTCTCTCAGCTAAAGTTGTTACCTCCAAAGTGTCCTCCACATCTGGCTCTCTGCAGAGATCTCGCAGCGATATTGACGTAAATGCTGCTGCCAGTGCCAAGTCAAGGATGCCTGCTGTCCCCACCACCACAGCACTGCCCCCCGGCTCGTACGCATCACTTGGTAAATACAGCACAACTGCACAATCAAAGAGATCACTCAGTGTTATATGAATTGTTGACGGCAGATTGTTTTCCAGTGACAACAAATGGAGGCTGCTTAATAAGTGAAAAGGTGTGCTTGGTGTGAGTGTCTGTACTAAAATGAGCAATACTCTGTGTTAAGTCCTTTATTTTATTATCACTTAGCGTTAGCATTGAAGCTAATGTTTTGTCTCGCTTGTGACAACGTTGTTTTCTGTATAGAAAGAGAAGGAACACTATATAATGCTAATATTATCCTTTTTTGCCCTAAGATGCTACTCCTGGTAATGTGGAGGGTAAGGTCTGTGTCTGTGTGTTTGTGTGCGTGTACACACCACGTCTGTGTGTATACAATGAGGGTCTCTGTGTTGTTTGTAGTCTTCCTCTCTGTCTTACATTCTGTGTTAATTGATATTGTAAACCTACGGTTTCTGGACCCACAGCTGATCCAGCTACTGATCAAATTAAATGAAAACTCCAGTGTTTTTTCATCTTAATCTTGGTTTTCTGCATCTGCAGCTTCTGATAAATTAGCAAAGGAAATCATTTTAGCAGGTTTCCCCTGTAATTGTCCTTGGATATCAATGGAAAATAGAGTTTACAGTTGGAAACAGAATTCTGAATCTACAGTAAATTACTGTTCTCTGTAATCGGTGCAGAAAATAAAAGAGTTAATGTTGAAAAATGCTGGTATTTTCTTTTAATATTGTGATGAATCAGGTTTTGTTGGTGCTGGGAAAGCACTGTGATACATCAGCCTCTGAGCTTGTGGTTTTTATGTGATGTTCATGTTACTGATAAGAGCACATCTGTGAGCGTCTGCATGGACTACTGCATGGGCTTAACTGATGATGGTGTTACACACCAGGAGATGGTTCTGAAGTAGGTGTTCAGTTGAAAGCATCTGGGTTTTCTTTGACTGAACATTTGGGAACTTGTGACAAGAGATTGTAGTGAGATCAGACCTCTTTGGTAGTGACTATGGGTGTAAATGACTGTAACATTGAGTGTATATAATGTCTTTGTGTTTCTGTATTTCATTGTATTGATTATGTGGGTCATAGCCATGTTATGTTTTGCATGTACTGTGTCAAACCTGCTTTAGTGAATGATGGGGTTGTTTAATAATAAGTCATTAAACAGTTTGCTGAAACAGTAATGGAATTGCGTTATATTTGCAGAACTTTGTATAGACTGAAAAAAGAAGGACATTAATAGTCTTCTGCTGCAGTAACCACAATGTATTAACAGTTAGCATTAGCACTGAAATTAACGTTATGTTATAAGCATGGGTGTCAGTTCCTGTATAGACATACCTTTTGAAGTCATGTGTATTACCTCATGAATTCAGTCATCTCACTCTTTTTCTCTATCTCTCTCTCTCTCTCTCTTTTTCTCTCTGTCTCTCACTCTTTCTCTCTCTCGCTCTCTCTGTCTCTCTTTCTCTCTCGCTGTCTCTCTCTCTTTGTCTCTCTCTCTCTTTCTCTCTCTCCCTTTCTCTCTCGCTCTGTCTCTCTCGCTCCCTGTCTCTCTCGTTCCGTCTCTCTCGCTCCCTGTCTCTCTTGCTCTCTGTCTCTCTCTCTCTCTCTCTTTCTCTCTCGCTCTCTGTTTCTCTCTCTCTCTCTCTCTCTCTAGGTCGTGTCCGAACCCGGAGACAGAGTTCAGGCAGCAGTGTTGGGGGCGGAGCCTCTGTCACAGACAGTAGGGGGCGAAGTCGAGCTAAAGTTGTTTCTCAATCGCAACGTGAGTTTACTCCCAAAACACACACCATCCGCTTTCTACTTTTAATGTCTGTCTGGGATTTCACAGAGTGACTGTAGCGTTGTTATTTTTAAGAGCTGTGATCTGTTTTAGTTTCACTGCATTTCATTCATACTATTTTCACTGAAGTGGTATGAATGATGCTTACAAAGATCTGTTCTCTTTCTATGCCACATTGTAAACATCTGCATGTTTTATATTGTTGCCCTTAGCAACACTTGGGGATCATTTTCTTTAGCAAATACAATTACCTGTCCAGTGCATGCTGGGTAATGTAGTTTTCTTTGACATTGTGTAACGGAATGCCCTTCGCTACCCTGTGTGCTGCTCATACATAAGGATCCAGATCAGCTAACACTGCGGGTGGTAAGACTCATCACGGTACAGCAGCCTTACTGACCAGTCCGCATGTTTCTGAACCCCTGTGTCCTTGTGATTCTGAAGTGTGTAAAGCATGATCCATATCACCTCACCTAGACGTGTATATAATCAAAATAGTTTACTCACTTTTGTGTTCATTTGCTGAATATTGATATCCGTCATAGTCTGTTTGTGTTGAATTTGTTGACGCAGAGATGTGACCAGTTCAGTTGTTTTGTGGTTTCTGTAATGGCTTCGATGCATGTCCTTGATCCATCTTCACCATTTGTTTATTTATGATTTAAAATCTAATTAAATATCAATCAGATCAGTTTCAATTACATATATAATGTACTTCTGTCACGTACTCTCTCTCGCTTTCTCTCTGTGTTTGGGTGTGTGTATAGCTGGGAGTCGCTCCAGTTCTCCTGGGAAGCTCATCGGTCAATCGTATGGAAAAATCCCCCGTGCCACGGGCAGTGGGACACCTTCGGAAAAACGCAGTAAAATCCCCCGCAGTCAGGGCTGCAGCCGAGAGACCAGCCCCAGCCGCTCTGGTCAGGGTGAGAGAAGATACATGCTTATCAACTCATATCTATGTATTTTAAAGACTCTCTTATCCAGAGTGAAGCAGCAACTGCCTAACTTCATTATACACCAGCCTGCGCACAGATGTCCGTAACTGAACTAATATGCAACATCCCAAAGACACAAGAGCATATAAACACACTGATAGATTCAGACTCTCTTCATTTCCTCTTCAGTCTGTTCCTTCCTTGCTTTCTGCCTCACTGACCTTCTGTATCCCTGTTTTGGCCTAACTGCTACGCTTTGTTCTCTCTTGCGGCTCTTCTGCTCCGTGTGTGTGTCTCTGTGTGTGTGTGTGTGTGTGTGTGTGTGTTGTGATTGTGGTGGTGGGGTGTTAGTGAGGGGAAGTCGTATCCCTCGGCCTAGTATGAGTCAGGGTTGCAGTCGTGACACCAGCCGAGAGAGCAGCAGAGACACCAGCCCAGCACGAGGTTTCACTCCGCTGGGTGAGTCTCTCTCTCACACACACACACACACACACACACACACACACACATACAACCACTTGCTCTTGCAAACACACACATGCTGTTTCTGCTGTTCTCTTTCATTTCTCTCTCTCTCAAGGTTGCTGTCTCACATCAATGACAATTTATATACTTTAATGCTATATTTAATTCCATAAATTCAGTTAACGTGTCTGATATGAAAACACAGATGTGGTTTGCTGAGGGTTTTAAACATTTGTGGCCCCAGCTTTCTATCACCACAATGTAAAAGTACGGTTCTACAAGCTTCACATCGAACCATTCTAATGACATTTGATACGACAGTTTTGTGCAGGTCAGATGTGCTCAGAGGGTTATTTTACATGAACCCCTCACTTCGGTGGTTTAGTCAGGATAACTGTGCTTTTTAGACACTGGAGCTTACTCCTGTTCTTCTTAAGCTCTCTTTCTGGGGGCTGCCATGTTTAGTACAGAACCTCTGATGGAACCAGGCCACTCAGTGATTTAAGAATGACAGATTGCTCCGTTGAATTTAGCTGATATGTGTATTATGTCTCAATTTGAGATTTGGAATGATTTGTTTGGTCAAGTCAAATGATCAGGCGATATGTCAGTACCTCATTTGTTCAGTGTGAGAGGTTAGACCTGTAAATATGAACTGTGTTTGGGTGTGTCCTATCCCTCCTCAATGCTGTCCAGTGTCCCGGCGTCACTCCCGCTCCACCAGCGCTCTGACCTCAGGGGATACTCTGCAGACAGGTGACTGACCTGCATGTCCCTCTAGATTACACCACCACGCCATCCACCTTTGACGTTCTACACGTACAGACTGTAGTCCACCTATAGTGGGTAGTGGATTATTCTTAGTCCAATAGTGATTCTGAAAAAAAGTAGCACTGCTGTATTTGATCCATTAACACCAGCGCAATACAATACACCCCCACCATGTCACATCAATGTCACTGCAGGGCTGAGAATGATCCATCACCCAAATCATACCTGCTCTGTGGGTGTAGAAACAAGGAGGTGGTATGTTGTATGGTTTATCTATTTATGACGCCATTTTGAATTCCATTTTCACGATCAATTTATTATTTATTTATTTAGTGACCTCTCCATTGTTTCTATTCATCTGGAGCTTTAAAGCTACAATAGGTTGAACAGTAAAGCTGGATAAAATCTACGAAAAAATCTACTCTACTCCATTTTAACAAACATAAATCTGTTCTCAAAACTTGCAGAGTGTAGCTTAAAGCATCCAGTCATTTCTGTGTGTTGTACTGCATTATGTGGGTGGTATCATTGTAATTGTATTGTATTTTTAAATATTGCATGTAAAAAAACAAGCTTTTCCTTAAAGCAGCAATAGGTATTTTTTAGCAAATAAAAAAAATTAAAAAATAAAATTGCTCTGTAGTCCCTGAATTATCTGGATGTTCCCTAGAGAAGGCCACCACATGGGAGCAGCCATTTTAAAAAAACACGATAAGAGTCAACGGAAAAAAACGTATTGCTTCTTTAAGAATAATACAGTATTGCATTTATTCTGACAGATATTTTCTCTCTCTCTTTCTCTCCCTCTTGTTCTCTCAGATCGGTTTGGTCTCATTCACCAGGCTCGTATCTCAGCCTCAGTTAATGCGATGAGGATCCTGAACACAGGGATGGAAGTGGAGGCGGCGGTGGCTGATGCCCTGGTGAGATTTGACATGTATTTGCTCATCTTCAGTCCATTAGTCTTAAAGGGGCAGTATGTAAAAGGTTTTTATAAAACGTATTGTTCACTCCCGAGCCCATACAGTTTTTTGATAGCACAAAAAATGTACATACATACATAAACACTGAAGTTACATTAGGCATTGCTTTTTAAACAAGGCACATTTACACATCAGTCTTAAAGGCACAGTAACACCAACTGTTTTGTTGAAAGGAATACAGATGTGTATGAAAATGGTTATGTAAAAATTGATTATGGCTAGTTTTGCTAAATTGATCTAGGGGAAAATACACCAGGATACGGGCTCTTTACTCTTATAGTGAATATTATGACACTACTATTAATGTATAATATACACAGCCCTTGACTTAACAGTATCTCTGTATTTAACACCACAGCTTTGTGATAATCTTGAGTCCTGATACACGCTTGTCTTTGCTTTTTCCTTTCTGCTCCCTTAAATCTCACCAGCTTTTAGGAGACTCCAGGAATAAGGTAGTGTTGTGTTGTTGTACGGCTCTGTCCCATTTCTCCATATTTTCATCACCTCCAGATTCCGTTTACAGTGCAGAGAGACGTTACATTCAAAAATGCAATGGTGCAAAGGTTTCTTTTAAAATAATATGACAACAGCTATATTATTACCTCCAGAGGGGAGGCCGGGCTTATCACCAACTTAGCCCGGAGGGCGTCACTCCTCAGGCATGTCACTTCGCATCACCGGGGTGTATGGAAGTCTTTCACCAGTTCTGCCAGTGCTCGTTCTTGAACTTAGAAATATTTCAAGTTCCAATTTTAATCTTCCAGAGGGGAGGCCCTGCATACTAACCCCTTAGCCCAGAGGGTCGCCACTCCTCGGGCTTAGCTATTCGCATCACCTGGGTCTATGGAAGTCTTCCCCCCCTCTTCCAGACTTCCAGAGGGTAGGACGTACTATAACATACTCAAATTCTCCATTCTCCCCAAGGGTCGCCACTCCCTCGGGGCATCAAGGATAAGTTCGTTCCGTACATATCCGGTCTCGGTTCCAAGAACCGATTTTGATGGAAGTTAGACTTCCAGGGAGGGTTCCTCTGCCCATCCCTTAAGTCCCCTCTGGAAGGCAGTGTTCATAAGGCGACATATCGCCTGCATACACTCTGCATAATGACAACAGACAGACAATCAAAGACATTTACATTTATTTAAGGCAAATTTAAAGCATTAACTTTAAATACTGAGCCAAATATTTGGCATTTCACACCCATTCCCCTAATTTTAATCAGCCATTTCATGAACGTCCTCGTACAAGTCTGGGATTTAAATATGCTGCATGTGCAAGATGATCAAAGAATATTGCTTTGGTTTTTGAGTCATTTACTCAGACTATGTTGAGTTATATTCTAACGGCTGGATATTTTCATTATGAAACCAATGATGCCAAAGTAACTTGGCAATAATCATCATGACAACAGCAGCAGATCTTTGGAAACTTGGTTGCATGCATTAGTCCTAAATATAATGCTCTTGATTATGAAGAGACTAATTGTTATGTTTCACTGTTTGATCGCCAGCGGAGGCCCATGCGGCGCCGGTATGAATCTCCCGGTATGTATTCGGATGACGACGCCAATAGTGATGCGTCCAGTGCCTGTTCGGAGCGGTCGTACAGCTCTCGAAACGGAGGAGTCCCTCACTACCTGCGGCAGACAGAGGACGTGGCTGAGGTCCTGAATCACTGCGCCAGCTCCAACTGGTCTGAGCGAAAAGAAGGTCTCCTGGGACTCCAGAACCTTCTAAAGAGCCAAAGAATCCTCAGGTACTGTACACTAAACTATTCTCAAATAAGGGGCATGGGGGGGGCCATAATGAGGCCACAAAGCTTTCTCAGAAGCTGTATCTCTGCCTAGAAATACCAAAATGACCACCAAGCACCGTGGCTATGGTTAGCAAGTCCAGCTGAATTTACATTCAACTCCTTACATGCTGCCTGTCATTTCTATAGATTTACAGTAGAAGAATCTAGTACTCGTTGGTAGATAATTTCAGAAGATATCTGTGGTTCATTTCTGTTTCTCCTTCCTCCAGCCGAGTGGAACTGAAGAGGCTGTGTGAGATTTTCACCAGGATGTTTGCAGACCCTCATAGCAAGGTGAGCCACTTCAAATGAGCATTGTTCATGAATCTCGTTGATGACAGCATTATTTAATCCCGAATGTTGAGATGCTAATTGAACGTTTGTTTTCTTGCATGTTCTTGTCTTGATTGGATCGGCCATCAGAGAGTAAGTCTGGGTTCTGTGTCTCTATACAGTGACATTTAAATTATTAGTCCATCCTTTTAGTGTATTTCTATCATAAATCTTTGCCCGTGTGTGGCAGGTGTTCAGCATGTTCCTGGAGACTCTGGTGGACTTTATTACGCTGCACAGAGATGACCTGCAGGACTGGCTCTTTGTGCTGCTGACCCAGCTGCTGAAGAAGATGGGTGCTGACCTGCTGGGCTCTGTCCAGGCCAAAGTGCAAAAAGCCCTGGACGTCACAAGGTGTGACCTTCTTTTCTCTGAGACTTTTATGATCTTTTAAAAAGTTTTTTGTGAATGTAAAGGCAGCTTACAGCATGTTTATATATCATCCCATTTCTTCTATTACATTATAAAATACATTTTTTTACCTCTGTTATTTTAAGGCATGTTGTTTTATGGAAGATTTTTCTCCCTTTCATTGTAAAGTACACAAATATGTTTATAAGCCAATAATTTGACATTTTAGACTACGTAGTGCATATTTTCTGATGAAATTTCATTCATTCATTCATCATCTGTAACCCTGTCCAGAGCCTACCCAGAATCATTGGGCGCAAGGCGGGAACACACCCTGGAGGGGGCGCCAGTCCTTCACAGGGCAACACAGACACACACATTCACTCACACCTACGGACACTTTTCTGAGTCGCCGATCCACCTACCAACGTGTGTTTTTGGACTGTGGGAGGAAACCGGAGCACCCGGAGGAAACCCACGCAGACACAGGGAGAACACACCACAGTCCTCACAGACAGTCACCCGGAGGAAACCCACGCAGACCCAGGGAGAACACACCACACTCCTCACAGACAGTCACCCGGAGAAAACCCTCGCAGACACAGGGAGAACACACCACACTCCTCACAGACAGTCA
Organism: Hoplias malabaricus; assembly: GCF_029633855.1. Lineage (NCBI taxonomy): Eukaryota > Metazoa > Chordata > Actinopteri > Characiformes > Erythrinidae > Hoplias > Hoplias malabaricus. The sequence continues at coordinate 3,798,563 of NC_089815.1, read as the reverse complement.
CCCGGAGGAAACCCACGCAGACACAGAGAGAACACACCACACTCCTCACAGACAGTCACCCGGAGGAAACCCACGCAGACACAGAGAGAACACACCACACTCTTCACAGACAGTCACCCGGAAGAAACCCATGCGGACACAGGGAGAACACACCAACTCCTCTGGAGCTGTGTGACTGCAACACTACCTGCTGCGCCACCGTGCCGCCCTCTGATGAATTTATTTAACAAAATTTTATGTTTGTTTATTTTTTTCGTTTGGTTTATGTTAATATTGGTTATTGTACTCTCCAGGGATTCTTTTCCATACGACCAGCAGTTCAACATCCTGATGCGCTTCATTGTTGATCAGACACAGACGCCAAACCTCAAGGTTCACCAATTATATATTTTATTGTTGTATTTCAAGCTGTAAAAATCTTTTTCAATTTCTGCCCAAAAAATTATGCCTTGGCAAGTGAAAGCAGCTGACATCCAGTCCATTTTTTGTAGGTGAAGGTGGCCATTCTGAAGTACATCGAGTCATTGGCTCGGCAGATGGACCCTACAGACTTTGTGAACTCCAGTGAAACGCGGTTGGCTGTGTCTCGTATCATCACCTGGACCACAGAGCCTAAGAGCTCAGATGTCAGAAAGGTGAGTGTATATCAAAAGGTGCCCACAACTGAATTTAAGAAAATGCAGGCTTATTCATAGCAAAACAACCATGAAAACAGGGCTGCTACCACTAGTTATTGCTACGTCACCAACTTAAATGGTGAAGGATTTACATCCTGGTGCCTGTACACTGGTGTTATTAATTGACAAAGTACCCTGAAACTGAAGTGTAATTCACAATTGAATATGTGGAAAAGTGAAAATGGTGTTTAACTCGATTGAATCAATTGTGTGAATTATTTGAAAGCCAATTATTTGTAATTGTAACACACTTTGTGCCGTTCAGAATTATAGTCACCGTGATAAACAGCTTTCAACAGCATTCAAAATACAAGCTAGATACAAAAATTATTTAAATTACAATAATTATGAAGCACCTAGAGCTTTCAGTTTTTGCCATATCTCCCACTCACTTTATAAACGGGCCAAGGACTAGAGCTGTGCTGACTGTGTTTGTGTGCACTGTGACACTCAGACACTCCACAGCTGGGTGAGCGAGGAGCTGTCACTCAGGCTCGGCTCCCTGGCCTCTCTGCCCCTGGAGGGCAACCTGGAGGACAGATGCAAGCAGGTAGTCTCCTCTGACCTCTGACCGCCATGCATGACCTGCACAGACTCGGCTCGAGTTTCTTGAGGATGCTTTTCCTTCGAGAGGACACTTTTTGCTGTCCACGATTTAAGGCTCTGAATAATGCAACTGTGGGACGAAAGCTTGACTTCTAGTTAATCACTCTGAGGACTCTGGTGCCTGGGACTTTGTAGCCATCTGATTATGTATTTAACCATGATGCATGTCCTAACAATTTCTTCTAATCCCTCCCTTCTCTACCTGAATGGATGCAATGCTTGTCTTATTTATGTGGAAGGGTAACCAAAGTGAGATGGAGTATTTGTGTAACATAAAGAACACATGTCTAAATCATAGAATGTAATATACACATCATATTTTATACCATTCACGTCCATATGGATAGGGAGGAACATCCTAATTCCTGGTGGGTGTTGAAATAAAAAAGAAATATAAATCAATCAATCTACAAATCCTATGTTGGGTCAATAATTGTTAATACCAACTTCTGCATGAGGGCCACTATCTGTCGACCAAAGGCTGCTCTCTTTCATTCTTCCATTTCTCCTTTCAGAAGGAATCTCCATATTTTTCCTTGACGACTGCATCCCCTCACTATGTTTAAATGGAAGTGGTATCCCCCGGGAATCTCTGAGTGTTAGCCCTGCTCTCACTCCTGTCTGATTGTGTGTTTCAGGCTGCTCAGATGGTCCTGATCTGTCTGTTTGAGCTCAACACTCCGGAGTTCACCATGCTGCTGGGAGCTCTCCCCAAAACCTTCCAGGACGGAGCCACCAAACTCCTGCACAACCACCTGAAGAATTCCAGCAATGCCTCAGCCATGGTACACTCTCTACACTCGCCAGAGCACACACTGGTGTGACGGCTGCATATGTCTGTGGTGATATAGCTTAGTTCATTTATTCTTTATGTAAAAATGATGTCAAAATTAAGACTCATTAATCTCATTCCAGGGTTCGCCGAGCAACACAGTGGGCCGCACTCCTACACGTCTCTCCAGTAGCCGCACCAGTCCGCTGACCTCTCCCACAAACTGCTCTCATGGAGGTCTTTCACCAAGGTACAGCACGCCACAAGCTTCAAATGATCTACAAATCACAGAGGTCCTTATTCAAATAGGACTGAGACTTTGAGTTTGGGGCTAGAAGAGATCTTATAACATGAGCACAGGTCTGGGGACTATTTTGAACAGTGTTGAGGCTGATTTGCAGGTTTAACTTGGTAAACAGAAGGTACAGAAACAACCTGCGAAACAGTAATGCATGACAAAACTTAGTGATGCACAATATAGCGGCAGCCAATACAGGGGGTCCTCGACTTACGACGTTGATCCGTTCCTACGTCGCGTCGTAAACCGATTTTCGGTGTAAGTCGGAACATACGTACATACTGTACGTAAATAACATACTGTAAGCACTTATCCTATCCTCACACCTATCCTCCTCAGTCCCGAGCCGCTTAACCGTGTATTCTTCCGCCGCGCCGCACCAAACACGAAGTTCACGTTACGACGTTTACGACACAAAACCACTTAAGTCGAAACAAGGCTTTATACAGTAAATGGGAGATGTGTCGTAACCATGAAACATCGTAACTCGGGACTGACGTAACCCGAGGACCTCCTGTATGTGGATTTTTTAAATTATTGTTATTGGTCTGATATTGGAATTTTAGCTGATATTACAACCAATAACTTGGTGCCTATTTTCTGCTTGTGCACTGACACTTGTAAATACACAACTATGTCTGCCGTTTCTACAGAGAACAGTTTCTGGGATTAAATTTCTCCGTGATGAAAACTAATGAAAAAAAATGTCACACACACGGCAGGTTAAACAACAGAAAGATACTCTCAAACACCACAGTGCAGGATCCTTTCTGATATCAACACATGAAAATAGATAAAGTCCTGAGTGTATTACTAAAAACACGATGATAAATGATTTTTTGATAAAAAGAATTTGTTTTGCTTTAATCCGGTGCGAATTGCTTTAATTATGAAAAAATGTATTTATCGGTTATTAATATCGGTGTCGGCTATTCCAAGGTGCTAGTTATCGGTTATCGTATCGGCCCAAAAGATTCTAAATTGGTGCATCCCTACTTCAAGTGTGTTCAATATTGTCCACCAAGTGCAAGTGTGGATACAGGTTTTCTTCTACACTTTTTATCAGTTTGATCAATCATTCATGTTTCTGCTTTGTTTGAATGAGTTCTTTCTGGACATATTATTGGACATCACTTTATTAGCATTGTTATGCTAAAAACATGCTTGTTTCCTACTGTGAACTAGACCCTCAAACTCTCCCAGGTTGTTTCACACGTTTCATTTTTCTCTAAACATTTCTCACATACATTTAACCCACACTTCTCATGATTGTTCTAGTTAGAGATCACCTCTACTCCCTGATATGAGACATAGACACAGAACAAGAGATTGTGTCTGTGTTTGTGAATAATATGTGCTCATTCATTTTGCCACAGTAGTACCTAGCTCAACTCTACGTTTCGTGGGACAGAAATCTCTAATTATTTTAGCTCTACACAGAATCTTGAATCCTCTGAGCTGCATGCTGCTATTAACAAGTTAATCCAGCTTTGCTTCTAAAACTAAATCCATAAACAAGTACATAAAAGTGTCGTAAACTATAAAAAAAATAGCACATAACCCATAAGATTCCATCAGACCATGAAAATAGGCAACATTTTCTCAGCTCATTGGAAATTCAAATCAAAATACACAATATCCAAGAGTTTGTAGACACTCCATATTACAGCCAATACTAATCACACTAGATCAGTATCAAATGTAAGTGAATGTCACAAAATCCTCACAGAACTGGTCCAACATCTAATGTAAAGCATTCCTACGAATCTACGAGTACCCTTGCTTTCAGAAGAAGTGGATAAGCAGGTTCATACAGTGTGTACGAATGGTTGGCAGACACAAGTTAAAAGTATTTGTTCATGGATTTCTGTTGCTTTTTAACACAATCTTATTCTAAATATACGTGTTATCTTTCTAACACTCCTTGCTTTAGTTCACGTCTAAAGCTACATAAATTCTGCTATCCTCCTTTCCTACTACTCTCTTCTCTTTCTGTTTTTCCTCCTCCCTGCTTCATCCCTCGTTCCTGGCTCAGTCGCTTATGGGGCTGGAGCTCGAATGGTGTGTCAAAGCCTTCGTGTCCCTTCACTCCTCCCCCTCCTCCCCCCGGCCCTGCCACCCCCCCTCTGCGGGGCCTGCGCCGGGCCCTCTCGCCCAGGTAACTCTTCCTTGCCTGGGCTAACGTTGTGGGGACAGGGGGCATTGGGGGGCACATTCTCCCCCCTGTAATACAGGCCATTATTCATCATTACGCTTTCCTTGCTGAGTACTGCCTTTCTTATGGGGTCAAATAGGGGTATAACCACTGTAGACATAATGGCTGAAAATGCCCAAGTCAAATTTATGAAAATGTCAAAACTTGATTGTTTTGCTGAACTTAAACTCCACTTACACAGTTGGTGGTTCTGTGTGTGTGTGTGTGTGTGTGTGTGTGTGTGTGTGTGTGTGTTGATACCCACAGCATGCTGGAGTACGACACCGAGAACATGAACTCCGAGGAGATCTACAGCTCTCTGAGAGGAGTGACAGAGGCCATTCAGAGCTTCAGTTTCCGCAGCCAGGAGGACAGCTTTGAGCCAATTAAACGTGACACCAAGAAAGAAGATGCGGTGAGCTTCAGTGCATCTGTACACAGTAAACCTATCCTTGGCTCTAACCAGAATGTGCTCAAATGAATATGCCCCCCCCCATCCCCAACACGATGTAATGTGCACAGGTTTAGACACTAGAAATCATTAGTGAAATAAGCAGTCAATGCCATGGCTAAGAATTTACTCTCTGAAATGGCAATGTCTAAAACAGGCAGATTGAAACAGCCAAGGTTTCTTATGTCATAAATCTAAGGAACCAATCCAGTCACCTTGTTGTGTGGGGCTTTGCTTGAGCTGCATGTAAACGGTGCAGGTTTGTTTTTGTTGTAGCACCTCTCTGACACATTTTGTTTTTCTATCTCTCCTACTTTCTCACAGAGTGGTGTAGCGTCCTCTGCTGCTGACCCCCGGCTACCTGCTGATGTGATGGAGGGGGGCAGGATGGCTCTGGATAATAAAACCTCGTTACTGAACACACCATCCCTTCGACAGTTCCTGGGGCCCAAAACACGGGAGTACAACCCCTACAACTACACCGACTCTATCAGCGCCTATGACAAGGGAGCCCTACGGGAGGCCATGTTTGACGATGATGTGGAACAGTTTCGGGACGGTAAGATCCTCCAATGTCTGCGGAGGTACATTTAAATTCCTAAAAGGCCTCTACTGGGAAGGTTCCACGCTACATGTGAGAACCATTTGTTTTAGCCACAAGGACATTATTATGGTAAGACACTGATGTTTGATGATTAGTTTTGAATCTACAAAAGCATTATAACTCACCCCACAGTTATCAAATGGTGCTCCATCTGATCTCCAGAGAACAGTTCCACTGGTCCAAAGCCCAATCCTCTAGGGTTTTATTCCCCTGTAGCCAACGCTTGACTGATACATTGTGACTTTAAACTTATGTGCAGCTTCTCCAGTGTGTCTTATTTTATGTCATTATTTCTCTGGAGTTTATAAAAGCTGTATGTCCACCATGGGACATCCAACTCAAACCTTTGGAGTTATAATAATGTAGCATGAAGCACGTCCAGTTACAATAATGAAGGGTTCACTGCTGTTTCAGGTCGTCTGCAGGATTTTGGAGAAAACAAACTCATGCATCCCAAAGGTTTCTCTGCTGGTAATGTTTGTTCTTGTGCTCTTTCAAAACTTACATTCTGTGCCGAGTTTTCTATTGCAGATTAAAAATACGTCTTTATTGTGATTGGCCAGGGCCCACGCAGCACTTGGAGCTGGTTGGTGACCTGCTGAAGGAGCTGTCCAGTCACAGCGAGCGTGTGGAAGAGAGGCGGGCGGCTCTGCTGGAGCTGTTGAAAGTTACTCGTGATGACAGCGTTGCCGTGTGGGAGGAGCATTTTAAAACCATGCTGCTGTTGATCCTGGAGACACTCGGGGACAAGGACGTGAGTGTCACTCTACTCTGTGCCGTATAAACAGACATGAGCATTATAAGGAGTGTGCCTTATCTCATTAGACACATATCTCTAGGGCTGTATTGAGAAAGACAAGCTCTGAAAACACCACAGTTTCTGTCAATCTTTATACTGTGGGAATGCAACTCAAAATGGTGCGTCTGAAAGAATGTGTAGATATCAAGAAGCTTAGTTAAAATGTTCACACTCTTCTAATCAAACAAAGAAGCAGCTGGTGTCCTCAGAACAGCGGAGTCTAGATTTGACTTCACTGTTTTGTTTGGCATTACTTATTAATTCTCTCTAAAAGTAAATAAATGTAGGGCAAACCGTGTCTTTTTACTGTAAATGGAATTAACTGAGACAGGCTTTCTGAAGTTGTGAAGAGCCAAGTGTAAACATTTTTCTTTTCCTGCTCAGCACACAATCCGAGCTCTGGCTCTCCGGGTTCTAAAGGAGATCCTGCGCAGTCAGCCTGCACGCTTCAAAAACTATGCAGAACTCACCATCATGAAAACACTGGAGGCCCACAGAGACTCCCACAAAGAGGTGAGACAAATACGGACAAGGGAAAGCCTTGTAAAATTTTGAAGGCCTTATCAGGTGTTGAAATTTTAAGCTGCATATACTTGATATATTCGGTAGTGTTGGTCCTGATGACTCTCGCAGCACAACAAAGAATAAACTATACAAAATAAATCTTGAATTACAGTGACAGTTGAAATTGAGGAGGTGTTATGTTCTAACATTATTTCAGAAGGAATAAAGAGCTTATGATGTATTATTTCTAGGAGTGGTTCATGTTATGACTGAATTATTTGATTATTTATTTTGTTCTACTATAAATCATGCTATAAATGTCCTCATATGAATGCCTGTATTTACTGTAGTTATGTTATTATGTTCATTCATTCATTATCTGTAAGCGCTTATCCAGTTCAGGTTCGCGGTGGGTCCAGAGCCTACCTGGAATCATTGGGCGCAAGGCAGGAATACACCCTGGAGGGGGCGCCAATCCTTCACAGGGCAACACTCACACATTCACATCTACGGACACTTTTGAGTCACCAATCCACCTACCAACGTGTGTTTTTGGACTGTGGGAGGAAACCGGAGCACCCGGAGGAAACCCACACAGACACAGGGAGAACACCCCACACTCCTCACAGACAGTCACCCGGAGGAAACCCACACAGACACAGGGAGAACACCCCACACTCCTCACAGACAGTCACCCGGAGGAAACCCACACAGACACAGGGAGAACACCCCACACTCCTCACAGACAGTCACCCGGAGGAAACCCACGCAGACACAGGGAGAACACACCACACTCCTCACAGACAGTCACCCGGAGCGGGAATCGAACCCACAACCTCCAGGTCCTGCGTGACTGCGACACCTACCTGCTGCACCACCGTGCCGCCTAATTATATTCCATGAATGGTGAACTTCCACTCCGAGGATTACAATAACATTTTATCACATGTCATCTGCTGATCAGGTGGTGCGAGCTGCTGAGGAGGCTGCCTCCACCCTGGCGGGCTCCATCCACCCGGAGCAGTGCATTAAGGTGCTGTGTCCCATTGTGCAAACTGCAGACTACCCTATTGACCTGGCTGCTATTAAAATGCAGACCAAAGTCATTGAGCGCATTCCCCAGGATTCGCTTCACACATTGCTGCCTGACATCATCCCTGGGCTGCTACAGGTACAAACAGCCTTTAAGCCAAATTACATTTACTCTAATTGCAGTTATTCAGACTAGTATTTTAACTGCAGCCTAAATGTGATTATTTTCTTTAAATTAAAGTTTAGCACAGTGTTGTTTTTGGCTTGGAAGTGCAGTGTCATATTTCCTTTGTTTGCATGCATGTGTTTCAGGGTTATGATAACACTGAGAGCAGTGTGCGGAAAGCCAGTGTGTTCTGTCTGGTTGCGATCTATTCTGTGATCGGGGAAGAGCTGAAACCACATCTTTCGCAGTTGACGGGCAGCAAGGTAAATCTGTAAAATTTAACATGAAAACTGAGCGTTTCTTTCAGTGCGTGTTTGTTTCTCTTCCTCCCATTAAGAAAAACATTCTTGTTGAATAAAAAGCTACAGATCCTTACTCATCTCCTTCATATTGTCTCCTGACAGATGAAACTGCTGAACCTGTACATCAAGAGAGCTCAAACAACCAACAGCAACAGCAGCAGCTCCTCTGACATCTCTTCCCACAGCTAAAAAAAAAACCCTTTCCAAAACCAGGCCAATCACAGCTTCCATCCCAGTCCAATTCAGTCCGACCAGAAAGATCAGTTTTATCTCAAAACACATGCACAATCTTGTTCTAACCCCTTAAATGCTATGGGTCTTTAAGCATGGGCCATACTGCAGTTCCTCTCTAATCCACATAATAAGCCGACAGGTTAATGGTTAGTAGTCATTTTTCCCATGTGCCAGTGGGACTGGACTGGACTGGCCTGGAGAGCAGTTGTGTCTGGGTCCAGTTGGCCTGTTTAGCTGTATTCTCCAATACTCTAAACTGTTCAAAAGCATAATTATTTGTTTTTCTAAGTCTTTTTTTTTTGTTACATCATTCCATCACCATTTTGTTACAATCTCTGCTTTTTCTCCTCGTGACTGGGGGCAGGTTTACCACCGCACATCACCAGATTTGGACTGATTGCACAAACGATCCCAAGAATGCAAGAAAACATTTGGACTAATCCCCTGCTGTGGTTCTGTCACCTTGTGTCAGTTGCTTCCATAAACCAGGCATTTTCTAGTGAATGTAAGAATTTGTGGACATTCGCCCCCTCTGTAGATTTAGTAACAGATATCCAAATCACTGCTGCCTCCGACTTCTGGAAAATTCTCTTTTTGCATGTCAAGTGTTAGGAACAGTGTTCATCTTTTGGGGCATTCAAAACTATATATGCAAGAACAGAGATTGTATTTGTACAGTGATTGTTTAATTTTGCCATAAGGGAAGAGAGGTAAAAAGATGAAGGTTAAATGTATTCCTTGCTGTCTTTAAAAATACATGTACAGAAGATTTCATGTCCCATTGCACATCTTATTTTGCTTGATGATCCTTTGGCTGGTCCAGTGACTTACTCGAGATTAAGGCGTGCTCAGAATCAAATACTGCAAAATGTATTGGGAATATGAATATAGTTTGCTGCCTTCTGGTTTGAAGAACAAGCTAGTGTCCAATATGACTGATTCAAGAAATCCTTGTTCACAATCTTAAGGACATTTATAGGCTTCGGCTTGTAGCAAACCTCAATCACTAGCTGTGTTTGGTCATTCTCAAATTGGAAACACCACTGAAGATCTACAAGCTCTGATGTCCCATCCTTAGTGGAATTCTAAAGTTTTTAGAGCAATAATTCTAATGAAAAATGATCCAAATTGGATTAGTCAAACCACTGTTAAAATCCAATTTTATGGTTTTTGGAAGGTGTGTTCCTGTGTGATCTTTTAGAGCGTTTAGGGCCCTTACAACATATTTTAAGCTGCTTTGAATCAAACCATAGCTCTTTAATTGTTATAAAGTGCTTTTGATGAATGTTGAAAGTATGTTTTTGTGTTGATTTACTTAAACATTAGGCCTTACCATGTACTGGTATCCATACAATGTTACTGAAATGTTACTGTTGTCTCAAATGTGAAGATGCCTCAGTTGTATTCGAAAGGGCTGGTGACTGAAATTGTTTTAAAAGTTCTTATATTCCGTCTGGAGCTCACTCCATTGCTGTTCTACTACACTGTGTGTAGCTGTTGTCTTGGGAAAACGGTGGAAGGTTTGTGACGCATTGTTAAAAATTAACCAGCTAAAACCACATTTACCAACTGAGAATTTTTATCAGTGGCAAACCTGATGGAAACTGAAGATAGTAATATAAAGAATAAGTCTGAAAAAATCCCCCAAAAACTGGCAGTTCTGTCACACAAGCTAGCTGCTAGCGCTAAATGACAGCAAGCACCAACTAGTTAGCTCTATGCCGATGACGTCATGCTAACTGCTGGCTTCTGTATACTGTTAGCCATGTTAGCGTCAGAAAAATGAAAGATATGAAGTTATTATTTAATCAAAAGTAAATGTTGCTACCAGTGAATAAATCATCCTAACAGTGCCATCTATTCACTGTTGACCACGACAGCTTTAAAAAATATAGAATGAAAAAACAGTGAAGTGGGAAAAGCTTATTTTGACAACGAACAGCCAGCAGTTAGCATTATCCAGAACATCATGCTAATTGTGGCTTCAGTTCTCTGTTTGCCAGGTTAGCATGTTTGTTTGAACTAATAGTTGATGAAGACTTTAAAATCTGAATCTGTAATGGACTGAAGAGTTTCTCCTGCATGCGTGTGGATGCATGCGTGTTTTAGCGGTGGCTCTTTGTAAGGTCATCTCCAAATCTGTTTTGGATCTCCTGCCATCGACACAGTACTGTAATGATTTGTGCAGTAAGAAATTTGTACTGTATGTGAAGCTAAGTGAGCTAATGTAGGTGACTGAGTAATAACTCTCCTGGTTGTGTGTATAGTGTAGATATGTTTACATGTAAACTTTTTCGCATAGACTGCTTTTTGCAAACCTTCTAGCATCCTAGGCTTTAAGAACATCACAGTGTGAATATACTCACTGCTAATAGTGAAAGCCACATATTATGTTACATTTGTTCAGTCAAGCTGCGAATATGGTTGTGTATGTGAGAGAGAGAGAGAGATACAGAGAAAGCCAGTGTTTCATAGAGGACTGTTACAACTGCAGCCAGTACAATGCTTATCGCTTTTGCTGACGTACTGAAATTTTAGACAATGCCACCTCTTGCTTGCTGCGCATGCCTTTTGTTTAGCTGCTGTTATTTAATATATCCATATCTGTATTTATACATTTGTTTTACTTTGTGTGCTTTATGGCAACTGTATATAGGACCCTGTTTTTGTTAACGTTCACCTGTGAGAGAAGTTGCAATTCTGTAAACTTCATTTGCTCTAGATAAACGAAACCTGAGAGTTTTCCATCCCTAAGTCTCTGACTCTTTCTTTACACTCACATTTGTGAGGAAATCAAGGGTTAAATATACTTTTAGTTTGGTCTATAGTTTGTTCCTGTACTTAAAGGTTTCTCATATTGCAGCTACAATTTTTTTTGAATAACATTCTAGAATTGCACTATATTTATATCCCTCTAAAAAGGGTCGCGGTGGGTCCAGAGCCTACCTGGAATCATTGTGCGCAGGTGGTAATACACCCTGGAGGGGGCGCCAGTCCTTCACAGGGCAACACAGACACACACACACACATTCACTCACACCTACAGACACTTTTGAGTCGCCAATCCACCTACCAATGTGTGTTTTTGGACTGTGGGAGGAAACCGGAGCACCCGGAGGAAACCCACGCAGACACAGAGAGAACACACCACACTCCTCACAGACAGTCACCCGGAGGAAACCCACGCAGACACAGGGAGAACACACCACACTCCTCACAGACAGTCACCCGGAGGAAACCCACGCAGACACAGGGAGAACACACCACACTCCTCACAGACAGTCACCCGGAGGAAACCCACGCAGACACAGAGAGAACACACCACACTCCTCACAGACAGTCACCCGGAGGAAACCCACGCAGACACAGGGAGAACACACCACACTCCTCACAGACAGTCACCCGGAGGAAACCCACGCAGACACAGGGAGAACACACCACACTCCTCACAGACAGTCACCCGGAGGAAACCCACGCAGACACAGGGAGAACACACCACACTCCTCACAGATAACAAAATCAATAATTAGAAATTGATTTCAAGCTAATTCAGTCTAATTTGCTAGTGTGCGTTTGGCTAACTCTCATTTCATTACTGACCTGGCAGCAGTGAGAAACTTACAGGTGATTTCATCAGGAAATGGCAGCAGATTTAGTAGGTGGAATTCACAACTGTAAAATGCTGCTACCAAGTAACAGATGTGATATCATTTTAACACCCAGAGTTTATTGGCCTGAATGCATTAATGTTTGGAATTGTTACAGATGAATAAACTAATTTTTTCTAAATCAGATCTATTAATTAATCTAATGATATCAATGAAAAAAAGGGGCATTGTTAACAAGTTTTATTAAAACGTGTTATTAAGCTGTGCCACTACATGTGGTCCCAACAAAAAAGGGCTTTGAGAGGGCTTTCATTCGTCCAGAGCAACATAAACTATATTACTACACATACGCTCCTAGACTGAACTACGTATCACTATCTATTTCCCCTTCAACACACTGAACTGAAGGACATGAGCACACTCTTACAAAGATTTTTAACTCAAGCAGAGCCAGTCATCACCTGCTCCGATTGAAGTTTGGAGAGGGAAGTGTTAATGAAATTCCCTTTGATGTTTCAGGTGGGTTTTTGAAGGCTGGAACTGTGAGTTACTCAAAAGGACCTTACATGTTTCCACTTCTGTAGGGTTCCCTCTTCTTCTTACCCTTGGCTTTTTTCCTGCAGGTCCTAAGGATATTATACAGCACTGTGTAAAAGTTACAGACCACCCTTATTTCCAGTCAGAATAAATTAGATGCAAGTTGGTCATTTTCATCTTCAGTAAATAAATAAACGGTAAATATATTTAACTGAAAATTTCACAGGGCAGCACGGTGGCGCAGCAGGTTAGTGTCGCAGTCACACATCCCTGTGTCTGTTAGTGTCACAGTCACACTGGAGGCTGTGGGTTTGATTTCTGCTCCGGGTGTTCTCTCTGTGTCTGCGTGGGTTTCCTCTGGGTGACTGTCTGTGAGGAGTGTTCTCCCTGTGTCTGCGTGGGTTTCCTCCGGGTGACTGTCTGTGAGGAGTGTGGTGTGTTCTCTCTGTGTCTGCATGGGTTTCCTCCGGGTGACTGTCTGTGAGGAGTGTGGTGTGTTCTCCCTGTGTCTGTGTGGGTTTCCTCCGGGTGACTGTCTGTGAGGAGTGTGGTGTGTTCTCTCTGTGTCTGCATGGGTTTCCTCCGGGTGACTGTCTGTGAGGAGTGTGGTGTGTTCTCTCTGTGTCTGCGTGGGTTTCCTCCGGGTGACTGTCTGTGAGGAGTGTGGTGTGTTCTCCATGTGTCTGCGTGAGTTTCCTCCGGGTGACTGTCTGTGAGGAGTGTGGTGTGTTCTCTCTGTGTCTGCGTGGGTTTCCTCCAGGTGACTGTCTGTGAGGAGTGTGGTGTGTTCTCTCTGTGTCTGCGTGGGTTTCCTCCAGGTGACTGTCTGTGAGGAGTGTGGTGTGTTCTCTCTGTGTCTGTGTGGGTTTCCTCCGGATGCTCCGGTTTCCTCTCACAGTCCAAAAACACATGTTGGTAAGTGGATTGGCGACTCAAAAGTGTCCATAGGTGTGAGTGAATGTGTGTGTCTGTGTTGCCCTGTGAAGGACTGGCGCCCCCTCCAGGGTGTGTTCCTGCCTTGCGCCCAATGATTCCAGGTAGGCTCTGGACCCACCGCGACCCTGAACCGGAAAAGGGTTACAGATAATGAATGAATAAATGAATGAAAGTTTCACACAAGCCTCAGATCCTCAAAAATCATATCAGTGCTTTCTGTTCTTTCCAGGGCATTAAATCTGCAGGGATAGCTTTTCCTGTAGTTGTCAGGACAAAAGTGCTCCTGAGTGCAATGAAGAACAGGGCTGATAAATTGTTCATCTACAGATAGGCCACAAAAATGTAGATGTACAATGATATAATTAATCTTTCAGGAAGGTGAACTTCATAAAGTGGAAGCACAAGCCAGGGGTCATTAATTAAGTGACCAGTGAGATGTAGCACAGGGCAGTGGTCAATGAGTGGAAGTAGGGTTTTCTAATAAACCACTGGAGTGGAGAAGATTCTAGCAGACTGGCCTTGCAGGACCTGAAAGTGACAACAGGGGGAGCAGTAGTACTAAGTAAGATGTGATACCCAAAACTGTCTAGATCACATCTAACCTTGACCTACGCGAGACAATTTAGCAGACACATAGAATATTTATCACAGAGTATTAAATTAATGAATAACTCTATAGCGATGTGATTTCAGTATGATTTTGGTTCTTCAAGGTTATAGAAGTCAGAATAGGAGTAGAAGAGTTGTGAACTATAGAACAAGATACTCTAACACCTACAGATGGAAACATCCGCAACGCCTCCTCTTAAACACATGGGTAGTAAAGTTTTTTGCAGCAGGACTCTGTAAAAACTGGTGTTTCTTTTCCTGCAGTGTCCTATGAATAAAATGATGGCATTATAACAGTGATAAAGGATGATTTACTGGTAATTGGATAAATAAATGTATTGATACACGTGTCCCGACAAGCCATCATTGTTCCTTACAATCAACCGCAAGTGTGTCATCTTCTCCACAGTCCATCACAAGGGGGAATATCATGGGCACTGAAGCTGAAAATGGCTATACAGCAGCTCCTCTGGATCTTGATTGCGTTTCTCAGGCCTGTGTATGAGCGGCGGCGCTGAGTGTTTTCCTCAGGCTGTCTCCACTGACAGATACATTTACATCAAGTAATTGATTTACTGTAGAATTCATCCGATGTCATCAATCATTCAATTCTTAGCACTGAATGGCTGAAATTACCTGTTCACCGTTTGGCCACTGGAATACCAATTTCAGCTCAAGCTCCTTCTGAATGTCTCAGTTAGGTCTGGAGCTCAGGCCTGGAGTTTCTGTCCGTGAGGAGATTCAACTGTATCCGCTACCTCACTGTCAGTACTAAGACCTTCAAGTCACTATTTAATAGAAAAGAAATTAATAAATACTGGGGGCTCCTGAGTGGTGCAGCGGTGTGCATGCCCCATCATCGAGGGATGCCTCAACCATCAGAGTCACCATAAGCCAGAGCGGGCGTCTGTTGATTGACGTGAAATATCTGAGCGGTGAGCGTTCTCCTACAGCATGCTGAACTGTCCAGTGGTGGAGGATGGGTGTGGGGTTTAGTACTGAGTCTAACATAGGCCTGCGGTTTCCTCCTCACAAGCTGAATCCACTTCCCCAGTTATCTTTATTATAAATGGGTTAAGGAATATATTTTATTTCACGAGGGACATTCAGTAAGTTGTCAGTATGAATATAATCATATTTTCCTGCATTATTATAATTTTATAATGGTTCTAGGACGTGACAATCACTAACCATTAGTTGCAAATATTGCAATCGCTATGAAAACTAAACCACTCCGAATAACACGAGTATGTTGACAACATTTGAACCTGGTGCTGTGTGTGACAGTGGATTCCCTTCAGCCAGGACTCAGCCCTGAGGGATTTATACCTGTTCCCAATGTTTTTTCCGATGAGAGCGATAAATGACCATTTTTCAAATAAAGATTATTTTTTTTCTCAGGAAATTAGAAGCTAATTGCTAGATCCAGAAAATGTAAAGACATTAGGGTAATTACACGAGAATGTATAAATTAAATGTGTTTAACATCATACATATACTAAGAACCTATTGAACAGCCTGTTATATATTAAACATTATTTTATATTTCTATATACACTTTTAAAATGTGGCAAAAAACGTTCTAGATCAAAGCCTCAGAAGAACCACTTTTAATTAAAATATATATATATATTTTTTAAATATTAAACCATTGTTTTTAAACAGTGTAATTTTATAGCATTATTATTATTATTAGCATCATAAATATATTAAAAATAAAAATGTTAAACCTTTAATACCTCATTATTAAACCACAAAATAATGTGTGTAAATCAGTGCTTTTTTGTTGTTGTTGTTTTTTACCACAGACCTAATGTTGACTCTTCCTTTTATAACTCTTTAAATACAGTCCTCGTACATTTTCATTATTCCATTTATAATTAGAGCAACACATGACTGATGGTGGATTTATGTTTCATTATAGGACCACAGCGCACTGCCTCCTTCTGAGACTGAATCAAGTTCATCAGAAGCTGTTGCCTGTGTAAATGCGTTGGCCTAAATCTGTAAACTTCTCTCCCAGAGCACCTGTATTTATTGCTTTAATGTGAAGCTGGAGCAGAGTGTGAATGCTGTAGGTATTAAAATGAGCCCAGCGCAGGCCTCTCTTTCCTCTTCCTCTTTATTCCCTTGTTATATTTTCTCTCTCTCTGCCGCTTTCATTTTTCGAGCTCTATATCTTTCTATTGTCTTTCTCCCGTTATCCTTTTTTTCCCTAATTTCTCCTGTATCTTATTCTGTCATTTTTCTTTCTTTTCATCCCTTTTTTTGTTTTATCCCCCTTCTCTCTCTCTCTCTCTCTCTGGTGGCCACGTCTCATCTCTGTCCTCATCAACATGCAGCCCGCCACTGAAAATTAATTTTATTAAAGCCCTCAATTCCCCCTTGCCCACCCCCTCCACTCTCACTCTCTCTCTGTTTAAGCATCTTTTTAGTGTATGATTAGCGCTCGTTTTCCCGAACCTGGGTGAGGAGTGGCGGCTGGGTCGCCGAGGTCGGCCCACTGAAAGAGAGCCGCTTCATTGTGCGGTGACTGGATCATAAATCATCGGACGTTTTCTATAAATCACGGCAGATGGCAGGGAGCTGGCGAGGGCCCGTAGGGGCCGCGCCGGGCCCCAGTGCATGCTGGGAAAGGCCGGGCAGCAGCAGCCGGCCGCGTAGGAGGTCAGGAGCGCGGGAAGGGAGCGCAAGCGAGAACAGGGAGAGCCAGGAGAGTGGGGAGTCTGTGGCAATGAGATGCAGAAGCTGGAGGTCCGAGAGAGAGAGAGAGAGAGCAAGAGAGTGAGAAAGACCCCTCCGCAGTGTTTAACGTGTCTTAATCGGCCTGATTAATATGTATGCGCTTGCCTCCCGCCGGCCCATGTGAGGCCTGTCAGATTGACATTAAAACGTCTCGTTGTTGAGGGGTGGTGGGGTGGCGGTTGGACTGTGGGGGGCTGAGCCGACCGTCCCATCATCCATTCTGATTATGAAGATGTAATTGAGCTGAATATGGGCTGTAATGCTGTCACAATGCAGCACAGTGTCAGACTTTTCACACAAGCCCAGTGTCATTATCTCAGCCAAGACTGAACCACACTCTGCACATTACTACAAACACACACACACACACACACACACAGGAATCATTTCCAGGTTGCCGGAGAGGGTGGGGAGCTAAATACTAATATATATATATACTTCCTGGGAACAATGGTACAATATTAAGAACAGTAGCTCTAAAAAAGTGTTCAGTAACATATCAATTCATCCAGTTTCTATAAGTTTGCGCACCTTTAGCCTTGAGTTCTTTACTTTTGTGTAAAGTTGTATTATACTTGGCACTTTAAAACACTCACACCTGGGCTGACTGCCCAAAGCTCAGAGCTCAGCATCACTGAAAGTGTCTTGGATCATAACTTGGATCATATGAGAATACAAAACAATGCAACCAACGCAACCAAAACTAGACTTTGTTGTTGTCTCTAATTCTTTAAGGGTTTCTAATAAAGTGGCCAGGAATGCGAGCAATGAATATAATCATTTTGTTATTGTATCAGGTATTTGAGCAGATGCTCTGTTTGTCACTGTCTACTTCCTGTTCATCTCTCACTGGAATAAACATAAAACAAAACCTAGGCCCTACTCTGCCTACTACTGTGAGATTTTTACTCACCAGCCGTCCTTGCTTTTACAATGACCCAAGAGGCCTGGACAAACACAGCTCCAAGGAGGATGGCCTTCTGCTTCAGTATTTTGTGCTTTTATTTCTCCAGACATCTTTATGGCTCAGGTGCGTCGGCTGGATATTTAAACACTGGCCTGTTTCCGTGGAGCCCAGGTATCGTCTGTATTTACACTCCACACCTTTATCGGCCATTTGCAGCTGAAATGCAAAACACAAAATGGAGGTATTCAGTCTGTGTACTTATTTATAAAGAAAAATTAAAGTATAAAATTTAAAAAATGGCCACATACAGAAACAACTTCGCTGAAGAAGCTGCCAGTCACAAACTATTTTTTTTCTGATGTCACAAATAGTAATACATCTAAACATCAGACTCACTCAGTCTTTAGGAATGTAGTTTGTCTATTCGTGCTGAAGTTATTACAATGTTTCATCCTGAGGAGAAATGAGGGATTACAACCAATCAGAAAAGAGTTCAGTTATGTCTCAGAGATACTAAAAAATCTTGATTAATTCCAAAGGATAAAGATAGGTTGAAATTAGTCATGTACGAATAAATTAAGACAGTTGTGGGTAAAAATCTCGAGAAAAAATCTCAGTTTTTAATGAATATTTACAATTTTCCTTTTTTTCTGTTTAAAATGAATAACTAGTGTCTTCACTAAATTTCTTATACAGAGTGTATTTAGTTACTGAAGGTTAACACTTGTCCTGCAGGTGAGAAACTGATGGCTCATGTCTGACGTCTCCACTAGAGGGGGCATTGACGCTGACTATTTGGATTTTTGAGAACAGAAAATGAAGCTTGTTGCTTTCTCGAGCATTAAATAACACACAATTAAAAGATACGAGGTTCCACAGGATGTTCTTTAAGGAACCCCAACAAAGAGTCAGTTTTCGTTCTCTGAGACCCTGTTTGATAAAATGAAAAGTGAAAAAGTCAAATTTTTATTTCCCTTCATAAGGGCCCTCATTTTAAGTTTTTTTTTCTTTTCACCAGAACCTTAATATTATGTGAAGGTGCTATTCTTTTTGAAATGACTCTTCACATACTTACACCTCATTCAGGTCCGTGGAAATATTTTTTATGGAAACCAAAATGGTTCTTCTATTGCCCCAAATAACAATTTTAAGGACTTTAATTTAATTTTATTTATCTTTTCCCCATTTCTCCCCAATGTTTAGGGCATTGCAAATTCCCCACTAGAGCTCCTACTCTAGTCAGTTCAGGGTCGCGGTAGGGCCAGAGCCTACCTGAAATCAATCACCAATACACCTACAGAAGGGAACAACGTGTGTTTTTGGACCCTGGGAGGAAACCGATGCAACCGGAGGAAACCCACCTGGACAGGGGGAGAACACACCAAACTCCTCACACATAGTCACCCGGAGCAGGACTTGAACCCACAACCTTCGTGCCCCTGGAGTTGTGTGACTGTGACACTACCTCCTGTGCCACTGTGCCACCCTCTAACCCTCCAAAATGCCATCACTTAATGCCCAATTATATTATATCAGCCAACAACAACAGAAGCCTTCATTGGTTAGCATCATGGTGACTGATGAGACAGAAGGAGGATCATCCTTCCCACCCAGAGAGGGAGGCTAATTGTGATCTCTTGGACTCCTGGCCTTGGACGTCTGAAGCATCATTGGAAATCGAACCTGTGACCTCTAGATGATAGGGTCAAACTTAGCACTATTATTTTTCAAAGAGCGTTTTTCTTCTATTCATCATTTTCCCTGATGTCCACATATAAGGTTAGTTTGAGTGAATGTGTTCTTTCATTTCTATGTGACCATCTTTATGCCTGAGAATAAAACAGGCAGCTTTTTGTTGCTGTGCCTTTAAGACCCAAACACTGATTGCACTTCTGTTTTGGCGGAGAAAAACCTGAGGAGGAAATAAAGTTCAGGACATTTTTCCTACTCCGCCACATTAGCAACGTTAGCAAGTGCCCTGAACACCACAACACGCAGAGAGAGATATTTTAAATTTCAACATGAAAGTGACTCTCCCTTTGTCAAGTTCTTTGAGCAAACCTCAGCAAACGCTTTGTAGAAGATGGTATATAGGCCAGTGAATAAATATTTATATTCAAGATGAATATTTTTTCAATTGTAAACGTGAACAAAACTCTCCTACAGCTCAGAGTGTAAAATCTACTTATATATTAAGTCTATGGTATAAGACTGTGTATACAGAATAATTCAGTGTTTTTCCTGCTGAGGTAAAAGCCTCCTCCATTAAAACCTTTAAATGGCTAAAATATCAGTATGATGTTGTTTAAACACCAGGAGAAATATCATGGATGAAATAAACAGTCAATGTCATGGCTGCAAATTATTCACAGAGCCAGGTTTTCTTACATCATAAACCTGAGGTACCAAACAAGTTAAATTGTGGGTTGTAGCTTTAGAGCTGCAGGTGAGCAACAGACGGGTAACTGAAGGCAGGTAACAATTAGATATACACAGATGTGCATACAGGATCAAATCTAAGATGTAGCATTAAATCCAACCACGTTTAAGGAAATATTTTGTTTTTTTTACTTGCAAATAACTTCTAAATCTGTCATTGTAAGGAACAGGGATTTTAAGTGTTATATTAATGAACAATGGGGGAATTAAAAAACCTTTGCAGGCTAGTTTGGAGAAAATTAAAAATACTCTAAATGATTTAAATCATCTGAACAGGAGCCTGCTGGACTTGTTTCAAGACAATATTGTGGTGTTTGGTCTGGGAGCAGTGTTGTAAAATGGTCTTTAGAAAAGCTATTTTAACTTTTAGGATGCGTATTTTTCGACAATTTATGTTGTTAATATTATTATTTATATTATATTATTTTGGCTAAAACGGTGGGTGTACCTGAGAAACTGACTACGTGAATGTACAAAGTGAAATTGCTTTGTGGGAACTGTAACGTAGTTTGAAGCTCATAACGGAAAATATATACAAGGACTACATGCTAGCTAACGGTAATGAATGATATACAGTAGGGTGACCAGATCTGAAATGGTAAAAATGAGGATGAGCTTTACACCTTTATTTGCTACACATGGGAAAACATGGGATTTTCTTTTTTAATTCATCCGAGAACTTACATTTACGTTTCGCCATAGCTGCTCGAGATGAGGGTAGGTACAGGAGCTTTGCCTGACGTAAACAAGGACTACTGACGTGCAGACTGACCAATTAAATGTTAACAGAGAAGGTTATCGACCAATAACGGTAGCTCTACAGTCAGACCGTCCAATCAGAAGATTTTAGGCTACTTCACCACGTCCCCTTCTCACTCAAGCGAACCAATCGGAGTAGGGGAGGGCGGGACTAGTTTGTGAGCGAAACTTCTCGAAGTTCTATGTAAGCTCTAGAAAAACAAAATCCCGGACGTTTGTGAAATTCCGCCCGGACATTTTTTTTAAGTCTAAAAAAGAGGACATGTCCGGGTAAAAGAGGACGTCTGGTCACCCTATATACAGGCAAAATAATGTTTTAAAATAAGCTATTCGTAACAATTTAAATGCAACTAAATTTTAAACGTTTAAAACCTACCTGTTGGTAAAAATCGTCATGAACTGTATTTCAACCTTTTTCCCGGTTGGATTGTCCCTTTCCAACTGCCATATCCAAACAGCGGGCGTGGCTAGGTAACAGAGTTACTGTCATTCAAAAATGAATTGACCAATAAAGATTTAAGATGGTGTGTAATACCCGCCCACCTGCAAAGGGCACCAAAAATCAGAAGAAAGCAAAAGAGAATCTTCCAGAAACGGTTTTTCGGCTAAACCTGAAAATCGAAGCAAAAATCCCCATAAAAAAATTTGTAAATTAGTAGCGGATAAGGGCACAGTGTAATAAAGTAACCAAGTATTTTTGAAATACAAAAATATGTATTTTATTTATTTTATTTTCATCTGAGTCCTCAGTAAGGGAGGAAAACACCCTGGACAGGTCACCAATCCGTCACATGGCATCACACACACCATCACCTGTGGACAATGTCAAACACTTACCAAGTCACTCACACCTGTGAATAATTTTGCACAAACAATCCATTTACGGACACGTGTTTCCAAATTGTGGAGCAGCCAGAGGAAACCACACAGACATGGGGAGAACACACTAAACTCCTCACAGATTGGTGCTGTGTGGCAGTGATGTTGCTTGCAGATTTTGAGTAAAATTTTGGCGTATAATACACTCTTTTTCACTTAAGATGAATATTATCAAACCAGGGCATTTGTTGAATGAAGTAAAACACACCGTACAATTAGGAACTGATTTGGTAACTTTTCGGACAGGAGCTTTGTGGTGAGTTGTGTGGCAGTGGGAAAGCTCAGTGCTCTCTGCTGCACTGCAGAGTGCTGGAGTCTCTGAGGGCCCCTGTTGGCCCCATGAACAATGAGGCTGGGGTGAGTGTGCTGTAATTTAACAGCGGGGTAAAAGATGGCTTCCTCTGTGCCAGTGGATTTATGGCGATGTCTCAGGCTCAGGCCCGCGGCCCTTCTGATCTGCCTTTCCTCCGGTGACCCCTGACCCTCAGGTCGTTAGGGACAGGCTCCGAGCGCTGGCTCTTAATCAGACGCTTTATTTAACGCGAGCTGGGCCGTGGCCCAGAGCCCCTCTCACATCTGGCTGGAATTGCCACCTCTGGTAATTACGCACAATTTCTTTTGTTTATTATTGTTTGTTTTGCCATCCATAAATTGCATCTAATGGTCAGAGCTTGTAAATCATCGGCAGGGGATGGGCTGCGAGTCCTTTTATGTTCAGGAGGGAAATGTCTTCACTGCTCCATTTGCTCTGAGCAAAATAAGCTAAAAGCTATTTAACAATGGTTGCGATTGTTCTATTTTAGAACCAGGTTTCAGTATCATTTCAGTTTGGACTGAGAGGGTTTTTTAGTTAGATTTTCTCTCTGCCACAGCTTTCATGAGTGCTTTGGGTTGGATAGAAAACCAACAGTGACAGTATAAGGATTGCAAATTATAGAGAAACCGGTAGGGTGGGGAGGGAGAGCAGCCGGCAGATTTAGCAAAAGGCTAATTTAAATTGTTCAATTTACTGAGCAGATTTCATTTTAATTTGAATTTAACAATAATGTGATGTTCTATTTTTTATTTGCTCAGTTATTGCTCAGGAAGCATGTTTATGAGACAACGACTTTGCTAACATTACTACTATTAACTAGGACTTACACAGTGTGAGTGCGCTTCCTTAATTCCTTGGAAGAATAAGTTTGAGAGAGAGAGAGACTATCAAAGTGAGGCAGAAGGAGAGAAGGAGAGTAGAAACAGGCTGTTCAGCATGATTCCACACACGTCAGGGATTGTGCACATCCATGTATTCCTCTGGTAGATCACACTTAAAAGAGGAGCAGCCCCATTAGCCTCTCTCTCTCTCTCTTTCTCTCTCTCTCTCTCTCTCTCTCTCCCCCCATCTCTCTCCTCTGTTCATGTCCAGCTGGCTCGGCACCAGGGCTTTCTCTCCCCAGCGAGAGCCCTTCAAACGCTCGCTTAGAAAAGGACAACTGAGGCAAATGTTTCCAGCCCTTGGCTGCTAATGAACATGCAGCTCTCCTGAGCCAGCGCTGTACCAGTTCAGAGGGAATGGCTACAGGACATGAAACAGGCCTGCGGGACGTCCCGTGCGGTTCAGACGGGACGGGGAACTGGGGGGTGTGAGCCGCGCTCTGTAATCGTGGAGCTGTTGAATTATTTGTATTGTCTGCCGTTCTTAGTCCATCATCATTTTGTTTGTCCTAGAGATTTTTAATTCCAGCCTTCAGCATTGCACTTTCAACATTTTGCTTTATATTTTGTTCTGTAAATCACACTAACACCCTCCTAGGCCCAATCTGCAGCACACAGCCTTCAACGCATCTCTTCTTAAATTTACCTTCGTTTCTTTACATTCACAACATTTGAAAGAAGCAGGCGCCCAAGGCCAAGGTCAAACCAGAACCCAAGACCCTAGAGGCTTGTGGAAGTTACAGTATTTTCAAGTTATGTCACCGTATATTTAATGTAAATAGTAAATAGAATACAATAACAATAAAAAAATAAAGTAAATACTTAGAGAATGTGGCCTAAACTTGTATGTTTCTGTACAGAATCAATAAAACAATCAGGACAATTGTACTTTGGCAGTTTTTGAGTCAGAAATGCAAATGATAAAATAGAATTTGAATGTAGCTTAACAACGATGTACTATCCATATGTACAACATACCATTTATTATGGACTGTATTTTGAATCAAATCAATGAATAAACTAATTTTAGCCTTGCATGGGTTAAATGGGCTCGGCTGGTTGTGGTGGAGCTATCTCTACTGGAATGCTAATGAGGGAAGTGGATGTGGGCCATGTGTTTAGAGGTCAGCCGGGACGGATGGGGCACTTTCAGTAATCTGTAATAATCCACTCCGGTCCAGTAGCTCAGGATCCGTGCTATCTGCATTAGGGGACATTCCACCTTTAAAGAGGACCAGACATCTACACCTCTCTGTCCTTGACCTCCAGAATCTTCTCCTTTCTCCTGCTCTTTGCACCTACATTCCATCCCCATCACCAGGGTAAATGTAGGCGGGCGGAGAAGGAGATGGAGAAGGAGGAGAAGTTGCTGGAGGTCAAGGACAAGAGGAGTATGAGTGGCTGGTCTTCTCAAGGTACAATATTCCTTTTCTCCACAGTAGCCACGGGGCCGGCGGCCAAGGGCCCGCACTTGCTGACATTAATGCAAATTACAGTCCGATAATTTAATAACTCCGCCAGCTTGATCTGTCCTTTTTATTACAATTATCATCAGCCAGGGGGTTGCGTTCCATCATCACAAAATAAACATCATCTATCATCCTTGGGTGTGATTAGCCCATGACAGCTTGCGCTAGTCGCTTTGCATAAAACCAGGGCCTAATGCCCTAATGCTGCTCGGACGAGGGTCTGTAGCGAACCCGCTCCATTTTTCACCCGCCCCCAAGACTGGATGCTGTCAGCTGGAGTCTGACTGGGAAAAAGCATCTCCTCCAACAGTGAATTGTGAAGTTTATACTGAATTACACTGACACGGAATGACCCTTCTCCAAGCATTAGGAAGCACTGTGGAAATGTGAGTTTTGGAATTGTAAGCTGGGAATAGTGTTATGTAAAATACAAAGTAATTTGCTGTCTGAATGGTTATTTTAAAAGTAGAAAACACACTTAACAGAAAAACCCACACAAAGATGTAGTTTAAAGTGCAGATCCCTCATTGGCGTCGTGTTAAAAGTGAAGTCTGAGAGGAGGATCTCTGATTTACCTGAACATTTCACGCCCAAAACACTGAATGATTTTGAAATGTTGGGCTTTAGGGATGTTTTTGTGGACTACGAGTGGAGCAACTGTTAATTAGCTCTACTGATCCCTTATAATGCCGCAGCCATCCAAGGCCAGGAGTGCAAGTGTTCCTAACTAGGCTTCTGTCTCTGGGAATGTAAGATGACCCTCCCTTTTCCCCATCACTCAGCACTATTCAAGCCTAAGTGTGTGTGTTGGGTCGTTCTATGCTTAGCTGAACCTATGTCCTTTACACCTTTATTTGCTACACATGGGAAAACATGGGAATTTCTTTTTTAATTCATTCGAGAACTTACATTTACGTTTCGACATAGCTGCTCGAGATGAGGGTGTGTACAGGAGCTTTGCCTGACGTAAACAAGGACTACTGACGTGCAGACTGACCAATTAAATGTTTACAGAGAAGGTTATCGACCAATAACAGTAGCTCTACAGTCAGACCGTCCAATCAGAAGATTCTTAGGCTACTTCACCACGCCCCCTTCTCACTCAAGCGAACCAATCGGAGTAGGGGAGGGCGGAACTAGATTGTGAACGAAACTTCTCGAAGTTCTATGTAAGCGCTAGAAAAAAACAATTTTTTCGGACGTTTGTGAAATTCCACCCGGACATTTTTTTAAGTCTAAAAAAGAGGACATGTCCGGGTAAAAGAGGACGTCTGGTCACTCTAATAAAGATATTTTTAGTGGCTGGTTCTTTATTTGCTTATTAGCTTCTGAAAACGTTAGCATATTAGCTTTTTTTTGCTAAAAACTAACAACAGAAACAAAACTGGCCGCTCTGTTTAAAAAAGGTCCAGTTTTGCAGTAAGAGCAAAATGAAAGGGAAAGTTTTACTGTTTTACTAACACTCCCTGCGTTTCTGTTGTTTTTTTTGTTTCCAGATGGGAGAACTATTAGCTGCTCTGTGACTCCTGATTGTATTTACTCAGCTCCTGTTGGTCGTAGTTGTTTTAATCTCTGGCTTTAAGGCTCAACAGCATTTTTTGGTGCTGTTGGGGGAAGAGAAGAATCAAACGCAGACATATACACAGTGGGCAAAGGAGACAGCAAGTGTCTTTGTTCTAAGGGCCTTTATGGCTTTGTTTTGAAATTCTGAAGGGGAAAGGTCTTCCTACCCAGAGCATTTCTCCCTCTCTTTCTCTCTGTGTATCTCTTTCTCTGACCACAACACAGCAGAATGGTTTAAACCCACAGGCTTTGTGAAGATGTAAGATATATTATTTATGTTCAAACCACCGTTACATTGTTGACCTTCAGTGCCGTGGAGATGAAAGCATGGTGGCCCCTGTGTTTTGGGTCTGGGGCTCATAGAATGATGGCTCTGGAGTTTCTGGAGCTGTTTGTCTTGAGAGGCTAAAAGAGGCGTCTGTGGGAAAGCTTCTCTTGACAACCCAGCATGACTGAAATATCAGCACCAAACATCCAGGGCCCTTTCAACCTCTGCTAATCCCCCGCATGCAAAACCTCATCCTCGCTCTTTGTAGATCAGACCTTATCCTCCTGCGCTCTCACTCTGATGAAGGCAGTAAATGAAGGCCTTGTTTTGGTTCATTTATTTTGTTACTTTGTTTTAGCACTAATTCCTGCTAATACGACACCATTGAAGCTCAATACACTTGCCCAGTTCTGTTGGTGTGTGTTAAGATCCCAACATGATTATTCTTACCTTTGGATTTAATGGGCTGATTATATGAATTAACCTTCAAAGTGGTTGGACGCTGTAGTGGATAATAACCATGGCAAGATTATCTATGTAAGGAGGACTGTCACAATAAAAGTCCTCCATTAAACTTTTGAGTTCAGGTAGTGGTAAATATTTAAATTATTAGTGTAAAATTTTAATACATTTAATAGAAATAAACTAATACTAATTTTACTAATAACTAATGTTTAATCTCAGGAATATAGGATATGGAGAAACCCTACAGAAATAGAAGAATGAAATGGACTCTGTGTGTGTGTGTGTGTGTGTGTGTGTGTGTGTGTGTGTGGAGTGAGTTAGGGGGGTATGAGGTGTAGGGGGTCAAAGTGAGTCCCATGTTGGGGTGTGTGTGGTGGGGTTTTAATGAGGCTCTGGAGGAGAGGAGGTGAAGGGAGGTGAGAGGTGAGAAAAAAAAAAGACATTGAGAGAGAAAGGGAGTCAGTTGGTGAGGGGGAAGCTGCAGCACAGACAGTTTCTATGACCTCCCTCAGCTGGACCTGCTGCTCCACACACCTCCTCACACTCTCACACACTTCTACTTACTTGACGTCCTTTTCTCCTTAATCCTACTTTTGCTGCAATCCCGCTGCCTTCCTTTCAGCCGTGCTGAGCAATCGCACTTATTCCATCTCTGTGCGTGTTTAGCAGGCTCCACCTGCTGAGATGTTTCTCCAGAGAAATAAAGCCTAGGAATCTAGTGTCGCAGTCACACAGCTCCGGGTGACTGTCTGTGAGGAGTGTGGTGTGTTCTCTCTGTGTCTGCGTGGGTTTCCTCCAGGTGACTGTCTGTGAGGAGTGTGGTGTGTTCTCTCTGTGTCTGCGTGGGTTTCCTCCGGGTGAATGTCTGTGAGGAGTGTGGTGTGTCCTCTGGGTGACTGTCTGTGAGGGGTGTGGTGTGTTCTCTCTGTGTCTGCGTGGGTTTCCTTCGGGTGACTGTCTGTGAGGAGTGTGGTGTGTTCTCTCTGTGTCTGCGTGGGTTTCCTCCGGGTGAATGTCTGTGAGGAGTGTGGTGTGTCCTCTGGGTGACTGTCTGTGAGGGGTGTGGTGTGTTCTCTCTGTGTCTGCGTGGGTTTCCTTCGGGTGACTGTCTGTGAGGAGTGTGGTGTGTTCTCTCTGTGTCTGCGTGGGTTTCCTCTGGGTGCTCTGGTTTTTTCCCACAGTCCAAAAACACACATTGGTAGGTCTATCTGTGTAAGTGTGTGTGTGTCTGTGTTGCCCTGTGAAGGACTAGTGCCCCCTCCAGGGTGTATTCCTGCCTTGAGCCCAATGATTCCAGGTAGGCTCTGGACCCACCGCGACCCTGAACTGGATAAGCGCTTACAGATAACGAATGAATGAATGAATGAATAAATGAATCTCAGTGTCTCCTATCTGGTTTGAGTGGAGATCTCAGTAACGTTTCACACTGGGCTCAAGTTTGCTGAGATAATAACACTCGTGCCTTTAGTTAAACTATTATCTCAGTTTTGATGCTGTAAATAACTTTATCTGACATAGAATTATCCTGTCTCCGTTTTGTCTGAGAGGGGGGCTAAAAAAAGCACCGTCCGCCAGTCCTAGCACTGCTGCAGTGCGTCCAAGCGACTTTCACTCTCCAGCCGTGGGCCTGGACGTGATCTTTGGCTTCTAGGCCCCCACCCCCCATCTGTCCTGCCTCCTGAGGGATGGTAGGAATCTTTTCCCACCTATAATGTGTGTGTTTTACACCTCAGGGTGCTAAAAGCCACCAGCACTCTGTGAGGTGTGGAGATGTTCTGAATTTAACTGAGAGGACAGAAAGTTTCATCTTCTCAGGGACAGGAGAACGGACGAGTGTATGGGACATGTGTCAGCTGTTTGTGTTGAGCAGGGTTCCGTACACAGGCTTTAAGGCCTGAGCTTAGCAGAGGAGGGTGGAGCAGCGTATATCCAGCGTGAGGGTTCTGGTCAGGGTGGACTGGAGGGTGCGTTTACTCCACTGATAGGCTGCCAAGCAAAAGCACTGGGGACTGTGGGAAATTACTGGAGGAAACCTATGCAGACACAGGGAAAACACAGGCAGTGACCTAACACGAGGCTTGAACCCAGGACCCCGAGACCTTGAGACAGCTGTGTTGCCAAAATATACTTCTGTCTGTAAATATATATTCATTCTTTTGAAAAATACTAAAGAGAATACAGACCCATCAACACTGTCGCTAACTACATGTTCTTGAGCAAATGTAATTAGCTACTACCTACTTCTGGAGTTGACATCTGCATCAGAAAAAAGCACCAGGCTGTAGATTTAATTATGTGGTGTGGAACATCTGGATCTGGATCTCGACACACACCACTATTTACTGTGCTTTACGTACAGTTTATATGCTAAGCAGCTTTTAAACAATATCTTACCACCTAGTCATTGTCCCGGGTTTCCCGGCTGATAACATTAGCCCTGCTGAATTAATGAGACACATATAATAAAGTAGGGAGGAAGGCGGCGGACAATGGATGCGTGAGAATTTCCACTTATTTGATGAGCTTTTCAGAATCAGATTAAGGACCATTTATCAGTGCAATAAAGCAAATCTCTGGAAGAGCAATGGAAAAAATGATCTCTTTAGATCAAAGCGGATAATGGGAGTCGCCACGGCTTTTTATCACAATCGTCCCTTTAAGTCCCAAATCCAGATGGCATGTTATTCCAAAGCAGATGCTATTTTGCATACAACCAGCGCATGAATATTTATGCTTCATTATTTGGTGACACTGACGAACCTGTAAGTGTTGAGATGCTTCACACAAGCCGCCCTGTAACCCCAGCTAAACACCGCCTGCTGTGGAAATACTGACCACGTGTTCTGGCCAGTGTCTGCTTCTGAAAACAGTGAGTGACTTGTACACTTCCAGTGCAGGTTTCAAACTTGATGAAAAGGCAAGAGGCGCACCTGGGGAAGGGGAATGAAGCTGAGAGGGTGCGTTTCTCCTCGACACCATCCTTCAGAGGGCGCCTCTGATGTGACCGCAAACCAATTAACTGTAATAAATATAATACGACACTTTTGAATCGCCAATCCACCTACCAACGTGTGTTTTTGGACTGTGGGAGGAAACCGGAGCACCCGGAGGAAACCCACGCAGACACAGGGAGAACACACCACACTCCTCACAGACAGTCACCCGGAGGAAACCCACACAGACACAGGGAGAACACACCCCACTCCTTACAGACAGTCACCCGGAGGAAACCCACGCAGACACAGGGAGAACACATCACACTCCTCACAGTCACCCGGAGGAAACCCACGCAGACACAGAGAGAACACACCCCACTCCTTACAGACAGTCACCCGGAGGAAACCCACGCAGACACAGGGAGAACACACCACACTCCTCACAGACAGTCACCCGGAGGAAACCCACGCAGACACAGGGAGAACACACCCCACTCCTTACAGACAGTCACCCGGAGGAAACCCACGCAGACACAGGGAGAACACATCACACTCCTCACAGTCACCCGGAGGAAACCCACGCAGACACAGAGAGAACACACCCCACTCCTTACAGACAGTCACCCGGAGGAAACCCACGCAAACACAGGGAGAACACACCCCACTCCTTACAGACAGTCACCCAGAGGAAACCCACGCAGACACAGAGAAAACACACCACACTCCTCACCCGGAGGAAACCCACGCAAACACAGGGAGAACACACCACCCTCCTCACAGACAGTCACCTGGAGAAAACCCACGCAGACACAGAGAGAACACACCACACTCCTCACAGACAGTCACCCGAATCGGGAATTGAACCCACAACCTCCAGGTCCCTGAAGCTGTGTGACAGCGACACTACCTGCTGCACCACTGTGCTGCCCCTATTATTATTTTCTCCGTTGTAAATGAATGTGGAGGACATTAAAACTATGAAGGAACACATATGGAGTTATGTAGTAAACATAAAAGTGTTAAACAAACCAGAATATGTTTTATACTTTAGACTCTTCACCCCTCCCTCCTCCACCCCTCCATACACACTCTGTACTGGTAGGAACCTTGGATGCACTAAAAGCATGGCTCCTTCAAAATAAAAGTGGATATTTTGTAGTAAACGATTAAATGAATGCCATAAAGTGTATTGCTCTAAATAACAGTCTACAGATCAGACGTTTCCGTGACTGAAATCCTTAAAAACCCTCTGTTTTCTCTGAGAACTCATCCATAAGAACACAGCACTCATGTATGTACGAACAGAACCAGCACCCGCATGTACACACACACAAACACTTTCGCTCTGAAACCTCTCTCCTCTTCTTGCTGACGCCTCTTATCACCTCTCTCCTCCTGTTTTGACAGGTTCTGAGGGGGCTCCTGCTCAGGTGACACGGCGGCTCTCTTGAGCATAACACTGACCCCGATGTTCTGTTGGTGGTTAAAGCGCCCGTATGTTACATTTCTCGTGTTCCTTCAGTGGTACGTGACTCTATTCAAGCTTCTCACATGTCTTTGAATCTGGTTCTTAAGCGTTTATGGGTGTAGGTAAATGAGCTCTTGTCTGATTGGCTGCTGTGTGTAAACAAGTGGAACAAGTTGTTAAAATTAATCGTGAAACCACAGTCGCTCGTCTTGGATCCGTTCGGATCTTTGGATCCTTGCTGAAGTTTTCCGTTTGTGTTCTGTGACAGGAACAGTACAACGTTTAATCGTATTCCCCCATGTCTTCCACTCCGGGAACTCATTGCTGTAATAACAAAAGTGCTGTTTGTTGAATACGTGGTCACGTTTAATTGTATTCATGGTTGTGACATCACAAGTGTTGTCCTGTCTTTAGTTGAGTTGCAGATACACGAGTGCTCACACCTCAGCAGTTCTTCTGGGCACAGTGAGACGTCTAGGTCCTGGTTCTGAAGTGGACTGTTTTGATCTGACCTTTGCAGTCCTCCTACGTGTTCTCATCTTCCGTGTGTGTTCTACCACAGTCCTGGGCTCATGGTTGCTCTTAAAGAGGATAGGGTTGGGATTATGAGAGGGTGTCTGGCTGTAGGTCAGTAATCCATTAGCGGTGCACACCCGCGGAGCCTGTGGAGATGGCTCTACGCTCAGGTGGAGGTGCGGAGGCGTGTTTCCTGCATGTGGGCTACGGGCTGGGTGCAGAGTGAGGGGCAGAGGGGGATGCCATTATCAGCAGACTGATGTGGGGGTGGGAGGGGGGAGTAGATTGAGGGGGGGTAGGAGGGGGATACTGCGGGGGCAGCTTGTCCGCAGCTGGACCCTATTGCTGTCAATTTAAAGCGCCTTGCAAGAGCAGAGTTAGCATTCCTCCTAAAGCTGTCCCATATGAGACAGAGCTACAACATACAGCTGTGTTCCAGTGAGTGTTTACACCTTACATGCTCCATCTCTCTCTCTCTCTCTCTCACCCTCTCTCTCTCTGCCCCCTCACTTGCCCCCACTTTGTCCTTACACAAACACACATCCACAAACTCAGCAGGTATGCTCCATCCTTCCCCAGCTTTCCCTTTCTGCGGGTACTTCAGGTAACCCTTTTGTCTCTGAAGTGGGTTACCCAGGACCCCCTCTCCAACTCTGCCTCGGGGGGCCCCCATTCGCTCTCCCTGACCTTTCAGCGGTGCGAAATTATGCGCGGGGAAGTATTAATATTCACCAGAGCCAGACTTGTGACCCCGGACGTTCGCAGTGGTACCAGCCCCCGGCTTCTATTGGCTGTGCGGTGGTCTTATTATAATGAGGGGGGGGCAGAAGTCAGTAGGACAGAAGCATGAGATATTAATACACCTTATAAATCGCCCCCTGGGGGTTCCTGCCGCCCCTTTGTGCCACCATGTGCGAAATATTCAAGCTCTTCTTCTTCCTCCAGGGTTTCTGCTGCTTAAGTATCATTCTGCTCAGCTTGGTCTTTTCGGTGTGTGTTAAAGCTGCCACTGAGGGTCTCTGGAAGAATCAGAGTGGCTGAGACGGCTGCAGTCTGTCAGGCTTTTAGTCACACAACCCCTCCGGTCCGAGAAGGCGCCTGAGAGCAGGACCAAGCTCTTTAAACTCTCGGCACGCGAGGGAAGTTGTTAGCCTGAGAGATGAGGGGTGTAAGAGCGTGTCTCTTTGGGCCCCCAGGGGCCTGTTGCTGTCTGCAGAAGGGTTCAGGTTTCAGCTTTGCTTCCTTCATGTGTGGCATGCAGGAAGTAGACCTTAGTGTTATTTTACTTACTTCATTTAAAAAAAAACCCAGGAGGCTTGAACCTGGCCTAAAAACAAAAATCCAGTTTCATGAAAAATCTGTTGTTCCGTGCATGTGCCCACCAACCCACACACTGTGAAACAAGATCACCCAAACCGTTTCTGTGGTTTACCTAAGTCAGAAAACACAGGATAAACAAGCTGATCTGATTTTGTGCTGGTGCTTACATTGAGTACAGGCTTTTTAGAGTTATATTGCCCACGCTGAGCATCTCCTCTCACTGTGCCACACCCACAAGCAAAGGCAGGGTTAAACCGTGAGAAAAGAGAGGATAAACAAGAACAGAGGAATGAGAACAACAGCCAAACCTGGCAAAAACAAGAAGAAAAGTAAGAAAATAGAGTTAAAACAGAACTTGGCTGTACCTTGCTTCTGCATTGAAGTGTGTGTGGACTGTGTGTGGCTCGTTCTCATTTAAAGGAACTGGCGCTAAAATGAGCTGTTCTGAAGATAGCTATTTAGACAGATGGAAAAAGGCGCTGTGTTGTTAGTTCCTTGTGGTTTTTTGCACAAATTATCCATCCATCCATTATCTGTAAGCGCTTATCCAGTTCAGGGTCGCGGTGGGTTCAGAGCCTACCAGGAATCATTGGGCGCAAGGCGGGAATACACCCTGGAGGGGGCGCCAGTCCTTCACAGGGCAACACACACACTCCCACATACGGACAACTTTGAGTCGCCAACCCACCTACCAACGTGTGTTTTTGGACTGTGGGAGGAAACCGGAGCACCCGGAGGAAACCCATGCAGAAACAGGGAGAACACACCACACTCCTCACAGACAGTCACCCGGAGGAAACCCACGCAGACACAGGGAGAACACACCACACTCCTCACAGACAGTCACCCGGAGGAAACCCACGCAGACACAGAGAGAACACACCACACTCCTCACAGACAGTCACCCGGAGGAAACCCATGCAGACAAAGAGAGAACACACCACACTCCTCACAGACAGTCACCCGGAGGAAACCCACACAGACACAGGGAGAACACACCACACTCCTCACAGACAGTCACCCGGAGGAAACCCACGCGGAGACAGGGAGAACACACCACACTCCTCACAGACAGTCACCCGGAGCGGGAATCCAACCCACAACCTCCAGGCCCCTGGAGGTGTGTGACTGCGACACTAACCTGCTGTATGTTTGTGTGTGTGTGTGACCCTGTGAACCCAGGGTGTGTTCCGGGTAGGCTCCAGACCCACCACGACCCTAAACTGGATAAGCGCTTACAGACAATGACTAAATGACTGCAGATATGTTCTCCGTCTTCTACTGTACATTCTACTGTAGGCAGAAAAAAGGAAGCAATGTTTAGTCAAATATACACATGATTTCTCGTTATATATTAAGATGGTTATTGAGTACTAGCCCTTGTCTGAGAGTTACTGCAAAAAACAAGATTATATTTAACTTTAAAGATGTAAAATTACTCAAATGCTTTAAGACAGCCAGTGGCTAATACGAGTGTGTTGTTATGTTAAGTGTATGCAGTAGTTATTATGTATTGTCAAAGGTAGTGATGAACTGAGCTGTGCTGTAAAATCAGGTGCTGCTGTCCTCTTTCTGGATCCCTGTCCCACTTCAAAAAAGGCCCTGCATTATCCCTGCTCCATCCACATGACCATTATTACTTATGTCACCCCATAACAAGGCCCTGGTGTCTCTGCCCAAATCTCCCCCAGCCCCAGTTTTTCAGCAGCCTTTGCAGGCATTGATGGATCACATGCGGAAACCCTAGATAGGTCATTTATTTTTATTAAAATGATTTCATGTAAATTTCTCTTCGACCGGCACAAAAACTGAAATTCATTTTCCAATCAATGCCATCCTTTTCCACCTCATGTCCCACCCCTCTTCTGGGAAAGCTTTACACTAGGTTGTGAGGATTTGATGGCATTCAGCCACATAAACCTTAGTGAAGTCTGGTGCTGATGCTGCATGATTAGTTCTGGGTCACAGATGACAGCGCAACTCAAGGTACAGGATGGTGCTCTATCACTTTATGCCCATAGTGAGCTAAGGTTAATGTGCAGCTGCTCCAGAGTGCGTTTCTATAGCGATTTCCCTGGCTGCGTGTGCGTAATCGAAAAGCCTGGCTGCACGAATCTTTGGACATATGTGTTTTACTCTGCATGGACTCACAAGTGCTTCATAGACCAAATGTGGCCCAGTTGGACACTGAATTCTAGTTGGATCAAATGACTTCATACATTTCTGAGGCTGTGGCTGGCTTTGGGGAAGGTGCAGGACGATCTATCTGCTACATTAGCTCAGTAGCTTCATTTGAAATCCTAAGGATGAAAGAGGAAGGGGTGTCTCTGAGCCTCTGCAGGAAACCTGGGGGGAGTGAGAGCTTCGGCTACAGAAGAACCCAAAACACCAGAGAACCGAGTCTCATCTTCATCGGGCCGGGGCGGATCCGTCAGCGTGTGAGGGACTGATCCAGGCCGAGCGGCAGTGTTCACCTTAGAGTGAAGCATGGGCTTTAATCTCGGCTCTGTGATCTGTGCGAGGAGGCCACCTCAGTCTAACCCCAACGAGGCAGTCCCCTCTGTTTGTGTTACAAACGGCCTCACACGTGAATAGGGAACTGGCTCTGATAAGCTCTTGTTCCTCTGAACTGTGCTCTGAATGGGCTCACGGGTTCACACAGTGCATCCAACAACAAAGAAAGCCTCTTGCTGCAGGGGACATTTTCTCCCACTTTGCCACATACATGTCCTGAATACAGTTCTGGGGTCTTAATGGACCTGGAGGTTGTGGGTTCGATTCCCGCTCCGGGTGACTGTCTGTGAGGAGTGTGGTGTGTTCTCCCTGTGTCTGCGTGGGTTTCCTCCGGGTGACTGTCTGTGAGGAGTGTGGTGTGTTCTCCCTGTGTCTGCGTGGGTTTCCTCCGGGTGACTGTCTGTGAGGAGTGTGGTGTGTTCTCTCTTTGTCAGCGTGGGTTTCCTCCGGGTGACTGTCTGTGAGGAGTGTGGTGTGTTCTCTCTGTGTCTGCGTGGGTTTCCTTCGGGTGACTGTCTGTGAGGAGTGTGGTGTGTTCTCTCTTTGTCTGCGTGGGTTACCTCCAGGTGACTGTCTGTGAGGAGTGTGGTGTGTTCTCCCTGTGTCCGCGTGGGTTTCCTCCGGGTGACTGCCTATGAGGAGTTTGGTGTGTTCTCCCTGTGTCTGCGTGGGTTTCCTCCGGGTGACTGTCTGTGAAGAGTGTGGTGTGTTCGCTCTGTGTCTGCGTGGGTTTCCTCCGGGTGACTGTCTGTGAGGAGTGTGGTGTGTTCTCCCTGTGTCTGCGTGGGTTACCTCCGGGTAACTGCCTATGAGGAGTGTGGTGTGTTCTCCCTGTGTCTGCGTGGGTTTCCTCCGGGTGCTCCGGTTTCCTCACACAGTCCAAAAACACACGTTGGTAAGTGGATTGGCGACTCAAAAGTGTCCTTAGGTGTGTGTGTGTGTGTCTGTGTTGCCCTGTGAAGGACTGGCGCCCCCTCCAGGGTGTATTCCCGCCTTGCACCCAATGATTCCAGGTAGGCTCTGGACCCACCGCGACCCTGAACTGGATAAACGCTTACAGATAATGAATGAATGAATATTGCAATTTAAAATGGAATCAAAAATAGAAGTGAATCACATGAATGGAAACATCCTCTACCTTTACAAACCAAGAAAAGACAAAAGAATATATATTTTACATATCTGTAATATTTATTTAGAATTGATTTATGCTGGTGCTACTTGCAAGTTATGAGTTATAGTGTCTTGAGCTGATATTGTGTGTGTGTGGGAGAGAGGGAGGGAGAGAGAGAGAGAGAGTAGGGGGGAACTGGCCTAACCCCTGTGTGTGTTAATTAGCCGCCTCAGCCAGGCTGTGTGCCGGGGGGCCAGGGGGCCGGGGGGTGGTGCCGGCCGTGTGTTTAATTGATTGATTGGGCGGCATGTGTGTGTGGCTCCGCGCTCTGCTCTCATTGCTCAGCCAATCAGTCACAGCCATGTTCACTCCGACAGCAGCACTACATTACAGCATCGTTAGCCCACCACTCCCCCGAGACCACCGCTCTCAACGCACACCATTATCAACTCCCACAAGTCCCTCTCCCCATCGCTTCATCCATCCGTCTCTATCCGTCTGCATGTCTCTATATCTTGCATTCTCTATCCTCGTGTCCACGTGCTTTTCCTTTTTGTCTTGCTCTCTCTCATTAAGCTAAAGGTGGAGCGCCTGCACATCCCAAGGAAAAGCAATCGCAGCCAGACTGATCAAACTCAGTTAACCAATCACAGAGCCTTCCCATTCATTCACCAATCACAGAGCCCGCTCCCCTGTCATTGTGACGTGGACTTGAGTGGAGCTTGTGAGAGAAACAGGACGTGAACGATAAGCTAACAGAGTGTTTACTTTGGCCTCAAGATTGGACCCTGGGAAGGCTATTTTTAAATTTAAATAACTTTTACGTGTAATTTTAAATTGAATTTACATTAATATTGTCCCCCAAACTCATAAGAAAGTATTTGTTCAAATTAAAATTGAAATAAAACCAAAGTAATAAACATTTAAATATAGACTTATATTTTTCTGAGTATTTTCAAACCACACAGTGTTTACCAGCAGACCTCTGAAGTTATGAGCTGTTTATCATTTTATTTTGGACGAAATGGATCCGAGTCGTACACAGGTCCTCTGTGATATCTGCTGGAGAAGATCCACCGCACGTCCAGAAGTTATTCAGTCTTTAAGTTGTTTTTTGAGCTGCTGTACTTCAAGTTGTTTTTGCTAAAGTTCTTTTATTTTTACCACAGGGAGTTCCACCAAATCTTTCTCATAACTTTCTGCTTTTGGACCTGCAGTTTTTAAATATACATTAAAATCATTCCGAATATTTTGTATTTTGGTGTGAAAGGGTCAAAGAGAAACTTTAGGTACCCACTTCCTGTTAAACGCTTTCGTCGTCTGCTTCCTGTCATCACACCGTGAACATCTCCGACTCTGAACTTCTCTAGAGCTCTGCATTTCACATCAAACCACAAACTTTCCACCTTAACCCTTTCATTATGTAGAGTTTTGTAGGATTTATTTGGATTCCACATCAGTACCTTCACTGACGTAATGAGCTGTTCTTACTGTGACATTCACTTAATATCACTCTTGTGGCAACGTGAGATCAACCATTAAAAAAAGAAAAGCCTTGAGCGCATGCAGCTCTCTAATTATGAGACAAATGAGGCACCTGGCAAAGGTCAGCGGGGTCACTCCTCCATAGCAGCTCTCTCTAATCACGGCGCTGGACGTTTCCTATCAACTTCCCTTTCAGCCTCATCTCCAGACAAGTTCTTGTTAAGATTTCTTTCTGTCTTCTTTTTTTTTTTTCTTATTCGTCCTCAGGCTATTTTCCCCCTCCTCCGCTTCTCAGAGAGAATAAGAAATTCCGGCTATCAGAAACCGCAGATCAAACGAGGCCTCGGCTGAATTTGCTGTCAGAATAAAACCATTTGTTCCTGCGGCTCACTCCGAAGGCCTCGTCCCTGGACCTCTTCCTCCTTCAAGTGTGTGTTTAATGCGCTTTCAGCAGCTCGCTCCCCCGGGCCCAGCTGCCACTGCTCATTTTGGAAAACATGGCGGCTAACTTTAGCGAGCTGCTCAGTATGCGCCGTCTGTGTTTTCTCTTTTCTTTAAAACCAGATTTTTCATGAATTTGCCAGAAAAGTGTAGGGATTGTGTCCACTGCTAAAGTGTGTGTGTGTGTGTATAAATATATATAAATAAAACAAAGTGTTAGATTGGAACAGAGGGAGGAGCAGAGGGGTGGGTGGGAAGGAGCATATTTGAAGCCACGTGATTAAGTGGGAAAGATACCCAAGTGCCTGACTCCGCTCAGAGGAGAAAAATGCATTGTTGGCAAAGGATGAAAAGTGGCTTCAAAGGAAAAAAAGTTTGCTCTTACATTATTAAAGCAATCAACACTTATATGCTTCCAACATTAAAGGCATGTGTGTGTGTGTTTGCACAGAGGCTAACTGGGGTCTCTGGTGAACGATCAACCTCCACTTCACTGAGACGCAGATGATAGTGTTTCTACAGGGCCTTGTGAAAGCCTGTATTTCAAAAGACTCTCCAAACAACACTAGAGTAGAAAAACAACAATACTGTATTTCAAAAAATGTACAAAACATATCTACATAGCCAGGCCTATAAACACTGTCTGGTCATGTACAAAAAAAAAAGCACACAAGAACTACAACAATGACACGTTATATCAACTCCAGATTCCAAGCCAGAGGTCCACGCTGAGCGAGAAGCTCTGGATGAAGATCTGTACGTCCTCGTCATAGTTTAGGCTTCTTCTAAAAAAAACAGCTCTGTGAAGCTGACACTGTTCCCAAGTCTGTTGCACCAGCGCTAACAGACGCCGCGTCGATTTCTGAGCTTCAGTCTGCATTTCCACACGATTCAGAGCCATGGTTATTTCACTCCTGTTCATTTGTGAAAAGAAAACCACCATTTTCTTCTTCCAAAAGTCTCTTAAATGAGTCCCGTTTGCAAGTTTCCGTTTTTTTTTTTGCTTCCTGCGTATGCGACTGCACAGCGAGGCACTTGGAAAAGAACAACAAAACCATACAAAAATAGTGGACTGAGGCTTATCACATTCTCTGTAAATATATAAATATAAATGCTGTTGCTGTCGGAACAAAACCATGAATCTCGATTTCTGTCGGTACGGTCGTCATAGAAACGGGATTTAAAAGAAAGTTGTCGTTTTCAAATCCTGTTGAAAGAAAAAAAAAGAAAGACAGCAAAAAAACATGCATACAAGGTTTTGTTCCGAAAATGACAATATACATACGTACATACACCCGGGCAAAAAAACAAAAACAAACAAAAACAAAAAAACAAACTTGGGCCAAGCTCAAAACGATAAAATATATATTTAAAAAAAAACCTCAAGTGTTTAAACCATTATTGAAAAGTTGACACATGTTACTTCACTAAATACACAGACCAAAGACGGCCAAGGAGTGTGTGGAGAACAAGTTCATCAACCACATGCTTGGTCCTGGTCAGAGTCCAGATTTAAATCTTATAGAGTATAAAAGCTGAGAGGCTTCAGCATTTAAGAAATCAAAGAAACAATCCATTATCTATTTCTTTGTGATTATTTCCCTAATCTTTGCCGTCTTTTACACTGTTTTTTTGTCTGGGAATTAATATATATGAGTGTCTCTGGGTGTGTGTGTGGGTTTCTTCCGATATTTACGTTCATACTTTGACCTAAGGCAAAAACGGCTTATTTTTAATCAGAGGGGAACTACCACAGAGTCTCTAGACTTAATGATAATACAGGATACTTCAGTTAAACGCACACAGATGCACTCAGTGCTCGGAGATTTCTGGCTTGACAACATTCAAATGAACATATTTTGAGTTACTTCTTGGTGGACCTTTACGACATCATGTTAAGGAACTTGCTCTCTTCTGCCAAAGTGGTCAGCATGCAGTTCATGTCTCCGATGGCCATGTTGCCGATTCCCACAGGCACCGGGGGCAAAGTCACCGAGTTGCGGGGTGTGGTGAGGCGGGAGGAGTTCTGGGACATGCTGCGGAGGATGCTGGGACTTAGAGTTCCTGACATGAGGCTGGAGTGGTCTCCGTCGTCCAGGATGGTATCAAAGTCGATTTGTGGCTGCTCTGCTCCGTTGGAGGAGTCCACGGTGCTTGAGACCTGATTGATTCCTGGCGAAGCCACGGCGGCCATCGCTCCAGTAGCTACCTCGCAGGGTCCTGCTTCTGCTGTTCCAGACAAACTCAGAATGCTGGTCTCAAACATTTGGATCTGTCCACTGTAGAACATGGTGCTGCTGTTGGTGCCATTGACACTCAGGTCTGCAGGTTTTTTGGGGCTGGCCTCGGGGTTGCTGTACATTGAGCTGAAGCTGGTTTGCGGGAAGCTGGTTTGCGTCGTTGTGCTTGTTCCTGGGTGCTGCCTGCTGTAGGGTTTGGGTTCTGTTGGAGGCCTGGGCTGCAGCATGTTCTGGTTTCCGTTCTGGGATGAAATGCTGTAGCTCCTCTGATTCTCACTCATAAGGGAATAATCTCCCTGATTGCTTTCGAAGGTCATGTGGTTTTGAGTGGTCACTGGCTTAGCTCTTACCCTGTAATTCTGCAAATTCAAGGGCTGCGCCGTTTTCCCTGGTGGGGTCATCAAGCCTACGCTGCCTCCTGTCACATCACCACAAGAGGGATGATGGCCAGCGCTTCTGTTCAAGTCACTACCGGTCGAGAGGCCTTGATGGTAGCCGGGCGGAACGGACTTAGGCTCACTGTGGTGGCTCTTGCTGGCTTGCTGCCGTGGAGGTTGGCCACAGGTCCTCTGCATTGAACTCTGCAGAGCCGAATGTGCGAGGTTCTGACTCATGGGTCCCACTTGCTGGTTGGACTTGTGGTTCTGTGTGGGGCCAAAGTTCTGTTTTTGTTGGAGTGCAGTAAGACTTCCCCACCCAAGTGATTGCTGCTGCTGCTGCTGTTGCTGCTTGCTTTGGCTTAGAGATGCCTCCACTGTCCCTGAGCTAACCTCATTCCACTGCACGGGCATTTGGCTTTTGCTGGAACTGGGAGACGGAGGGAAGGCGCGCTGTTGCGCTGGACTCGTCTGGCAAGACGCTGAGGGCTGCTGAGGCATGGCTATCATGTTACTGTCGACCAAGGCCATCCGTCTCTGGGAGTAACAAGACTGTTGTGGCTGGTAACCAGGTCCAGTGTGTAGGGTGGAATCTCCGTTGGAAGTGATGTACTGAACCACATCATCCGGCAACACCATCTCAGCATCAATGCCAGTGCTCTGACCATTCGTTTCACTTGTATTCGTCTCCATAGCAACATTTTCTGAGATGCTGGAAGGCCGTGTGGGGAATGGATGGACGTGATGTAGGCTACCGTCAGATCGTGTATAGTTCTGCAGTGCCAGGTTGCGGCTTGAAAGAGGCAGGTGTGATGGCGTCAGTGAACTCATATTGCTCATGCTGTTGTAATGCTGTGCCTGCTGGAGGTGCTGCTGATGATCCGTGCCCACCCGTCTGACAGGGTCACTTGCACGACGTGTGATGGTGCCTGAAACTTCATGAGGCATCAGGCTAGTTGTAGCCGTGTACCCCGTATCGCTGCACCTCCTTGGAACCTGGGCACGTAAGCCAGGTGGGAACATGGGTGTCTCATGAGAATCACCCAGTAGCGCCATTCGTGTCTTCAGGCTGATGCGGTCCATAATGGGCAGAGGTGTGGGCGGGGCACCCCCCGTGGCAGCAGCATATTTAGCTTTGAGCCGGTAGTGCTGGGCGGGCGTGAGGCTCAGAAGCCCTCCGCAGTAGCTGGCCTCGCTGGAGCGGCGCGACAGGTCTGCAGAGATGGGGTCGTAGGAGTCGGCTGAGCTGAGGTTATTGAGGCGCTGTGAGGCCTGGCTGGAGCGCCGGCTCGAGTAACAAGGCGAGATTCCAGATGAACGACGACTCAGGGTGTAGGCGGAGCTCACCGTGCTTGCCAGGCTGTCCCGACGCTCCAGCAACTGGTTCAGGATCGTCGTCTCGTCGGGTAAAAGTTCACTTAGGCGCAAGGCTCTGGCTGACAGAGGAGGATCACTTCTGGAGCTCTCCAGTAAGGAACCTACGAAGACAGAAGAGTCTCAGTCAGGTTTGCAAGTTTCTTGATCACAATATCAGCAATAAATAAACAGAGCAATAAAATCTATAACTACTTGTAGGTTTACCGCAGGCAGGGATGGGTGGCAGCTTGGTGTTGGGGACTTGCGGAGCGGCGTTTGCCCAGGAGCACGAGTTCCTCACTGTCTTTAATCTCTCCTCCTTCAAGTGGCTGAGCCTGCGGGCAGGGCTGGCAGTCCTGTGCAGGTGGAGACCCAGTGTCGCCGTTGGGATGGTGTACTCTAGCGGGGGCAAGTCGTCCAGCATGGTCAGGTCACCCAGGCTGCCCCCGCCAGGGCCGGTCAGCTCTACTCCACCGTCATGGTAGGAGGCACTGCCAAG
Source organism: Hoplias malabaricus (assembly GCF_029633855.1). Classification (NCBI taxonomy): domain Eukaryota; kingdom Metazoa; phylum Chordata; class Actinopteri; order Characiformes; family Erythrinidae; genus Hoplias; species Hoplias malabaricus. The sequence continues at coordinate 3,755,277 of NC_089815.1, read as the reverse complement.
CGGTGACGGCTGGCTGCTACATGATGACTGACCACCAGGGCTGGACTGATACACCTGAGGGACGAGGGTGGAGGTGTGTAAGTCTATTTAGATGCCAAGCATGTATATTACTAATAGGATTGCATTGGATGGATACCAAAGCATGTTCCCTAAAGAATACACTCAGCAAGCAGCGCTAAGACTGACAAGGCAGCAGAGTCAAGCTAAATTGTATCCTGGGTGCAGAAATGGAACTGCAATGCCAGTAACATTGTACGCTGTCTCACACTCATTCACTCACACAGCAGGACAGTCATTAGACAGAAGCCAATTCACCTACCCTCCATGTTTTTGGACTGTGGGAGGAAACCGGAGCCCCCGGAGGAAACCCACGCAGACACAGAGAGAACATGGAAACTCCACCCAGATGGGATTTGATCCCAAGATCCCAGCGCTGAGAGGTGAACGTGCTCACCACTAAGCCACTAACTCCCTAACTAAAAGCACTAGAAGGCACTACTACAGTTTCCCTGAGAGTCTAAGGCCTTAGGTCATAATAAACATACAGAATTTTACAAAAGCACAATACCAACATTCACATATAAACCGTCCGGTCAGACCAGTATTTATGATCAAGTCATTGAACCATCATGAGCTATAATATAAACCACTTGCACGAGAAAAGGGAAACAAAACAAGACAATAATTGTAGTTTTCTATAACGGCAGGTTTAAAAAAAAAGATACATAGAAAACAGAGCTCTTAATAACAACGCAAACCTGGGCGAGCATCAAAACTACACTACGTCATCTACACAGCAGTGATTTGCTGCTGTTGGTTTTGATTGGTCTAACCCTGATACTGAAGCTAATTACGCAAATTTAAATATTAAATTTAAAGCTATAAATAAAGCTATACTTTAAATAAAGGTGCATCTCAAAGGATTAATATTTCTGTCATACTTCAGTGTAATTTTTACAATATAACCATTCCTAATCTGATTAATTTTACTAATTAACATATCATCAGTGTATGTAACATCACATCACACACCGTTTCACCAGCAATCCACGATAACGTCACAATTCAAGGGCTTTGAAAACGCTACCTTTCTTAATACACTGCTTTTTTGGTTCACCGTGGAGCCATCGGGGACGAGCAACATTTGTCTCTTTCCATGGGGCAGATATTCCACCCCCCCCCCCCCCTGCAATCGTCTGGGAAAGCTAAGGTTAAATCACTGGTAGTTTTATCGTCCTGTGGCAGAATCTTTGCTCATTATGCATACGGACCATGCTGAATTCACAAAGGGGAAGCCCTCCCATCATAAATAAGGTACGCAGTCTGTACACATCTGTGTCTTCTCCCCTCGCAGCCCAAATGACGCAAATGTATTCTGTCCCGATGTGAACCGCCAAGCCCTTCTTGATCACAGCGTGATCACTGGCACTATTTGTTCCTCACACAAAAAACAGTCCCACTGATAGAATATTAATTGTGTAATGGCTTTTATCCTGTGGTGGCGGATGGGTTAGATCTCTGTGATGGGCGCCGGGGAACGTGGGGCGGTTAGGGGCCCACGGGAAATCAAGAGATAGGCCGTGTTTCAAAGGAATATGAATCCAAATGGTTCTGATATATTCCATATATGACCTTTCTGATGGTGGTTCTGAATCAATGAAAGAAATTGATGATGATGTGAATTTATTTATTTCAGTAAAGTGGCTGTAAAATAATATCCAAAAAAGAAATGATGAAATGAAATGAGCCAGAATAATTACGCTATTTTAACAGGATAAATGAAAAAATAAAACATTAATAGAGCTGTATTATGATAAATATTACATATATCCATGCCCTACATTTAAGTAGTGGTGCTCACCTCAGTAACGTCTGTCCACAGGGAGAGTGAGAAAGCAGAGAGAGGGAAGAGAAAGGGCAGGCCGTGGTTAGAGAGAGACGAGGGGTTAGACAGAGGCGGATCAGTTCAGTCCGCATGCTTTAGTTAGTGCATGTTTCAATTAATGCGACTTCTGATGGAGGGAAAACCTTTTAAATGTATTATTAATAAAGAATAAATAAAACACTGCCATCAAACAATACAGGGGTGCAAAGTCTAAAATGCCCGTTATTAAAATTACATGCGTGTGCAGTTGTGCATTGAATCACATCAAAGGAGGTGTTATTGAACTACAGATGATGCAGTGTACACATTTCCCACTCTGGTCTTTTCCTGTTCTAACGCTTCCACTTCAGCTCAGGGGGGGTTTGGGAAGGGGCTGATTGGTGGAATCTGTTAAAGGGGAATTCCATTTTTTCTGCAATGAATTGACAAAAATATTAATGTGTCATTTTAAAGGAACTAGCATCGATAGGAATGGGAACCAGCAAAAAAGTTGCAATGCTATCAAATACCTGGTACACTATTTTATAGTAGTTTTCATACGTAAATTTTATTTATTCCATGAAGGAGAGTTAAAATTTAAAGGGGACATATTATGAAGATATTTCATGTGGGTATCTCACAAACTGTAAAAAGACAACCCAGTTGTTCTGTTCTTTGCTTAGTTTGCTACATGAAACGTAGAGACGTAAGTGTTCATTCACTGCTGTGCGCTCGGGTCACGGAAAACAGTGGCTCATTATCATTTAAAGGAACAGGTGCTGAACGTGAACATTCCCACAAGGCTGTGAACACTGCTGTGGTGTTTGATCCTTGTGATATTTTGACCAAAGCATGTCACAGACGTTTCACTAATGCAGAAAAAATATAACTTCCTTTTAAACAGGAAGGCACCAAAATATGGGGGAAAACTGCACACTGCACATTAAAGGTTTTATAAAAGATGCTCAGAGAAGGGCACATTCAAAAGTGTGCGCTAAAAAAAAAAAAGCTTACCACAGAGTTCTCTGTCTTTATAGACTTGACCTGCAGGTAGTCATCCATTCCTCTGGTGGTGCTATTGGCCTCAAACTTGTCTTGTGTTCCCAGACTCATGTGCTTGGTCCCCACCTCGTTTTCTCCATTCTCCCGCGGTGGTGGAGGCTGAGGCCGGGGTGCCAGGTCGCTCCTTTGCTTCTTGGTGATGTGCGCCTCGGGCCCGTGAACGGTTTTTACGTGTTTGCGGAGTGAGCTGGGGTCCGTGTAACGCTTGGTGCAGCCAGGGATCTTACACACATAGGGTTTCTGCAGAGACAAATAGCACTCAGTCTGGGGACGTACGCTAACAGCAAAATGTACGACTCTGAATTAGAGCTTTATCTGTGCCTCTTTGGTCAGATTAGCATCAGATGGAGCTTTGTGTGTATCCTCGATTACAAGAATAGATTACTGCACGAGGCAGTGACATGGTGACTGTGCTAGCGCTAAGCGTTCATGATTCATGGCGGTTGGCTAATAAAGATAGCATGAGTGGATCTCTCTCTCTCTTTCTCGCTCTCTCTCCTTCCAGGCCGTGATGGATAAGCAGAGGGGTAAAATGGCACAAGGTTTCATTTTATATTTGCGATCTGCAGGTGGTCTTTCTCTCCATGGGGGATGGACTTGATTCTCACTAATGCATTGTGGGCTGTCGCGCTCATTAGTTCCACACCTCATTATTTACACACACACTCTTGCACGCAGAGCTTTTTAATGGGACAAGGTTGGGCATCTAGGAGCGATCACTAAGCATGATGAGAGAGCACACGGACAAATCTAATTCTGGCCTAAATTTGAAACCTTATGCTGAAAATGGCAAATTTACATAGAATTTAGGCAGTTAGCAGTTCGTTACTGCCACAGGAAAGTGGATTAGCTAAAGCAGAGTCATAAGAGCAACTGCTGGAGTAGGAGTCCAGCCAAATCAAAGATCACACGGTGTGGTTTAACGTAGCCTGCTGTTCATTCCGTGGTGCTTAATGTGATTTCTCTGATCAGAATCCATCAAAGAACGATCACTCCTGAATTTAGGAGATAAGCCAAAAGGCGAGTGGGTGAAACTGTGGGCAGGTAGTTAGCACAATGCTAAACTATTAGCTTCAAGATTTATTATCATCCAAAATAAACCCTACCCTTATGAAAATGTACTGGCTGATCATTTGGCTTAAATCGTGTAAATATACGTCGGCCAAATCGTCACTGTAATATGAGTGTGTGGGTGTGTACACGCAAAGCTGCAGTTTAATTTCTGAGTCTTGGCACAGTTTAGACGAATGCCTTTATTAGTGGGCGTCTGTTTGTTCACCTCATTGGAATGCGTGCGGTTCTGGTGTTTGGCCCGGTCCGAGGCATTGGAGAAGGCTTTGTTGCAGCCTTCATGCTCACACACGTACGGTTTCTCTCCGGTGTGCGAGCGAAGGTGTGTTTTCAGGTTCTCCAGGCGAGAATACGCCTTTGAACAGCCCTCAAACTGCAACATACACACACACACACACACAAAAACACAGACAATCATATACTGCTTTTTTTGTGCTTGCTCCTGATAGAAGTATAGAGCTGCGACGTAACATCAAACATGAAGATTCAAAGATTCATATCCTGTGAGACATGAGATACTGAGTGTTTATGTCAAAGCAGAAAAACATACAGACAGTGGGAGGGATCATATCAGAAAACAGTTATTCCAGTCACATGAACATGTAAATATGTGAACAGCTGGTGGAATGATGTATTTAAGGGTTCAGCCATATCACTTAAGTGACTAGCATTATTAAAAACGTGTGTGTGTGTGTGTGTGTGTGTGAGTATGTGGTCAGAAGCTTCACTCACTGTGCACTTGTGTGGCTTCTCTCCCGTGTGTCTGCGCATATGCACCACCAACATGTACTGGGCCTTAAAGGGTTTCTGCTCCCTGGAGCACTCCTCCCAGCGACACACAAACTCCTTCTTCTCCCCGTGGATGTGCTCATTATTGATGTGCTGTAGACACACACACACACACACACACACAAACACACAGAGTGTTAATTTTGGTTCCAGCGGCTGGTAGCCACTCCGGTGTCTGGTGCTGTTTTCCTCAGCCGACTCCCTCTCCAGGCGTCAAGGGGTTGCCCTCCCTTTGTAATGTCACTGTTGTGTTTAATCTTTAATTGGCCATGCTGTTTTTACATGTCATGCTAAAAAGACAATACAAACGGCTTCGACGGCAACAGAGCAGCGTAACTCTGCGGTCTACTGAGAGCTCTGGAGAAGAATGCAATTGCAGCTTCTTAGGAATTTGTTTGCTTATCTGCCAAATTAAGAGCCACGCCATCCATCAAGAGCCGTCCGCTCTGACAGCCTCAAACAAGAGAATGTGATGGGCTTTGGTTGGGAGAAGAGGAGTGTATTTAAGGCTGTCTGTTTTGACACACTGTGTTTGCCAGACTGGTAATTAGGGAAGAGAAAAAAAAATACTCCTCCTGAAAAATCGAATATGGAGCACGTCTGCAAATGTTTGGCTTGGGGTCAGATATTTATAAAGATTATAGCTAAGAACAGGGTAATGAAGGCATGAAGCAAGACTTAATGTCTGGAGCAACTGTTCATTATAGAATGGGTTCAATAAAATCAGGGAGCCAGTGAGATTCTCTTTGCGTGAGACGTTTTGAGAAGATTGTGGCTACTTTTAACGAAAAGTTTGGTGAGAAACAAACTAGGACATGTTTGAGAGCTGAAATTTCCATCATTGGTTTCAGAGGTACACGACTAATGTAGATAACAAGTGATGAATAGTTATCCCCCAACAACAAGCACAAAACCAAACACCAAATCCCTGCAGTAATCGACATCCTTAACTAAGAATGTTTACTGTTCTTTGTTCATTCTCTAGATAAAGGTTTTACAGCGTCATTTAAGATTATAAACATGGTTTGGGGCAGGTGTGTGATGATTTAAACATGTAGTTTACACAATAATCTGGAGGATTACTAGCTAACAGGTGGTGTATACACACATTATAATCTATTTATAGCCACATTATAGGCTATTGCTCCAGGTCCAGATTTAAGAAGCAAACTTCAGACAAATTAGGTCTTCGCTGATTGACCAGAAGGAATCAAAGGAACATTAGAGACCCATAAGGTTTTCCACACAGAACAGAAAGGGTTAAGTCAGGTGACCTGCCTAAGGGTAGTCAGGGCCTAAAACGAGGAAGAGCAGGATTACGCTAATCACTCTCTGAGAAGGTAATCACTGTGAAAAACACACACACACACACACACACACACACACACACACAAAACTCAAAATACAGCTGTCCAATGGACCACTCTCTCTCTCCCACACACACACACGTAATATATATATATATATATATATATATATATATATATATATATATACACACACACACACACACACACACACTTTTTTTGGGCAAATTCCAACTTTCTGGATTTGTTATTTTCAAGATATTTTTTCAAGATTATTTATTGATATATTAAGATTTTGCAGATTAATCTGCAGCTGTTTCTCCAAAGTTTTGATGTTGGTTGCATTCTGTGTCTCATCCCAAACACATTCAGGTCTGTAGCAAATCATCAGAAATGTCTCCTGAAAATGAAACATTTCCTAATGGTCATTTTTATTGAAAATTACATAAATGACAATGCTCTAACTTTTGTACTAATCTAAAAAAACAACAACACGCATTTACTCTCTCTGTCTCTCACCCTGTCTCTCTCTCTGTCTCTCTCTCACACACACTCACCCTTTCCAGGCATCACCACAATGACCATCATTATAGTCCACATCTGTGCATGCTCCATCATCTGCTAAGCTTGCCCACTGAGTTATTCTTAATGTCAGACCTTGATAACAAGGCAAAAGCTATACACACACTCTCTCTCTCTCTGTCTCACACACACACACACACACACACACACACATACACACACACACACACTGAAGCATTTGTTCCTCTGTAAGACCATAACGACCTGTTATCAGAGTGAGTATTGCTTGTATAAACAAACAATCAGCAGTGTGTAATCTGGTGAAAATCCAGCTGAAGCTGTGTGTAACCAAACAGTGGCTGAGTGTCTGAGAGTCCAAAGTGTGTGTGTGTGTGAGAGAGCGAGAAAGACACACACACGCACCCACACACACACACTGGGCCTCTTCTCAGTTAACGCTTTGTTTCTACTCCACTAACTGTCTGGAATGCTGGAGAATGTGGGGCTGCCCCTCGTTAGAGGAGTGTATTATGGGATGGGGCAGTACAGTCTACTCTCAGACCAGCAGCACATCATCATCCCCAACAGAGAGCCATCAATCAGCTCCCTCACCCTCTCACTCCCTTTCTATCTCTCTTTCTCGTTCCCTCACAAAGTCACGCTGCATTTACTTTAGTCCGGCGCAACAGCGGACATTAACACCCCCCCCCCCCCCCCCCCGTATCTGACCATGTGGGAGTGAACAAGGCGTTCCCCGCATCGTCCAATTAAAATTAAGGCCTGTTGAGTCAGTTTTAATGAATTTTGAATGATCCATAAATAAAATACTATTAATGTATTATTTTAAAGAAAAGTTCAGTTGAACTGTTTTTGTTTTCTGAGGTGATGTGGCAGAGAAGAGTAACGTGGCCAACTCCCGCTATTTCAGAGGATATTTAAATCAAACCAGATATTTTTTTGCTTGATTTAGAATTATGCATGTGGCTGCAGTTGAGTAAAATATGTGGACGTCTGAATTATTTTTAGATTTATCATGGATTGTAAGAACAGCGGGCGGCACGGTGGTAGGTGGTAGGTGTCAGGTAGGTGTCGCAGTCACACAGCTCCAGGGGCCTGGAGGTTGTGGGTTCGATTCCCGCTCCGGGTGACTGTCTGTGAGGAGTGTGGTGTGTTCTCCCTGTGTCTGCGTGGGTTTCCTCCGGGTGACTGTCTGTGAGGTGTGTGGTGTGTTCTTCCTGTGTCTGCGTGGGTTTCCTCCGGGTGACCGTCTGTGAAGAGTTTAGTGTGTTCTCTCTGTGTCTGCGTGGGTTTCCTCCGAGTGACCGTCTGTGAGGAGTGTGGTGTGTTCTCCCTGTGTCTGCGTGGGTTTCCTCCGGGTGACCGTCTGTGAGGAGTGTGGTGTGTTCTTCCTGTGTCTGCGTGGGTTTCCTCCATGTGACTGTCTGTGAGGAGTGTGGTTTGTTCTCCTTGTGTCTGCGTGGGTTTCCTCCGGGTGACCGTCTGTGAGGAGTGTGGTGTGTTCTCCCTGTGTCTGCGTGGGTTTACTCCGGGTGACTGTCTGTGAGGAGTGTGGTGTGTTCTCCCTGTGTCTGCGTTTGTTTCCTCCGGGTGACTGTCTGTGAAGAGTTTAGTGTGTTCTCTCTGTGTCTGCGTGGGTTTCCTCCGGGTGACTGTCTGTGAGGAGTGTGGTGTGTTCTCCCTGTGTCTGCGTGGGTTTCCTCCGGGTGACCGTCTGTGAGGAGTGTGGTGTGTTCTCCCTGTGTCTGCGTGGGTTTACTCCGGGTGCTCCAGTTTCCTCCCACAGTCCAAAAACACACGTTGGTAGGTGGATTGGCGACTCAAAAGTGTCCGTAGGTGTGAGTGTGTGAGTGAATGTGTGTGTGTCTGTGTTGCCCAGTGAAGGACTGGCGCCCCCTTCAGGGTGTATTCCCGCCTTGCGCCCAGTGATTCCAGGTAGGCTCTGGACCCACCGCGACCCTGAACTGGATAAGTGCTTACAGACAATGAATGAACGTAAGAACAGCGTAATTGCTCTTGCTGCGCATGAAAATGCTGCCAGTGTCTTTGGATTCACCAGATACTCCTCCATGATTTTCCTCCATGTTCCACCAGAGCTTTTAATAACTCAATGTTATGAGTGTTATCACTGTATATTTTATACATTTCTGTGAGGACACTAATCATAAAAACACCGGCTATCAGCTAGTGGTTGAATATATGTCACGCAGACCAAATAAACAGATTTTAATTGCATTCTAAACTTGATGCAGCAGACCCATCATGCACCACATGGCAGTGGCTGATAGAACCAACACTTCCCGTTGAAAATGAAAGGGCTCCACTGCACTGTTGGGCAGGACCAATGTACAAATGTGTCCCTTCCTTTCTCTCTCTCTCTCTTTCTTCTCTTTCTGACTTTTCACTCTCTTCCCATCCTCCTTCCTTTTTAATTTTCTCTCTCCCTCTTCTTACTGTGTCCCTGTAATTCTCTACTTCTCACCTTCAATTTCTTTCTTTTGCTCTCTTTGTGACGCCCATACTTTCTCTCTCTCTGATCTGTATGAGGGTCTCTTTGTCCTGAAAGGGGCGGGCAGGGGCTGAGATGTAGGCCCCTGTGTTTGATGTGAAAGTCAGGCAAACGGCCTCAGATTTTATCATTAATGTTGATGATGAGGAAAGTGATACTGCGAAGAAAAAAAGAACAAATGTTGTGAAGAAAGCTGTAGTTTGTGTTCCACTAACCCCTTAATATTCACACTTCCAGTTCGTAACTCTGTATAGAGTTCTGACTTCTGAGTTAGATGCCTTTGGATGTGGACAAAAGGAGGTTAAGGTGTTGCCCTCATTGAGCCCATGCTAACCAAGGTGTATAGTTCATCTCAAGACGCATTAATCTCTCGTTATTATGATCTATTTATATAGTATATACGTTGGGTATTAAATAACTGAGTTACAAACATAAATTAAGGGATTTAGGTGATAAATAATGTTACTGACAGATCCGGAACTCTGTATGGTGTTATGTGACTGTTTAGACATGAAAGGCTTTCCTGTGTTTTGCAGAAACTGAAGCCACATCGCATGACACCAGGCACTTGGAGCATCTGCCAATACAGGTTTCTGCTGGGATTTCAGGGGTCAAAGGTGGATAAAATCCTCAGTCAGAAGGTCAGAGGACAATGTGATCTTGTGTCACTCATCTGCTCTCTCAGACATGTAGATGGTAAAGGTTTAAAGCGGCAAAACCCCATCTATATTGTGGGAAAATACACACACACACATGTATACACAGAGACACTCACGTGGACCAGCTGCTCTTGTGTATCGTACTCTTTGGAGCAGCCCTCCCAGTGGCAGTTGGTTTCATACACCACCTCAGGCTCCTGTTTGCCCTCCTCTCTGTCCAGCTCCTCTTTGGTATCCAGTGGTCCTAGAGGGTCCTGAGAGAAGAGAGGAGAGCACATGGTTGCATTTTACTTTCCACCATCCTTGCCCCCAAACAACACTGACCGCTCCCATGCCACATATGTGCACTACAGGGCACTTCAAATATTTGGTTTGTTTATGCAGTGCTGAAGCAGACATCTGTAATTTGTCTGAGTTGGAACTCTCCAGAAACTCATTCAGACAGAAGAGGAGATGTTTTTCACTTTCATTTACATCCTGATAATTAAATATAGCAGCTTAAGAAAAAAGGGTGTAAGAAAAAAAGAATTAAATGAAACCACAAGTTTCAGTGTGTGTGTATGGTCCACACACACACACACACACACACACACACACACCACTGTGCACAGTGATTGTGAGATACGTTAAAAATATGCTCGAGCTATGTGAGTTCTGTGAGTTGTGTGTATGTGTATATGGACAAAAGCACACACGCACACACACACACACACACAGCATGCTGACTGCAGCATGTTTATCTCTGCCCTGTGAGCTATCTTCATCAATTCTGCCGGCCCCAAGACGACTGCAGCTCTTCGGTCCCCATGCATCACACCCCAGCCTGCCTCACTGCTGAGAGCAGCCACAAATTTGTCAAAAGACGAGCAGAGAGAGAGAGAGAGAGAGAGAGAGGGAGGGAGAAAGAGAGAGAAAGAGAAGGAAGAAAAGGGCCCTCAGATGACAATAACGGCCAGCCAATACTTCATTAAAATGAAGTGCTCTGGCACAGTTTACACAGTAGCCGGGGACGGAGGGAGCGAGAAAACAAACGGATGTAAAGCTCTTATCAGGCTGAGTTTTTCTCGTGCAGAAGGGGGCCGGGGGGAGCAAGGGGGCTCCCAGGGGTCCTCCGGCCGCTCGCTGATCAGTGCCAGAGCCGCCGGGAGGAGAAAAAAAAAAAGTATGCACACTTTTCTCTGGATAACAGGACACAGAGGAGATGCTCTGCTGTTTGCGGCCGTACAGCAGTTTGGAAAAAAGCTCCGACACGTTTGGTTTGGGGAAAGGTCTGACTGATACAAAACCAATCATTAGTACTGATACTGAAGAGATATTTACTTATAAAACTGAGTGTATTTTAAGGGTTGAAAGTACACATTGGCTTTAGATAACACACTAAACACCAAGGGCCAGCACTACTGTCAGTCCATAGATCAGTGGGATCACGACCTAAAGACCTGAGAACAGATAAAAAGAGAGACAGAGGAGCGTGGGTCTCACCGGAGAGCAGGGCGAAACCGGCCGCGGGCACTCCACCTCCGTCTTGATCTTCGACCTTTTGGTGTTCAGGGGGTTCACCGTGCTGCTGACCGCAGAGTCGCCACTCGTGTTCTAGTGTGGAGAAGAGGAGAGAATAGGGTGAGAACAATGAGACGAGAAAACGATGGAGAGAATGGAGGATGAGAGGGAGGTTTTTTTTGATGTTTGGTGCTGTATGAAGCTGAAAGCCCAGGGGAAGTGTGTATGGTAAGGGACCACCACACAGACTAAACAATTTAGACTCTCTCTAAGGAGCCCTCAACCAGTACCAAAACAGCCCATCTGCCTCCAATGACATTCTGAACACAGCCTGCTGAATATAAATATATAATATATAGAAATAAGTGCTGCTGTCTGTGTGTGGGTTTGGATTTCAATAACGCTGAACATGACAGTTCTACTGCACAGAAAAGCCTGGTTCTGATCAGTGATCCTCCCCCTGCCTGTGCCTGTGTGTGTGTGTGTTTTGTTGCATATTTCCAGGACTAAAGCGCACTGTATGAAGACCAGATGACACTCAATAACATTATTGGAGACATCACAACATTGTTTATTATTTTATATTATTATTATTATCACTATCATTGTTTTATTCAGGTACATACACACTGTTATACAAAAAAACCCACTATTTCCAGTCAAAATCTCACCCCTCTATTTCAGATATTTCTGAGGAGATAAGAGACATGATAATCCTCTTGCGTAAGGAAGGAGAACTGGACAGGAGTTGCCAAAGCTGAATTAAATACCCTCACTTAAATCTCGAGGGAAAACGAGAGTCTTACAATGCAGAAATCGAATTAACACACACACACACGGACAGACACAGACACACAGAGACACACACACAAGACACAGACACACACACACACACAAGACACAGACACACACACAAAAGACACACACACACACACAAGACACAGACACACACAAGACACAGACACACACACAAGACACAGACACACACACACACACACACACACACACACACACACACACACACACACACACACACACACACACAGACACAGACACAGACACAGACACAGACACAGACACAGGTTTCAGTCCATCTTTCCACTGTAAGAAGGCAACTCCCTGCTATGGCTGAAACAATGGGAAGCAGCTAAGAAGGAGTTACTACTGGAAAAAAAAAAGAAATAAACAAAAAAACTGCAAATCAAATAAAGATGTTATTTTATCAGAGTGATAAGTGATTAACTGGTCTCTCCAGAGCCCAAGCCTCTAATGAACTGAACATGTTTAAGATTACTTAAATAACCAAAGGATGAAAACGCAGCCAACTTCTAGGAATGAGTTTTTGAGGTGAGGAAAAAACAAAGCAAGGATCCTGAGAAGAATGGAAGCTTCAGTAAAAGAAACACATTAAACACAGACGTTCCGTAAAGAACCATTTTTGCTGATATGTGAACCCTTTGTAGCACCTTTAATTAAACTAAGAGTTTATATGAATAAGACACACAGGACAGTATTATGGCATATACTTACATATATACATTTATATGCCCATGTCCTGACACTGAAGCATAAAAACATGTGTGTGTGTGTGTGTGTGTGTGTGTGTGTGTGTATGTTGTGGGTTGAGTGAGATGCAGTGGGAGTCAGTGTGTGGGTACGGGAATTACAGACCGTAACTCAGGATCCTGCAGTTATGCCGGGGGAGTTTACAGCCACAGATATGATAATAAGAGCTTTTGAACAAACACCCAAAACCCACTACAGAGGTCCGGGGCCAGCCAGGCCCACCATTTGAAGACACACGCTGTAAACATGACCCTGGACAAATAAAGGCAGGAGGCGTATGGCCCGTTAAGCAGATGTTAAGCATTGCCTCTTTGTGCTCTTCCATCATCCATAAAAGCTGCTGACTGGGGTGTGCTGTGTGAGGAGAAGATGCAGGTCACGCTCAGGATAAATTAGAACATACACCAAGAACAACAGCGCACTACAAGTGTACAATTAATTACTGCTAACAACGGGATGTTGGTGTGAGTCTATGTGAACAGCGAGAGTCTATGTGAACACTGAGTCTATGTGAACAGCGAGAGTCTATGTGAACACTGAGTCTATGTGAACAGCGAGAGTCTATGTGAACAATGAACAACGGGAGTCTATGTGAACACTGAACAGCGTGAGTCTATGTGAACAGCGAGAGTCTATGTGAACACTGTGAACAACGTGAGTCTATGTGAACAGCGTGAGTCTATGTGAACAGCGAGAGTCTATGTGAACACTGAACAACGTGAGTCTATGTGAACAGCATGAGTATGTGAACACTGTGAACAACGTGAGTCTATGTGAACAGCGGGAGTCTATGTGAACAGCGGGAGTCTATGTGAACAGCGGGAGTCTATGTGAACAGTGTACATAGATCCATTACCTGCATCTCCTCCATCCGCAAGTAGACGGACATTGTCTAAACTTTGGGGACACCAGTCAATTGTTCTGAGAACAGTAACTACTTCCCTTTTTCTTCTTTTTTTGGTGCCTATTTTAAACACTTTCTTGGCAGCTACATATTCTTTCAGACCCAGATCACAGAGTGGTCTTCTCATATTGGAAGAGAGGACAGAAACACCTGTGCTTTTTTCTGATATCTCTGCTAAACCAGGATTGCCTGTTTGCCTATCAAACAAAGCCAAATGAAACAACAGCAATCATATGTGTGAAAAAAAAAGAAAGAATTGCATAAATATTTTTCAAAAGTAACTAAAATTTTATATGGTTGGCAGTGTCTGTACGTGTATAAAATGTATTCGCAATACCTTGGTCTCGTTGTCATTATGCGTGACTGTGGGCAGGGCACCGATGCCCAGTGAGTGTTGTCTGGACGAGAAGGTAGGCGAGGGCTGGATGAGGGGGGGCGTGTGTCCGAACGCACTCAGCCCTCTCTGCTGCGACAGCAACTGCTGATATGCCACCGGGTTGATGGAGTGATGGAAGGGGAAGGAGGGGCTGAAACAGCGAGAAAAAAAGAGGGAGATAAACACTTGTTCCACTCTGTCTTAGTCCACGTCCTCATTTCACCACACTGTCACAAACGCCATATTAAGCACTACATCACGGCAGGACTATCTACGCACGGCACTCGCTTCAGATAAATCTATTTCAGGACGGAGGCTGGGGATCAGACTGGGGGAAATACAACACGGATACAATGGCACTGGCACAGGAAAGGGACTTCTTCTTTATAGCGCTTGTGCCCAAATAACAGCCTTTAACACATTGGGTTTATTCAACAAATATGGCTTTGGGTTTGATGGATAAATGGTATTGTTTTTCCTTATGTATGTTTTGTAGTATGTGTTTTTACTCTGTACTTGTGTAAAATGGTGTAGATGACTAATGAAGTAGCCTTTAACAGTGGCCTATCAGCTGTGGTCAGTTCTGGCTGGTGGTACCTGATGCCTCCGACAGACAGGTGACCGTAGGAGCTGCTGGCCGCGGAGCTGGAACGGGAGTTGTTGATGTAAGCCACAAGCGAGTTGGGAGAGGTGCGGATCATGGTCTGCAGGTCGATGCTGGCGTCTGAGAGAGGAGAGATGGACAGAGCTCTTTTCCGGCTCAGCCTGGGGGTCAGCCGAGGACTGGGGAAGCGCGACACTATACAACACACAACACACACATAAACAACCAGGATAAGTTTCTTTCACTTTTTTATACCTTTAAAGGCAAGACATTACATCAGTTTTTACTTGTTTAGTTTTCTCTACAGTGTTAAATAAAACCGTACGAGGGACTTTGCTTAACCCTTGAATCAAGGAGAAATCAAGGAGAAATGGCAAAATTATTTTCTACATGAGGAATAGACTAATACAAATATGATTTGTCAACACAAAAGATTGCAGTTCTTCAAATAACTCAAGGAAACAAATGAAGCATCTATATCATATGGCACAGGCCCTATTAATCTCTCTCTCTCTCACTCTCTCACACACACACCCTGGATTCTCCTCCCTCTGCCCCTGTGGACCTCCCCAGTTCATCTGACACTCCTGGCTAAGCAAATTTCGCCCACGCCTGCCCCCCATGACCAGCAGCCCTCATCACTTTAACCACTTATACACAATAACCTATTTTCCTTAACCCTCCACCCCCCCTCCCCCCACCGAGCCCAGCCAATAGCAGCGGTCCTTCCCAGAGGGTCGCGTCCCTTAACACAGCTCCTGATTGTTTGAAGAGAAAATATTATTCCTTCCCTGCCCCACCTCCTCATTCTCTGTCTCTCTCCCTCTGTCTTTCTCTTACTCTGTTTCCTCCTTTAGTTTTAAAATCCACCCCCACCCCCCACTCCACCATATTCCATCTCTCTCCAGCTGAGGGAGAAATCTTTGGAGTCAGTGCAGCGCCGCTGGATTGTATTGTGTCATTTCCCAGCTCTGCCCACCTCTGTGCTATTTTGGGGAGTGTGTGAGGAGAGTGTGTGCCAGGTGGGACAGCGTGATCGATGCTCAGGCACTCTCTTCCCGACGCGCAGCCCCCCTGGAAATAGTGCAGTCCTATCAATAAGTGCTGGAGATTGAGCCTCCGCTAATATAGTCGACAGTGTGTACAGTAGGCTGACACTGTGGATGGTGGCTCAGAAACTCAACTTTGCAAAGAGGGTGTAACAAGAACGGGTGCAGGACGGCAACAGGATCGAAGACGGTACACAACAGTGACCAAAAGGATCATTAAATATTTTTAACTGCGCACACAGAACGTGAGAAATAATTCCAGTCGGTGGTTTTACAATAACAGCTTTTCTAGATCAAATAAAAAAGATCAAGCTAAATATGGAATTCAAATAAGACGTAAGTAACGTGAGGGCGGTATTGAAACAATTAGGTACAAAGCTGTTCAGCTGCTGCTAACAGCTTCAAAACCACAGAATACCTTCAGCTTCAGCTTTTACCACTACATCCCTGGAATATTTTGAGAAGGTTTAAATGTAAAATGGATACCGCAAAACGCTTTAGTCTTTATCATCTTCATCTTCAACTCGCAGTGACCTCATTCTGATTTGACTCGGGATGATTAATCATTCCCAATAATTTACTGTAATTACTTTGATAAGAATCAACTATTGCAGGCGTGTATCGCTTTGTTTAATGAGGGCAATTTACAGAATTGATTTTAACTCAGAAGGAATGTGCATGAAAAATTAAGCAGGTGTGTGTGTGTGTGTGTGTGTTTGTGTTGATCAGCCTTTAAGGAACCTTCTACATTTTTACAAGGCTAATACCTACTTTTCAGTGGACGATGGTGTGAAAAACACTAAATGGCTTTTAGCTCAACAGGTGCTAGGCATTAGTGCTGGTGTAAGCAAAAGCATGTGTGTGTGTATGTGTGGGTGATTAGGGGTCGTAACCAGAGGCTCTGGCAACCGGACGTCCATAATGATTCCATCACAGCCAGTGCCAACACAAGCAGCCTTACACAAACCATTCCTCTGCTCTGGCGTGTGTGTGTGTGTGTGTGTGTGTATGTGCCTCTTCCCCATGGAGCATAGAGCTAATAAGTAATCCCCCAGCTTTGTAGCTATGAAGGCCATTACTCTTAGCATGAGCTAATGGCTCTCTGTCGTTTCAGACACTCACTCCAGCACACAGGCCTCTAACAGACATTCAGCTCCCAGAATCCTCTGTGGCTGTGTCCCTCACTCTACACCGGCCAAAACTAACTTATAAACCATAGAAATCACTGCAATCTTCGTCCGCAACTGGTGCATTTCAGAGTGTAATGAGGAACCGTAGTGGGAGCCGGTGGGAGCAGGCGTTCGAACAAGGCGAAACAAACACCACGTATAAGATCACTGAATAAATATGGAGAAAAAGAGGCCTGAGAACAAAAAGAACAAACAAAAATCTAAGCCCTCTGCTCCTCCTTCCTGGGCCCGTTCCGAACAGGGCTGTTTAGATGGGGAGAACTGTGCTGTGTTGTTTATCCTTGTGGTATTTTGACAAAAGCAGGTCACAAATGTTTCGTTAAGACCTCTGTGGAAAAAAGGTAGAACACATCCCCTTTAAGATCAGGTGACTTTGTGTGTGTTTTATTCCCCCCTAAAAATACTGTTAAATCTATGTCATAAAAAAGTTGCAGACTATAAGCATGCAATGGATTCTTATTGTTAGACTGTAAATAGCCCTGAATCCTCACTCTCTTTTGTCAAGGGGAATGGATGTCCTGTATTTGCAGGTGTGGGTGTGTGTGTGTGTGTATATATATATAAATGTGTGAGTAAAGATCTTACAGTTAACCTGATATAGAAGCCCTCTGCTCCACAGGCAGGGCTGTGCTGGTATTTGCGTGGTGTTAATGTGGGCTGCAAGACTGTGTGGGACTGGCCCGTTCAGCCTTGGCACTGGTATTTGTCTCTGTTATGCCCTCACCTCAGGGGAGATGTGTTTATTAATGTGCCACTTCCCTTGATAAATGGCCAAATGGAGAGGCGGGCCTCCTGATAGCCCTCCCCCGACCCCAGTGATTTATGTCAGCAGAGACTGCTAAACCCTCTGGAACCTCACACAACAACATCCACCCCAGCCTTAAACATGCTCTGAGAATAGGGGGCCTGGACGGGACAGGAACAAGCTGAGCCACAGACCTGTGTAAGTTTCCCCAACCCACATGTGGCTGGGTGGTGAAAGGCTTTACATGAGATGCCTGAGATATTACCGCCTCATTCAAAAGATTTCTGTGTGAAAATATGTTAAAATAATAGCGTTTGTTAATAATATTCAATAATGGTTTAGTTCAGAAACTAAGGAGGAAATAAAGGAGTCCAAACTGTTACATATAATGGATTTAAATTCCTTTCTTTTTTACGATGTACCTGGATCAGTGCATGGTTGAAGCCATGGTGAGATGGTCTTGTGTTGTTGTTATCAATTAGCTGTTGCTAGGGGGCGGGGCAGTGAAGGAACAGTGCTGTGTCCTCCCTCAACATCCACAGCTGCCGTGCTCCTAAGGAAGGCACCTAACCCGCAACTGCTATCCAGGTGTTGGCATGGTTGCCTGCTGCTCTGTGTGTGTGTGTGTGTGTGTGTGTGTGTGTGTGTGTGTGTGTGTGTGTGTGTGTGTACTCACTGCCATGGATAACAATGGTGTGTGTGTGTGTGTGTGTGTGTACTCACTGCCATGGATAACAATGCAATGCAATAACAATAACAATGTCAAAAGGAGGTTTATGTTTATTAAGCATTAACATGAATACGTTTATCAAGAACATACCGTTTAACAAGCCACACTTTCATTTCCATGCGATCGTTTTGCGCGATCCTCTATGCATTTGACCCGTTCCATTCCTTCTGTGACACGACCCCTGGAGGACCCCCTGGTTATTGAGAGCTACTGAGTGAAGCTCAGAGGCAAGGACTTAAGGGCGCTGGATGAAAGCCAAAACCCTGGGTCCAGCCTAATGAACTGTTCAGCTCTGCTGCCTTCACACAGCGTAGAGTTTTGTGTGGCTCAGTCCATGCGACACATCAAGGCTTTAGGGAAACAGCTGCAGACTGAATGGAGGAGAGGAGTCTAGAAAGAGAGAGTGCGAGTGGAGCCGAGAGAGACGCTCCACGCAGAGCAGCTCACAGTTTGTTTTTGGAAGTCGTTTGTTTGGCCTCGCCGTCCACCCATGTGACTGTATATAATGGTACACTTGCTGAAAGTATTTCGACATTAGTCTGCGCTACATACACTGTGAAGTAATAAGTTATATTTACTTTAGGTTCTGTGTGGATGGAGGCATGGCACAATTAGCTTCTTTCTCAAAGATATATTTCAGTTCTATTTAAAAGGAACCCCTACAATTGTGGGGAAACGCTGTACTCTCATTTGTTTATGTTCAAAAGCTCTGTATCTTTTAAGGTGGAATGGTATGTTTGAGAGAAAAAACGATGGGGCTGACGTTAAACTTCTCTGTATGTTTTTATTCACAGTTTGAATTACCACAGAAAACATCTTTGTTACTCGAGTTTTTCAGTTTTGTAGCACTTTCAGTCTGCGTTTACTTTCATGCATTTAGTGGTCCCCCAGAATACAGAGTCAATTCCATGTACAGAGAAAATAAGTCAATGTTACACACCTTTGGAGCAGAAATAGAGCAATATCCTCATCTTGCTTGTCAATATTTGGGCGTCTATTCATTGTTTAAAAACATTTTTTACCCATTTACTGACACTGGGGCTTCGTAAAGGAATAAACACAACGGGGCACAACTAACACAGGCATGAACTATCTCTCCTTGGCCTTGGGGCGAGCTGGGGACAGTGCAGCAACCTCTGCTCCACTTCTCATCTCCATTTCAGGTCATGTGTTGAATTAGATGGCCACTTTTTTTTAAACAGCGTTTGATGGATGACGCTATGGCCATGGCATGTGAGGGCTCTGGGACCCTCTGTCAAAGAATCGGACTCTCCACCAGACGGCCTGTCCCCTTTTAAGGTGACTTAGGAAGTGGTGGATGAAAGCAGGCATTCATTATGTTAAACACATGCGCTTTCCTCTGAGGGAAACACTCTCATAAATGTCACTGCAGCCCTGTCTGTCCCATGTGTGTTTATACAAACTGCTGGCAGAGATACTCTACAGTATAGTGCTTACCTTAAAGGAACATTTTGGCTATGGCTGGGGGTCTACAGTTTGCGTCGTGGTCTGGACTGTGGCGAACGCAGCTGTAATATCTGACAGCCTGTCAAACGTCACGTGTTAGAGCGTGATTTGCGCTTTCTGTGCACGACCGCATGGTTGTGAGTTATCACACAGTGTCAACCTGATGGTACCCTTCCTTTTATGCCCTTACTCACCGTCCATGGGATTGATGTATTCCGGCAGGTGGGCGGCTGCAGCGGCTGCGGCCGAGGCTCCGGCCCCTTGCATCAGCAGCTCCCCGTATGGGCTCCTGTGACTGGACATCAGATGGTGGTAGTAGTCGGCCGAGCTGGCTCCAGGAGGCGGTGGTGGGAGGCTGAACAGGCCGCGCTCCTTCAGGTGCTCATGGGCCACTGTTGGGGAACCGAATAAAGAAAGAGTGAGCAGTTTTAGGGTCATTGAATTACCACTTTATGACATCTTGAAATTATTTTTGGACACAAACAGTCATCTGAAATGAAAGATAGTATTAATAGTGATGATATATTCCTGGATTCCTGGAACACAAACTTGAAGCTACCAGAAGTCCAGCTGTTTTCCAATGGTTAAAAAAACTAATATAAATCATAAGAAGAGTCATTTACAGCTCACTTTCTCTACTGCGTGGATACATCTCTCCTCATCTTTAAAAGACTTACAGATGAAGTTGTAAGCATCTCAGTCCTTTACAGTAGAACAATATTGGGTTTGCCATTGCTTATGTCTCACCTGTTCATTACCTTTAATGCACACTTGTCTTTTATCAGTTAGTGTGAACTGAAATCAAACAAAGGCTGTTAATTATGAGTCATTAAGGCTTAGTCAATGTCTCTCAGCCAGTCACCTGTGGTGTAAATGTGCATTAACTATTGTTTGTACGAAAATGAAGATATAAACTACATGTGCACATATATGTGAATTAAAGTTAGTTATAAGAAACTGTAAGAAGAAAGGTACAGATGTGGTCCAGAGAAAGAATTATACTTTTTATGCCGTGCTTTCAAAACCTATAAAACTCTGTTCGGACCAGGCCTAAAATAATGAAACATGAGTTGCAAAATGAGAAATATTCCCAATTTCCTCTACTCATAAACAATGTCAGAGTTGTGGTCACACAAACACGCACACGTCCAGTGAACACAGCAGAGAGAGAGAGAGAGAGCAGAGTGAGAGAGAGAGAGAGAGAGAGAGAGAGAGAAGAGAGAGAGAAAGAGAGAGAGAGGAGAGAAAGAGAGAGAGAAGAGAGAGAGAGAGAGACAGAGAGAGAGAGCAGAGTGAGAGAGAGAGAGAGAGAGAAGAGAGAGAGAGAAGAGAGAGAGAAAGAGAGAGAGAGAGGAGAGAAAGAGAGAGAGAGAAAGAGAGAGACAGCAGAGAGAGAGAGAGAGAAAGAGCAGAGAGAGAAAGGAAAGAGAGAGAGAGCACAGAGAGAGAGAGAGAGAGAGCAATTCAGTGTTAACATCTGCACTCAGTAAAACTCTGAACAGTGTCAGGGGCAATAAGACTGAAAGGGCCGAAGCTGTTTTATAAAGAGTACAGTACCTCCACACATGGTTCATATTTACATACAGTTTCATTCAAAGCTTCTGCTAGAAATGTGTGTGTGTGTGCATGCACCCAGTCCACCTTGAAAACCTTTCCACTGATTTCTCACAGACAATTAGCTCTAACTGTGTTTGAAGTTCATCTCTCTCTCTCTCTCTCTCTCTCTCTCTCGTCTAAAACTCCTTTTCATGTGCAATGTGTTGTGGCAAAACAAACGAAGGACTCCACTGTGTTTTTACTGAAATTCCATCTACGCTAAAGCACTTTTTTTGGGAGACGCTAGTCTTTTCACCCAGAAATGTTGACTTTAGTGGAATTCTGGACGTGAGGTTTGAGAAGTTGTGGAGAGTTTCTGAAGTCCTGAAGAATGTCCTGCTATGGAAATAGCTCAGCACAATTTACGCTCTGCTGAGAAAGACCTGGCCAGAAACGATTCACAATCTACATTCCTAAACCTGTTATTTCTATATATTCCTGTGGAGAAATAAATGTTTGCTTAAAATAAAAGCCAAAAATGAACACGTGTCCTGAATAGCTCTGGAACCTGCTGCTAACGTACAGAACAGGGGCAGTCGTATCCACAAGAAACATCACACATCCAAGACTACTTCTCCCCTATCTGCATTCATTCAAGTAAAATAAACTCACTCTCTCTCTCTCCCTTTCTCTTTCTACCTCCCTCTCTCTCTCTACCCCCACTCTCTCCTTCCCCCTTCTCTCCCACTCCCCCTACCTCTCTCTCTTTAGCTTTATCGCTGTCAGGATCTCCTGTGCGCTGCTTATTTAAGTTGAAAAGCACAGACACATTGCTGCTGACAGACTGTAAAAGGTGATTTATTTGGCCTGTTCTTCGGCCTGCTCGCCTCGACCTGTTATTGTAATTCAGCTGTGCAGAGAGAAGAGTGTCAGCACGTCAGGGAGAATTCCACCCAGACGCCTTTCCCTTCCCCCCCCCCCCCACATTTTCACACACACTTACCTATGCATGTGTATTCCTGAGCAGCGTCGTGAGAAAGTTCAAAGTTTCTTTTGGATCAAGGAGCATCTGGAGCCCCCTGGCTTTTAATCTGGGGTTTTTACAATTTAAATATTCATATTTTTAACTATCACCTAGGGACCACATGACCCTAACCACAAACACCAATATCAAACTATCGTAGCATAATTAGAATGATGTTTATTGCTTGTATTTTACAATGAATCAATGCTCTTAAGGTTTCTGAACGTGAGCCGACTGACCGTCTGCAGGACTGAGGCCTCGGGCGGCGGAGATCATGGACAGTGTGGGGCTGCTGTGGACTGAACGCAGGTAGTGCTCGACGTGAGGCGTGATGTAGGGGTGTGGGGGACTGAAGGGCGACTCGCCTGTCCCTCCTGGAGAGAGCCGGATTAGAGAGATATCAGAGATTACAGGGCTGCCCGCTAACCCCGGTGGTCTGTGGAGGAGAGCAGAGGAGATGTAGTCAATAAATGGTAATTACAAGCAATATCTTCATCACATTATGAACCAGCCATGACAGTGACACCTAGCGGCCTGGGTGTATCAGAGCTTCTGCTGAAAAAACGAATTTAAAATGGCCGCCACCACTTGGGGGACCCGCTCTATGGAGGGTAAACTGGTTTCATTATTGGCTACAAAGAAGTGTTAAAAGTGACTTATTGCTTATCGAACTTTGAAAACAAACAGAATTTGATTGCATTCAGCCATGAGAGCACAAGTGAGGGAGGAAACTGATCCCAATTAGGGCTGGAATATATGGCCAAAATTCACCATGATATTCACCATGCAATGAACAGACGGCAGCGCCGTGTAATGAACGTCAGTCAGGGACAAAATATGTAAATAATGTTTATTGAAATACGGAAAATGTGTTTAAAAATCACATTATTATTGAAACCTTTTATATTGTGATACCTACTGATATTGAATTATTGTCCAGCCCTGACCAGGACATGTCTGATCAATAATAGATATTGTTTTTAAAAATCCACCACCACTGCGATCAATTATCGGACGCAACACTGATTCCAAATCACTTCGGTCATCCCCTTCTAGCCAAAGTGTGTAAAACCAAACGCAGCCAATGCTCCGGTGAATTCTCTCAGAGGAGCGGTTCTCGTGTGTTAAGGTTGTGATGGATAGGGTTTGTTTCTCGAGCCTGCGGCGCTTTTCGGTGAAGAAACCCAGCAGAGAGACTCTAGTCTTGACCTGAACGAGAGCCAGCTCGTCTGGAGGAGTCTGATCTGCAAAGTCTCTCTGATTCATGAAAGAGCATGATATCACGTCTGCTGGTCTTATTGTGTAGGGATCTGGGCTGGGGTTGAGACTGAGGGCAGTGGCGAGGTGAAGCTTGCTGGGTAGAGCACACACTCTGAAGCATGCAGGAACATGATCGAGTTACGTGACCACGGGGGATGGTGTGATGATACAGCACCTGATATTTCAAGGAGAGACTGTGTTGGCCAAGCGGCTTCCTGAAGTTAGCAATGCCCTCCTTGACTTCTCAGGTTTTCACTGTGGTCAAAGAGCCTGTTCCCACTTAACATTACATATGTTTCTGGATAATGGCCTGATACATTAGACAAATCAGAGTGCTTTTCCAACAAGGATTCTCTGCCAGGACAGGCTTCAATGAGACCAGGACATTACAGAAATGTTGTTCGATGCAGGGAAACTTTGTTTGAGAAACAGACATCAGCATGTTTTGCTTTGTAAAAGGTGGCAGTAGTAGTTTTAATTGGTTTTTAAGTAGATTTACGTTGCATTCTAATCTCCTTCACTAGCCTTCACAGTGTTCAGTGTTGTATTGATGTATTAGATGTACAAATGATTATTAAGGCATTTGTTATTGTGAACCAATAACAAATTCTTAAAATCAATACCAAGTTCTTGTCACTTTAATACTACACTGTAAAAAACAATCCGTAAAATTTACGGTAAAACACTGGTAGCTGTGGTTGCCAGAATTTCACCGTAAAATATACGGTCACGTTTTTGGCACTCATAAATTTTACATTTAAGGACTGTTTTGTTTACAGTACATTTCTGTTAAAAAAGCAGATATACACTGTAAAAAAACATGGTATTTACAAAAAAATAACAAAGAAACATTGTTCATTCATTCATTGTCTGTAACCCTTATCCAATTCAGGGTCACGGTGGGTCCAGAGCCTACCTGGAATCATTGGGCGCAAGGCGGGAATACACCCTGGAGGGGGCGCCAGTCCTTCACTGGGCAACACAGACGCACACACTCATTCACTCACACACTCACACCTACGGACACTTTTGAGTCGCCAATCCACCTACCAATGTGTGTTTTTGGACTGTGGGAGGAAACCGGAGCACCCAGAGGAAACCCACGCAGACACAGGGAGAATACACCACACTCCTCACAGACAGTCACCCGGAGGAAACCCACGCAGACACGGGGAGAACACACCAACTCCTCACAGAGAAACATTGTTTTGCTATAAATTTAACGTGTAAATTGTGTGACAAATTAGACAAAGGAGGCTGAGATATAGCCGTATTTAGATAAAGCCAAACTGCATCCTGTATTCAGCCCTTAAAAGGAGATATTGCTGAAAGGACTAAAGAAATGTTGGGTATCTGGGCGCCACACGTGAAACACAGGCTGATGGTGAACTTTCCTGACCAGCACACGTCTCGACGTAACATGCACAGAAACACAAACACACGCAGTGATCACCCCAACGCCACCCACAATCAGTAAGTCTCAAAAAACTCTGAAAATCACAGAAAATATGGAGAAGCAAAGCATGCTGGGAGCTCCCTAATGAGTCTCAGCTCCTCCCAGTCCTTGGACACTTGTACCGTCCCTAATGGTTTGTGCGTTTAACAGTGAAATAATGTTTATTTTACAGTAAAGAGAAGTAAAAAACTGTATTTTGGCTGATAAAAGTATTTACGGTATTTCACTGTTAACAGAGACTGTTTTCAACCTTTTTAGAGTTTACAGTCATTTACTGTCATGGTTTTACAGTTTTCCACCCTAAAATTCACAGACATTTTTTACAGTGTTATGAAACAAGAGCAAATTGAGCGAATTACAACTAAAAAAAAGCAAGCATTTGTACACCTAAGCATGGGGTGTTTAAATCATGCACTGGACTGGTGAAGGTTCCACTGCGTTGTACAACCCCAACCCCCCCCCTACACAAGAAAAAAAAAAACAGTACTTGGCGGGAGTTGGCCATTATCAAGTCGACGACAATGTGACACACATGTCTAACTCTCCATGAAAAAGGCTTATGCAGTTGGGACACAGGATTAGGTGTTTATCTGTAAGTTGGAACAAAGTTGCAGCAGTTTGCCTGACAGAGGGTTCACCCTCCTGTGGGCGCTAGACAGCAAAATATCCAGCACGACCAGCCAAGCTGCCTGAGGATCTGGTTACGGTTTCCCTTTATCAGCCAGACTGGGCACTGCTAACAACCACTGAGAAAGCCCCCTTGGCATAACTGATTGAATTCTATTATGTTTGTCATAATGTCTTTTTTGGGGGACGTTAGGTTAAGGTTGAAACCTGGTCTTAGGCTCAACAAAAGCGTAAGTGCTTTAGGGGTATAAAGCACAGTGAGATAATGCCTGACTTTATTACACAAAGCAGATGCTTCGCAGCTAAGTCCCCCCCCCGCACTTTCTAAAAAACCCCCAGCCCCCCCAAGGAAGGAAATGACTGCACTGTAGTTAAGGATCTCAGCAGCTAGGGATCATGGTCGCTTGGCTCATTCTTTCCTTTTTTACTCCCATTTCTTTCTTTAGACACGGTTGATTTTCAGCCCCACCGCTCCGTTTTGATGATTCCCAGACCACACAAAGAATCAGTGGGACATTTATTTGGGTTGAAAGAAACGGCTCCGTTTAGGCCTGCATGTCTTCCCCGCTCGTTTTATTAGCTTTTCAGAGCGCGCGGCAGAAAGCAGACGGCGGAGTGGTCCGACCCGAGGTGCGACTGACAGGACTAATGCGCGAGGCTTTCTTCAAGACCACCTTTTGAAGGAAGGACAAAAACTAGCTGTAGATTTTGCATAGATTCAGCACAGCTGCCTTTAAAGTGGAGGCACGAAACAGTTAG
Source organism: Hoplias malabaricus (assembly GCF_029633855.1). NCBI lineage: Eukaryota > Metazoa > Chordata > Actinopteri > Characiformes > Erythrinidae > Hoplias > Hoplias malabaricus. The sequence continues at coordinate 3,728,683 of NC_089815.1, read as the reverse complement.
TGAGGGAAATACAGAGTGCAGCCTTATTTTTTTTTAAATAAAAAAAACAACAACTAAAGATGCTCCAGGTTATTAGGAGTTGACATTTAGAAGCATGTTAAAAATTCCAACATTTAATGGCAAACGGCTCACAGCTTGATTCTTTCTTACTGCATTTCTCTGAGATCGACCTGAACACACTCACTTTCTGTTGATCTGCCCCAGAATCTGTCTGGGTCCGTTGGAGACACTCGGGGCCCATAAAGACTCCACTGTTCTGGGTCGAGAGAATCCAGGCGGCCCCTTCCACCAAAGTCACACAGCCTGGCGTCATTGCCAGACCACTCATCTACACTAACTTAAAGTCTTCCATATGACTCTGATCTAACAGACCTGGGTTTAGGGTGATCTTATCTGCAAATTTTTGATCCCGTACTAATTCAAGGCCAACCCCCCTCCCAGACTTTCCACAGGCTGCTTTATGTCCTGCGGGCCATTTAATCTCTTTGCAACCCCGACTAGGAGGAGGCTCTGGATCCACATCGAATGCCTGTCGTCTCAGTGACCTCACGTTACCGTTATAGAATGATGACATTCAACTCCTAGTCTGGAATTCATCTAGATTTATGGAACCTGTTTTGACACAGTATTGATGAACTAAACCCTTCTGTTAATGTTTTCCACTGACTGACATCATTACACTTTATTAAACTGGTAAACAGCCAGTAAATAATTAGCGCTTGCTATATTTTCCACCCTGGTTTAACAACTCAATCGCATGATTTTTTAATACTGGAGAATGACAGCTGAACCCATGAGTCTGTGTGTGAGAGGCATTTCCTGAAGTGTTTTGAATTATTGCATGTGATGTCACTGAATAAACAAAAATCTTTCCAACTCTAGCCACACCAAAGCAAATAAATATCTGAAATATGATGATTTCACTTCAGCTTCACTCCCAGTAAGAAGCACACAGCGTGGATACAGGCCGGATGGGTTTATCACAGGTAGTCTCAGGGTGAATTCACTGTCCAACACACTTCACATAAAACTGACCATAACAAAGCCACATTTCAAATAGAAAGTGCTGTGAACAGACAAACAGATAAATCCTAAAGCATGCACTAGCCCTTGGAGAGCTTCTCTTTCCTCTTGTTGTTTGAGTTGGCTCCTCCGGCCCTGGTTTTGTTGTCCCATCTACTTAGCTCAAAGGGGTCATGTTACACCACTTTTCCACAAGTGAACACAGCACTGGGGTCTTAATGAAACATCTGTGAACTGCTTTGTTCAAAATACCACAAGGATCAAGTACCACAGCAGAATTCATGATAATGAGCGGCTGTTCACCCAAACCGAGCACTCAGGAGTGACGAGCGAGGAGCAGAAGTTCTGGCTTTTAGTAGTTTTTGCTTGTTTTCTCTTTATTCGCATTTGTTTGTGCTCTGTTTAACCTCATCTGTGCACTCGCATATGAAGGTGGGTCCATCGCTGTGATTGGACGGACTGAGATGAGGGGGTGGGACAATTCTGAAGTATTAGAATGACTTGTTTTATCCTGTTTTCTCACATAAGGTCAATTTATGCTTCTGCGTTCTGCAATGTGTAGGTTCCACGTAGCCATGAACCACATGTTGTAGCCTGATGCTTCCTACTGCTTCCTAACTATGTATTGCGTCAGTGCAGGTCCAGCAACATGAACCCCTCTTCTCCACGCTACAGAGACTGAAGACAGCAGCACCATCATGGCAAGAGATTTACTCAGACACTGGTTTGGATGTCATGGAACAAGCTGGAACAAGGGAACAATACAGACGAGGCATGCTACGAGGTATGGGAAGTATGTATATTGCTTTGGCGGTGTAATTGCAGAGTGAACACACAAGTATAAACGCTCACAACCGCACAGGGCACTTGTCTAGGGTACTGCATACATTCTGCATTGGAAGTATATAAGTGGTCTTCAATACAAGAGTGGATGGTTCATGTGCACAAAGCTGAACAATGTACCAGGGGAATGTGGGACCTCAGGAACCCCTGATTTCTCACCTCCAGCAGGAGTTATGGCTTAAGGCTCCCACAATGCACCAGGCCAAGCCATCTGAAGCTTAGAGGCCTGCGGTTTGGTTCAGCAAGTGGCCAATGAACAGAACAAGCCTTAGCTTAGGAGCGTGGACTAGTATCTTCACTGAGAGGCTGTGGAATGTGTTCGGTGTTTTTAAATGCGATTTGGTAGCTGCATTTTTGGGTAGGTCACATTACCTAATATCTGATACTTCCTCCTGAGAGCAATAAGAGAAGCAGCTGCAATTACACCGTGGACAAACAGCTTCATTTTGGACATTCAGCATACAATCCCTGCCATAATGCTGCTGTATGTAATGACAACGTAGCCTCAAAACCGGCTTGTTTCCCTATTCATGCTCTCACTCTTGAGGGTGGGGAGATGCCAGGCTATTGTCGAGGACAGGCAGAGGTGCCAGGCTCCTGTGAGGGGCACATTGTTGTGAGTGCTAGCTTTTCTGCCCAGCAGATGGTCAGCGCACCTGTTTTGGCGTGTGCCAGGCGGTCAGGTGCCCGCTCATGCCCATTGTCTGGCCACTCAGGGTAATGGAGGCTGGTGCCTGGGCCTTGATGCCCATTCACAAGCTCTGCGGGGGTCACAGGCATCCATTGGGGGCTATTGTGTCACGGCGTGGGTGTGGGCCAGGCTGGCTTTGAAATTGTGGGCGCGTGGATGCACATATCGGACTGCCTGCAGGGTGTTTGTATCCATATGTGCATGGGCATGCGTTTCAGAGAGTAAGTGTGTGCATGTGTGTTTGTGTGTGTTGACATCCTAAATCATATGCATGAACATTTTACACGGCACTGGTACAGCCATATGAAAAATCCTCTGTGATCCCTGGTCAAACGTCAAGGGAACAGGTCTTCTACCGTGAAAAAATATATGCTGTGTGAGTGTGTGTGTGTGTGACTGCAGTGTGACAAAGACTTGTCTGTGCCTTGGGGCTCCTCTGATTTAGATGAATCACATTTTCCTCCACAGGCCTCCAGGAAGCCGGCTGTACTGCTGTAGGTCATCCACCTTCTGTGTAAAATACTCAGGACTCTGAACAGGTGAGATACTGATGACCTGTATATCGACTTTTGTTTGGGAACGTTGATGCTGGGATGATGATGTTATTTCAATGTGGTTAACAGCGGTTCTGTAAATATCTTTGACTGACAGAGGACTATGGTTCTTTTTCACCGCTCTGAAGAGATAAGTGAATAGTGTCCAATCAGACTCTGCTCAGACTCGTCTTCTCTGCAAAGCCGATGACCCGTGTGGAGCATCCCCTTAAACGCTTCATTCCAGCTCCTGTCTGCAGCTCACACGAAGGTCTATTAGTAGTAACATAGTATCTGTAACTCCTGTAAGTACAGGAAGTGTTTATATTATTTATTATTATTATTATATAAAACGTCTGTGTTTAAGTGACAGTCCGCTTTTATAAACCTGTTTTAAAGGGGATATACTGTAAAAACAAAACAAAACATTCATGAATGCATTCATTCGTGTGTCTGGAGCCCACCAACCCGCAAACTGTGAAACAAGACCACCCTGTGAGTTTTTTGTGGGCTTCCTAAATCAGAAAGAAGGGGATAACATGAGTGGTTCTGGTTTGGTGCAGACACTTTAGAATTGTCACCGCCCTTCGTCAGTGTCGGTCTCCAAGCACAGCACAAAGACGAGGTCAAATGGTGCAAAACAGACACAACAGGCGCAATTAAATAAAAGTACTGTGTAGATATGGAGAAAAAACAAAACAGAGAAGAAAGAGAACCAAGTGAGAAAGCTCCTCGCACCTGAGGTGAGCTGTAACTCATTCTCTTTTAAAGGAACAGGCGCTGGTCATTCTGAACATGGCTGTTTGGATAGACAGTTTGGATCCTTGTGGTATTTTGACCAGAGCAGGTCTCAGAGGTTTGATAAAGACTGTGTTAACGTGTGTGAAGGTGTTAGTACTGGTTCAATTATTACACTAAATATCGCACCAGTTCAACTCTAAAGAACCATTCAGATGCCAAACACTATTACGTTAAATTGCTTGACTGCTTGGTGGGCCACATTTGACACAAGTTCACTGCAGACCTCGAATCAAAACAGTGAGCGCTCTGTCAGGCATCACGCTGCATTTCCTTCCTCGGCTCAAAGTGATGTCTTTAGTTGCGGCTGTGTTGTGACACTGAGGGGTGTGGAGAGCAGGGAAAGTGTGTATGTGTCAGCGATAGAGACGAGTGGGTGGCTTGTTCCGTAGCCCCCGGCCCTCTCCGTCTCCGCTGTGAGAATTCCCACAGTGCACTGCTCAGCTCCACAGATGAATCGCCCATCCGCTGTCAACGAAGCCAGTCGGAGAGACAGGAGAGAGTCGGGGAAAAAGCAAAGCCCCCGAACGGGAAGTTTCCTCCCGGAGCTCGGCATCAGCTGACAGCTCTGACAAAATAACCAGCGCCCTCATTATGGTATATGCAAACAATGATAAAGCGCACTGTACGGAGATGTCATGTTCGACAATCAGAGCGCTGGCCTCTGACACACTGTAACAAAGTGCCTCGCCTCGCCACGAGCGACACCGCGCTTAATTTGCTGCACAACGGCCCTGTAATTAGATGAATTTGGCACAGGCAGAGGGAAAGACAGCTAGATCAAGGTCTTGATGAATTAGGGGTGCACTGTCAAGATCAAATCACATTAATCAAGGTGGCCGTGCAGTAAGACAGCAGCACCCCCACTCCCCACCCTATACTCGCCACTGTGTAATGATGAATGTGGTGGCGGCTACCAGGCACACCGTATGCATCACCATCAAAATCTGTGAATTTAAAATGTAAGAACACAACTTCCCGAATTCTATTGATTTATTCGGCCCTTTCCCTGAGATAAAGCCTAGCTCGGAGCCAGCAGACCCCATTTCAACTCGCACAAGCTTGGATTGAAAGTTGCAGTAATAATCATTAAAACAAAACAAAAAAAAAAAAAAACAAGAACAAAGTGGAACTACGAAACAAGTTCGGCCACAAGTTTGTCCCACTTTACGTTCAGCCTTTGCACAAGCCCCAAGCCCCCAGCCCCCATTTCAAAGTCCATATGGGACGCATACATGTGCACAGGTCTGGAGGTTACCCTACATTACCGCACTGACGTAGGACGCCAGGGTGCACCCAAAGAGGATTAAGGTACACACCTGAAATATGAAGGTGTATTGTGTTGTCTATTCGTTCACCAAAAATAGATAACAAAGATAGTCTCAGTGGTCTTCAAACCCAACTGTGAACCCTGAAGTTTTTCATAATAGAATTGTTGTGAATAGAAAAACAAAGCCTTTCACAAATGGGCGAATCATGTTCCCAAACCAAAGGAACCGAAGACGTACCGTCGAGAGAGCAACCACCCCAGTCACATGAAAGGTCTCATCTCATTGACAGTTTTTTTCTGAGAATGTAGAAACAGCATCTCGGTGATAACTTGATGCCAAATGTATGAGTGTGTCCAGCCGACTCATGGTAAAGGGGATCTAAGGAGAAACGCTAACAACATTCTGCTTCGCTGACAGGACCTCAAAGCCCTCATCTGTCTCTGATATGTTACTGGCTTGTGTTTGGGAAATCACACCCGGCAGGGGACAGGGAAAAATGCCGGCCTTCGTTTTGGGAAAACATACTCCTGGTTTGAGGAAAAAATAAAAGCCACACGCTGAACGTTCCAAAGGCGAAATCAAGCTGAATCTGCTCAGTGTCTGTAATCACCCTGTCAGGATTCTTGGGCTTTACCAAACAACAAACCCAACAAACAACGTACCATTCACTCCCTGAGTTCAATCGGCAAACACGGAAATTACATCGCACACCATTTTGGATTCGTCACGGCCATAATTGTCAGCGGTGTGGAAGATGTAGAGAGTCTGATTAAATGTTGTGTTGTTCATGGATGTCAGGAATCAAATGCATCATGGCGTCTTGCCAAAAGATTCAAAAGCAGTGGCTAAATTGTATATATTTTAATGGCCCTGAGGACTTCACTTCAAACTTTTTTATATATATTTTAACAGATATTTTATTTGTGATTTATATTATTTGAAGCATCTTGAAATGTCTGTTATGAAAGAGGGCCTAATAAATAAAAAATCCATGTTTCAGCCCTGGCTTGTTTTGAATGAGGTGCAGTTCCCGACAGCCGTAGGACTCACCCGTGTAAGGCATGAAGGGCATGGGGTTCGTAGTGGTATCGGCCCTCGTGGTGACGCATGTCAATGGGGATCGGCGTGTGGAAAGTTGGGAAGATGTGGTGAGGGCCTGCGGAGCAGAGAGAGAGAGAGAGAGAGAGAGAGAGAGAGAGACAGAAAGGGCGAGGGAGAGTGGGGAGAAAAAAAAAGTTAAACTTCAAAAAATAATATAAAAAAAGAGCCAGACTTTTCAAAAAAAAAAAAAAAAAAAAAAAAAAACATTTCAAAGCCAAAAGCTCTACAATAAGTCAGATGAGTCTCAGAACAGGCCCGAGCAGTTTCGTGTAAAATATTGGCACTATCACACAAGAGAAGTGGAATAAATAAATAATCAAAGTCATCCTAAGAAATCCTACATCTCAAACATAAAAGATATCCAACTGGGCTTTTGACAAAGACCTGCAGCTAGAGGCTCTTTGAACTACAGCGAATGATGGACGCTATCAAGGAGAAACTCGGCCTGGACGCAAAGCGGAGCTGACAGCCCGGGGAGAAGCCTTCCTCTGACCAGCTCCAGCACACACACACACAGAGAGCCAGTCAGGATCATAACTGGATCGCCCTAATACACACCCACACACATGCAGAACGAGTGGGGCTCATATCTGTATCCCCAAAATAAACACTAAAGCCCCTCGGACACATGCATGGTAACCCAGAAGTGTACCCGCTAGTGATCTACTAAAATCTCCTGGTGAAGTCCGAGTGAGCACATGTGTGAACAGAGGAACTAATGTCCCGGAGTATCCCATGCATTGCACAGGTGCCAAAGTCTGACATGGGAACTCTCCCACTAACTCTCCACCTTGTGGCTTTACACACACTGGTTTCCATGGTTTCAAGGCACTCTAACATTTACCATAACGTCTACCAGCCTAAACCTACCCCTAACTCATACCTTAACCTGTACCTTTACATGTAAAGGATTACATTCTGTGCTATTTATTCACATACGCTTTCAAAACGGAAGGTCATAAACTGTGATGTACAAAGTGATGCGCTCATTTTGTGTAGAAACACCAGGGTGCGCATAATTCTGTACTTAAGTTAAATTTGTGATGTGACGACACAGAAGTGTGTTTTAAATACAGTTTCAAAACCTTCAAGATTCAAGATTATTAACCCTCAGTGCACACAGGCTCAATAAGCTACAACACAGTGGTCCCCAAAACAAAGTTCCAATCAATTTCTTCAGTGGAATGAGATGTGTGTGTGTTTGGTTTATGAGCTCGAGGTGGTTTTCTTGTGGAACGTGCGAATTACAAAATGTTCACAGGAGCTGGTTACAGAAAAAACCCTTCTGTGATGGCTTTGAAACAGAATACAGACTCATTAATAAGGAGTGTGTGCCGTCCTTGGTGAATTTTATACCAAAGCAAAGCTGTTGCGTTTAGTCGACCCCGTTTCTATCGGCCGGGCACTTTCTTCATTACGGCTCCTTTTGTGAGGCTTTTTTATTTGGAACGAAAGCGGATCAAAATGGACGTTTTCCTGTAATAAAACCTCTCCTGGCTCGGGATAGCCCATTAAACCCGAGCGGCCTTCGTTAGCTGTTGTGATAACGAGAAACCGCAGTTGATCTTTTTGCGCAGGCGAGTTTGTTTTATTTTTTGGGGGGCTGTGAGTGGTGCTTTCGAGGTCTTAAATTCTTTACAGAGCTTTGTTTCTAATTAGCATCTCTCTCTCTTCCAGTAAGTCTCCAGTCTTTTTTTCCCCCTTTCTTTTTGAGAACATTAACATGGCTCTTCTACTCTCAAGTCCCTATCAACATCATAAGCTGAATCTTCTGGTCAGTTTCACAGTTCTTTGTTTAAACACAGTAGCTGACCTTCACACTGTGTGCAAACAAAAGTCAACATGGATCGACCAATAGAAATGCTCTACAGGTAACCTCAGCTTCCTGACATGTACCATTTCATATCCTATATCTTTGATCATAATTATCATCTGACCCATATCTACCTTTGGTGTGAACACAGCTTTGAAAGAACCTTTAATAACCATTTTTCAATTAAATCCAGTTACTCCCCTTAACAGCTTAATGGGATCACATGATTGGATCATTGAGCCTCATATTTACATGTTCCTTTCAGTGTCTAACCTACATTTTTAAAGGTACGATTTGAGGTTTTTATGCTCCTGGGGTTCCCCCTGGTACAGACTGTACTGAAATCAATGGGTACAGGGAGGGAGAGGATATGGTGTCCTACCCTCCTCTAAAAGTTACATGGTGCAGTTTCAGCAGTGCTTAGCCCAGAGTAACAATGAGAGATGCTGTATTGTCCATGTTACAGGACAGTGAAGTATCCTGTAGTGTAGTATACGTTTTTATAATGACTACAGCAGAAGGGTATATAGGGCCATAAAGGCCAACGCTTAATCTACACCTCTTCAACATTGTAATGTGAATATCACAATAATGGACACCATAAGAGCTTATAGGACTTTGGGGTTTGGGGCTAATTGTAAAGAGCTGCTACGCATGTCTCTCTGGAGGAGAAGAGAGGAGAGGTGTAAGTGTTTCTGGACTGGATTAAAATTCTTGAGGCGTCACGCTCTGCAGCAGGAGAGATAGAGAAAGAGAGAGAGAAACAGACCCCCACAGGGGCAAGGGGTCAGGGGCACGGATCATTATCTTTACCTGAGGTGCCCACCGAGGGTCTCCTGGGGCCCCCACATGCTCTGCAGGGCTGTGAGTCAGCACTCTGGCCTCATCCATCCTTCTCTCTCTCTTTCTTCCCCACTTTACTTCATGGCTTGTCCCATACGACAGTATGATGCTCTCTCTCTCTCTCTCTCTGTCTGTCTGTCTCTCTCTCTCTGTCTCTCTCTCCTTAAATGTTTCAAATTCATATGATAAGGCAGCCATTTTAAGTCAGATGTTACAGGTCAGATTTAAGTCAGATGTTACAGAATAACAGGTTTATTCAAGAGTTCCAAAAGCATCAAAACGTTTGAGATTATCTCCCATCATTACAAGCAGGCTCAATTACCCACAGCTTAATAGCCCTCAAACAAGGACAAAAACCCCAAACCCCAGCACTGGGCCCTGGAGCTGCAGGCCCCATGCGTGACTCGATTAAGTCATCCTCCCTCTTTACTGCATTTGTCATGGAAAATGCCCTGGGTCGGCTTTAATTGATGTGAAAACACCATAAAACACACTTGACGTGCAGAAAAGCACAACAATAATGCTGTGCAGCTGCTGAAAAACATGAGGAACAACCTGGTGAGATGTAACCCCCCTCTCGAGCCGAGCCGGGCACTTGTACGGGAGCTCTCAAATCTGACCTTTCAGCGGAAAAGTGTCCCATTAAAGCTCCGGCATTTCACACAACTCCAGCATCTGCAGCCCTGCGCCAGACAATGAAGCTCATTTGATTGAATGCAGGCCCAAATTGCTGGGACCCTCTATGAAAAGGGTAAGAGGGATATTTTTCACCCCTTACACTCTGCAAGGACTATAATAGTGCTGTTGAACGGACGCAGGCGAAAACAGCTTCATTCAGCTCCTGGCCCCAGTTAATGTCCCTTAACTAATGCTATGTGTGAGTTATTCGAGGGGCTAATGGGGGGAGACTCGAGGAAGGCCCAAAAACAAAGAGTGTGGGGAACTGGGTCAGCAAAAACATGACACAGAGCGGAGAACGGCGTCCGGCTCAAATTCTCTTGCCCTGAAGTCACGCAGCGTTCTGAATACTAATTGAGTCCATGCTGCACAAACTTGGCCAAATGAACTTACCATTTTATTACTTACGTGAAAACAGTAAAACACGCCCATTAAAGATATTTTTCTGCAAATATCACGGCATGATTTCTTGTTCATTGGATGCACAGTGGCGCTACAGGTAGTGTCACTACCACACAAACCCAGGGTCCTGGGTGCAGTCCTCAACAGTGTTTTCCCAGTGTCTGCATGGGTTTTCTCCAACAATACAAAAATGCACACTTTTTTTGTATGGCTGTCTGAGATTGTCCATTTAGGGTCACTTTAAGTTTCTGGGTGAGAGTTTGATGCCCTGCAATGGACTGTGTTCCTGCGTTTCACCCAGTGATTTTGGGCAGGCTCTGGAACAACCCCCCCCCCCCCCCCAACCCCCAAAACAAACAAACAAACAAACAAACCTGAAATTTCCTTTCAAAGTAAAAAATACATAATTTCATGTGTCCCAAAGTGGTGATTTTAAAACAGTCAGATCATTAGAAATAAGGCAATGTGAAAAAGGAATCTAAACTACAGGTTTTCAAAAGGCAGACTCTGTACAAAGTCACAGCAAAAACTAAATATTGTCAATTATTTACAACGTAAACAAACCAAACCCATTTCTTTCCATGACCAAAGCGTAAAAAAGAAAAAAGGCTTAGATTAAACAGCTTTAAACTCCTCCTTCCCAGCGTCATTAAAGCTGCACATTGCTCCACACACCGCCATACATCAGTGCGCTGCCTCAATTATCCGCATTACCACTGTTATTTCCAGTGGTCACATTTGTCATGTCAGGCGGCTGGTTTCTAGGCTCCGCCCCCAGAGGAGAGCCAGGGCTGGGGTAGGCCTGACTGTCCCGGGGCTGCAGAGATTGAAGGGTCTTTGGTAAGCTATTCTATCACATAGGGCTTGGGTTCTTCTATCACACGGACAGCTCCATTGTTCAGAAGCGACCGGGAGAACAAAAGGCGAGCGCTCTGGAGAGTTCAAGAGGGGCGTTTACCTGCTGCCGAGAGCCCTGTCCCTCCGGGGGTCCCGTACCTGGTTCCCCAGCTCAGACTCTCACTATCTATTACTCTTGGAGCATTAACGTTTGTTTCCAGGTCTAGAGGTACCAGCTCTGTGGAGGAGAACTGCTTCTTTGCCATCGAGTGCTGTAGGTTTTCTCCTAGATGTATAACTGTGTATTTAAGCTTTGAAAACCTTGATATCTTGTTCTAGATTCTGTGAAGCAAATGTTCCCCCTGCATTCTGAAGATCCACTGAACAAATGACATCACTACAGAGCGTGGGTTCTACACGACAAGCCTAAAAGCTTGTAGACACTAGGGTTGGGAGGTGTAATGGTAATTCTGTATACTGCAGAATTAGAACAGAAATTGACCACAGCGAACATGTCATAAATTTGACCTGTGTGTGTTTGCTTAGTACATGCAGAACCTGTGCATTCATGTGCACTTAAGAGAGCCACAGGCAGGGGGCGCTGTGGGAGCTCACTGACTCGTGATGTTCTGCTCTAACAACCGGTGTTGGGGAGTGGGGGGGAACCCAAGCCCGCAGTGGCCCACCGTAGTTGTGAGTTTAGCGACCCTTCAGTCTACAGATATGAGGCTTTATTTTCTAAACGTGTTTGATTTGAGACTCAGTTAACTGGAACACGGTCTGTACTGTGGCATTTAGCCTAGCTGGATACTACGGTTTAAAGTTCACAACATTAGTTAAGTCATGAGGAAGAGTATAGATCTGGAGTCACTATAGAGCAAAATAACTGCATTCCCTGGAGTGATGGAGGGCATTCCTTTTCTAACATCAAGTGACAGATATCACTTAAACTAGTCTAGATTCTGCTGGAGCCCAAGCAGGTGCTTTATAACAGCTCTCAGGTTTTCAGGAGAGGGCTCTGAGTGAATCTCACTGCAACAACCTCTATGAGGAAATCACTCTGATCAAGCATGTCCTGAGTCTCCTTAAGCAGACTACAGATAAAGCCCACAATCTCCTCAAATAAGATAATAAGGCAGCCCTTCAGGCCAAGTGGTTTGTTCTGTTGTGAACAAGCTTTGAATATTCAGGGCACACAAACAGTCCTCGGTTGTGTTTGCCGAAGCCTAATCCACGGATCTCAAAGGCTAAAGTGGTTCCATCTTATAGGAAGTGCTCAATAATGGTAATGATCCTCCGAGCAGGCCGCTCTAAGGCGCTGTAATTAAAAAGCATTCTGTCTTACCCAGAGAAGCAGAGGGGAAATTAGACAGGAAATTCCTCTGGAACAAGCTGGCTACAGGCCTAACTACACATCACCGTCATGCCAACTATTACAGACCATCGGGCCCCATCCTACAACGCGTTCTGCGAGGTGACTCGGAGCCCCTGGCGGCATCAGAAGCTCAGCGTGTAGTTTGTGTTTCAGAGTACAATGCCAATATTCACTGGGAGCGTGGCTGATGTTTTATTTCTATTCCATTGGGTCTCAGGACTAGGTCACCATTATCTCTTCAGGAATGGGATATGAAGAGTTTCAGGCCTCGATGGTGTTACACAGGGAAATCCTTCTTGACCTTCTTTATCTCTAAGGGAAGTTATTCCAAGTCACTATGGAGCCTTGCCATTTCTCGGTTCTTGATGCAATAGAAAAACATTAAAAATATATACAACATGTGGTGTTTAATGCATTCCCCCATTTTCTTCAAGTGAACACAGCTCTGGGGTCTTAATGAAAAATTAGTGACATGTTTTCGTCAAAATACCACAAGGATCAAACAACGTAGCAACGTTCTCTCCCTGTCTAAATAGCCCTGTTCAGAACAGCTGGTTTCAGCGGCGGCTTTAAATGATCATGAGCCACTTGCTGTTCACCATGACGTGAGCGTACGTCGGTGAATAACGAGGGGAGAGGCCGACCTCGCTCTGGTTTTGTTCTTTCTTCTCCGTTTTTATCCAGTTCTCTTATTTCTTAGTGCTCATTAGTGCGTTTCGCTCCATTTAATGTGGTCTCACTTCAATTCGTGTCCAGCTCTGTGATTGGAGAGACTCGGGCGAGGGGATGGGGCAACTATAAAGAGTCTGCACTCTACATAAGAAGCAGTGGAGTGACTTGTTTCATCCCTTGTTTACTGACTTAAGCAGAACACAACAACTGTAGGAGCTCCAGACTTCCACGTTTTTTTCTGTAATTTTTAATATAGTGCAAAATATACCGCAGTACATTGGAAGAAATGATAGCATTGTATGTCACTGCATACTACGAAGCCCCAACATTTCACACTGAGGCCTAGGTTGTGGGCAGGCCGTCCAAGCTAAGCACAGAAGGTCAGTCTTGGGCTTGGAACCGTGGGTGAAAAAGGTCAGTTATCAGCGTCCTTCAGCTGCATCTGGGCCAGCCACTAATAAGGTCCATGCATCACAGCATTGAGGGTTAGAGCAGAGCACTGGGCTCTGAAGGGCCTCCACTGCCCTGGCCTCAGCAGCGTGTTGTTAGCATGCTGTTTGTGTAATTTGGGTACTTAGGACTGCGAGGGTCTCCAAGACTGATTACACAGTGCTGTAATCACCCAGCCCCCTCTACACACTGATTTATCACCCCTGTTCTTAATAGCTCTGCTTAACACACAAGTTTGTCCAGATTAAGTAATTACCTTTAAGCAAAAGTTTATTATCTTTAAGACTGGCTCGATGATAAAAGGAGTGCTGTCAGAGGGGCAGCAAGTGGGAGAGAGAGAGAGAGGTAGACAAAGAGAGAGCGAGGAGGAGAGATACCGCAGGTGAATGAATGAGAGTGATAATTAAAAAACAATACATTAAATGGGTGTGTTCTGTGGGTGCTGTCACTGTGCTCCCCTGCTTACATTCATATTAGCCCTGTGGAACCCTTGCTAGGCGGCAGTGGGGATTAGTCCCGGCCCAGAGGAGGCGTCAGGAACACAGGAATTACTCTTTGGCTGCATCTGTTAACCGAACGAGGACACGCCTCATTTACAAAAAGCAAGGTGGAAAACAACAACAACAACAAAAACAGAAAAAAAACCTGGCCTAAAAATAAAGCCAGCTGCCGAGTGGCACTTTGGCTAGTCATAGCTAACTAGCCTCTCCATCCTCTCAGTGAGGCTGGGGCACAGGTTGGGTGAGGGGGGAGGGGGGGGGGGGGGGTGACACTTTAGTTTCACTCCAGATACAGCTCAGTTTCAGGAAGTCATGTGATTCATTGTCTGTTACATTAAACATTAAAGTGTAAATGCTGAGAACTAGTTTGAATAATCTCACACAATCTCATAATAAAATAATGAAATATGAAAAGTGAAATATTATATACATAAGGTGTCATTCTTCCCAATGAAAAAACAGAAAACAGAATTGTGTTCCACTCTCCTTCAGTGGTGATGGATGGCTTCACGGGCAGAAATAGCCACTTCTGCCTCATCCGTCACACACTGGGATGCCCTTCATAGCCTCCAGGGGCCTTAGACACCGCTCTGAAATGGAGCACGGCTCAGAACCAGGACCTACGAACTGTCTCAGCCTTGAGGATGGAGTGGGGCCCACAGCTGGAACAAGTTACACTGATAAAAACGGACTAAATTATCAAAAATTAAGGCTTTAAAATGGCACTTTTCAGATAAATACTTTGCCATTGACTATCTTCCTCTGTCTACGATAAATAATATGAAAATCAATTATAATCACAGATTAAAACTGGGTCTCATCATATACTCTAATAATTAATCTAATACCTACACATTCACAGTGTCAACAGCCTGGAAACCCGAGCTCTGAGTGAACAGAAGAAGCTCTTTTATGATGGTGGAGGGGTTGAGCCTGGCTTGGCTAAGCTGCAATGTTTGCGTAAAGGCCCGGGTGTTTGCTGAAGTGTTTCAGCTTGTGGGCTGTGCAGAGCCTGAGCAGAGCTCCTTGGGCTTCCAACCACGTTAATAAACATATACTGCGTTTGGCAGACGCTCTAATCCAGAGCGACTTATAAGCTTCACTGAAGATACAGTGGTGGGCCAGTGCAGTGTTAGAAGTCTTCCCAAAGACTCTTGTTGGTGTAGAGTGGTGTTCCTGCCTGAATTGGGAATTGAACACTAGTGTGCTGTGTGAGACGCTACACTAACCACATCCTTCACTCAGTACAAAGCAACTCACTGGCTGTTCTTTACTTTAACCCCAAATTGGAGCTCATTCCATCTAAAAACACTGAGAAATGTTTGTACTGTGGTCACAGTGGAACGGAACAAAAGAAGCCTGTGTCACCACCCTCCAAAAGAACATTGACCAGAGGATGTTTTCTAATTGAATGTAGGGATGCACCGATCCAACTTTTTCAGCTCTGATACTGACACGATACATAAACTTTGCATATTGGTCGATACCAGTGATGGCAGAGATGTCTCGGAAAAAATGTTTGTGATGGTAAATTGTCCCTTGGTTCCATGTGTTCAATCAGGTGATCGGAGCATTCATCTTCGACCAATGACATGGGTTGCTCATCCAAATTAATATATATATTTTTATTTTCCATGCCGGGCGGCATGGTGGTGCAGCAGGTAGGTGTCGCAGTCACACAGCTCCAGGGACCTGGAGGTTGTGGGTTCGATTCCCGCTCCGGGTGACTGTCTGTGAGGAGTGTGATGTGTTCTCTCTGTGTCTGCGTGGGTTTCCTCCGGGTGACTGTCTGTGAGGAGTGTGGTGTGTTCTCTCTGTGTCTGTGTGGATTTCCTCCGGGTGACTGTCTGTGAGGAGTGTGGTGTGTTCTCCCTGTGTCTGCGTGGGTTTCCTGCGGGTGACTGTCTGTGAGGAGTGTGGTGTGTTCTCCCTGTGTCTGCGTGGGTTTCCTCCGGGTGACTGTCTGTGAGGAGTGTGATGTGTTCTCCCTGTGTCTGCGTGGGTTTCCTCCGGGTGACTGTCTGTGAGGAGTGTGGTGTGTTCTCCCTGTGTCTGCGTGGGTTTCCTCCGGGTGACTGTCTGTGAGGAGTGTGGTGTGTTCTCCCTGTGTCTGCGTGGGTTTCCTCCGGGTGACTGTCTGTGAGGAGTGTGGTGTGTTCTCCCTGTGTCTGCGTGGGTTTCCTCCGGGTGACTGTCTGTGAGGAGTGTGGTGTGTTCTCCCTGTGTCTGCGTGGGTTTTCTTCCGGGTGACTGTCTGTGAGGAGTGTGGTGTGTTCTCCCTGTGTCTGCGTGGGTTTTCTTCCGGGTGCTCTGGTTTCCTCCCACAGTCCAAAAACACACGTTGGTAGGTGAATTGGCGACCTTCACCTTCCCCTTCAAGGTGTATTCCTGCCTCTTAAAAACTGACTCTTTGTCTTGCTCCATATTGTTTTTCCTGTAAGTATACCTGATTCTGATCATTTTTAAAATATCATGACAGTTATCTGAACCTATTATTGGATTGGTGCATCCTAACTGAAAGAAATGTACTTGATTTATATGGAAAAAAAATATCAAAATAAATTCTTCAAAAACTCACAGCCTGAATTTTCACACCGACACCAAAATCATAATCCAGTTCCAACAGGGCTTTAAGGAGCATGTGGCTCAGAGCCTTGAACAGAGACACATGTAAAACCTTGATGAGGAACAGCTGGAGGGTGCTGCTCCACCTGAACGGCCTGCGAGCTCTGAGCTCTCCACAGCTTCTCAAGGGGAGATGATGGGGGCTGCTGTTCCGGGTTTTTGATTCATCCTGAAAGGTCTCATTGAAGAGAAGCTTTACGACATGGACCTCGTACCTCGTAGAGTCAGGACATCATTTTTATTCTCAAGACAATTATGTTCTTCTGCAAGTTTCTGACGCTATAAAACATCATCAATCACTGGAGTCAGAAAATAAGTGGCGACAGTATTTCTGGATGTTTTCCTAAAAGCTACTGAACTGGAAGAGCTCCACAAGAAGTCCTAGAATAGTCCTAATTTCCAAAAACTTTAGCATTTTAGAATTATTCCTGCTCCAAAGCACTTCCATAAGCTGGGGGCTTGCTAAATGGCAGATTCCAGCAGCGAAAACACACAGATGTGTCAAACGGGTGCAGAGATTGAAATATATTGCATGGGCCTAAATGTCATTTCTTAAATACACGTCAGTAGAAAAATCTCACAGCCCTCCTTTTATGCTTCACTCCCTCCTTACTTTATTTTTCCTCTCCACTTCACTAATTTAACACAGCTGTAATCTACACACTGGAGAATCCACTTGTGTAAATGACAGGATTTATCACTAACTGCTGCCATTAGAAATGAGAGGTTTATTTGGTACGTTGGGTGACAACGGCCTGGTCCTTGACAGAACTCGGCTGAGCTGGAGGATGTGGTTAACTCTTAACTTGTTTATTTTATTTTAATGTGTTGCTCTACCTCTTATCTGACTGATGAACCCTGAAGAAAAAATATATATAGATAGAGGAATAGATAGATAGAAGAAGATAGATAGAAGAAGATAGATAGAAAGAAAGATAGATAGATAGAAGAAGATAGATAGAAAGAAAGATAGATAGATAGAAGAAGATAGATAGAAGAATAGAAGGTTAGATAGATAGAAGAATAGATAGAGATAGATAGATAGAAGAAGATAGAAGAATAGAAAGATAGATAGTTAGAAGAATAGAAGGATAGATAGAATAGATAGATAGTTAGAAGAATAGAAGGGTAGATAGAAGAATAGATAGATAGATAGAGATAGATAGATAGAAGATAAATAGAAGAATAGAATGATAGTTAGAAGAATAGATAGATAGATAGATGGATAGATAGATAGAGTTAGATGGATAGATAGATAGACAGATAGATAGATAGAAGATAGATAGACAGATAGATAGATAGACAGATAGATAGACAGATAGATAGATAGAAGATAGATAGACAGATAGATAGACAGATAGATAGATAGACAGATAGACAGAATAGATAGATAGATAGAAGGATAGTTAGAATAGATAGATAGATAGAAGAATAGATAGAATAGAAAGATAGACAGAAGAATAGATAGATAGAAGAATAGAAAGATAGATAGAAGAATAGAAAGATAGATAGAAGAATAGATAGATAGAAGGATAGATAGAATAGATAGAAGGATAGATAGAATAGAAAGATGGATAGATAGAATAGAAAGAAGGATAGATAGAATATAGATAGATAGATAGAAGGATAGATAGAATAGATAGAAGGATAGAAGAATATAGATAGATAGATAGATAGATAGATAGATAGATAGATTTTTGTTGTATGGTCACTTTTAATTTCTCCTTCTCGATGTAGTGATTGATGGATTTACATTTTTTTCCGATAGGAAGATCTCACAGCAGCCAGGTGTGAAACGCTTGTGAGGATGTAAAAGCAATCCATGGCTAAATTCCCATCTGTCTCCTATATTTACATGTGCTCCAGCTCTCTTTAGTAAAAACAGGCCGACACACAAAAGAGCAGAGGCCTGGCCCCTGACTCGCTCCCCTCTGTGTTACACAAACTCACACACTCCCTCCACTTGGTCTTTGGCCTCTACTGACTGTGTTCTATTGATCTAGTGGAGGGTGAAGGACTGGTTTGTAAAGGCACTGAGCTGAAGGAGTGGACAGCGTTGGCTACAGCGTCCCCATCAGGACACCTCCCGACCCTGACCATTCACTTGTTCAATACTGTTTTAGAGAGGGGACCAGCAAACGGCTCTCGGCTCAGCGGACACAGAGTGTAAAAGACCCGTTAAACTCAAGCCTCTCCTCTCAACAGAGAACAAACATGGAAATCAAACACACTTACAGCACTTATACAAACAGCTTGGATGCTTACCAAGGCTTATTTAATGAACACTTGAAATGTTTTTACAACTTCACCGTTTTACTACTCAGCCCAAAGCTCCCAGGGCACCAAATTAATTTAAAAATTAATAATTACCACCATTTGTTCGGATTTGGACTTCATGCCAGGTCTAAGAATCAATACACTTTAATAGATAATGAGATCAAACTGTCTCTGGAGGCTTAACCTTACTGTCAGGAGCATTATAAAAAGAATCCGACGATTTAATCTGTCTGGTAAAACAAGCTCGAACAATACAGACCGTCTGCTTAATTGCAGCAGCTTAATTGGATAATTAACAGGGTGGGTGACAGTGGAAATTGCTTGAAGGGAGAAAGTGCGGGTTAATGAGGGGCTGCGACTGCAGGCAGCTGACCCTGTTTCAGCACAGTGGCCTGGTTACAGACGCAATTAGAATTTACACTGCTCCACACTGTACAGCAAGCGTTAGTACAGAGGTCCTGCAATTAGCCTCAGCTCTCAAACGAGGTGCAGTCAAAATAAGACCTAAAGGAACCAGCCTACAGTGAGACGATAATCTCACAATCTCGAATGTTTATGGACGCTGGGTGTGAGAAAGTAACATGCATCTTTCTCTAATACGTGAGGGAAAAATAGAAGATAAATCACAGATAAACTGCAGAAAACGGCACTGCCACAAGGACAGACTGTAGCAGAGTATAAAAGCTTGCTTATACAGTGGAACCTCTACTAACGAACTTTCCAAGATACGAACCAACGAACCACGACTCTAGAAACGAACCCGAGCCTCCTCCGAGCCGGCGGTTGGAAATGGCCACTGACCCCAATAGGCGAGTCTCCCAGCGCCCAGACTGGAGTGAGCTTTTAAGATTAGCAAATTGTAGCTTTAGCAATTTAGCATTAGTGTAAATAGCACACACGGACATTCGTGCTAAGTTAAGCCGTATCTACTCTTCGTCTCCCCACATTCACCGCCTACTCTCCGTTATTCCACCACCCCCCACCTCCCGTCATACAGCCAGTGCCTGTGTTACTCCTCCAGCCAGTCGTCACGTCGTCAAGGTAGCGATGTGTAACCACTTACAACTTTATTATTTATTTTTTATTACTGTTACCCCTGTATTTCTCTTTTATTTTTAGTAACGCTACATGTATTTTTTTACTAATTTGAGAGTGTTGTAAACGTATATCAGTGCAAAAAGGGTGACTTTCGGGGTGGGGGCTGTAAAACATTAATTGCTTTTCCATTATTTTAAATGGGGAAACGAACTTCTCCACTTACGAACCGGGTCACGGAACAGATCAAGTTCGTAGGTAGAGGTTCCACTGTAATTGCTAAAGTAATGTTTTAATATGATGATAACACAAACCGTGTAAAATCTCTGTACTAGCTTTCAGCTACTTAATACACCCTAAATTCTCTGATCATTTGTCCTTATTCTAAAGCTTTCACATTAAAAGAGCAGTGAATGTAAAAAGTATAAGCACGGTTGTTTAGTTAATTGCAGAGCCAAATATTCAAATGCTAATTTGAATCCCTGTAAAACTGCAAAATTGGCAACTTCTTAAAGCGGATACTTTCTTTTGGCGAACATTCTCTCAAGGCAAAGTGCACAGCAACAGCCTCTTCTTTGTAGCATGTGGATAAAAAAGAGGCATAAACATCAGTTCCCCCACTTGGGCTCCATGCTATGACTCCATTAGTCTCAGCTGGACGTAACCCAAGCCGCATGGCTGCCTCGCAGTAATTGTGCTGATGAGAGGAGCTGTGATTGCGGGGGTATGTGGCTTGATTGTGAAATCGGAGCACAAACAAGGAGCTCCATGAGGTTAGTGAGACTTGGGGGTCTTCCTCCTCTTCTCAAGCCCAAAGGGAGCTTGAAAGCGGGGGCTAGCAGGCATACACTCAGGCTCTGCAATGTATCTGCAAGAGTAACCGCATCAACCCGAGTTGTCAACAGCGATATAGTTGTACTCTCAATTTAAAGGGTGTAATTAGATTCCTCGCAGATAGAAGAGTTGTGCACCGTGGCTAATTCCTACCCCCCACCCCGAGCGAGTTAGGCACAAAACTAAAAGGTAGGTGTTTGCTTATGGACTCAGGCATCTGTTATGATCATAATTTACAAAATCCAAACATGATGGTGCCTTATTCTTTGAGAAAACAATGCAAGTCTTAAAGAAGCAGTCGGCCATTTTCTCAGTTTTTTTTTTTAAATGTTATGGAACAACCATTTTACTGACACCCAGTGGCCTGGAAGTGTCAGATATTATGTACCATACCTATTTTAAAAATGGCTTCCACCCTCTTTATTCAGCAAATGCTGATTCGTTCAGGAACAATAAAATAATTTTATTTTTCAACTAATGGAAATATCAAGCCCAAAGCCTCATGGTAACACCAACTGCACAACGGCTGCATACTTTAAATCTGCCTGATGCAAACAAGCATATCCGTAAACAGAACATGCCTCATGAACCATTTGCTGATCTAATATTTCACCATGTCATCCCAATTCACTCCGCTGAGTTACGGAATCTTCGATTACAGTCAAGGGTCTCATCTGAAACGGTTTAACAGGGTCCGAGACAGCCTTCTTTACAGACCGCAGGCAGTAACTTTGGCTTCGAGAGAGACGCAAGTGTGCCGCAGATGTTCGCATGAATAACGCTAACTCCTTCCCAAAGCCAAGGAAGGACCTATTATATGTACATATGAATATTTTCCATTTACAGTGCAAAAGTCAAGAAAAAGAGAAAGATGAGCTGAAAAGAAAGGGGCCAGTTGTTGATTTGCGTTATTCTTTACAGTAATTCGGCTCAAAGATCATAGGGAGGGTCTGTAGTATGACTCCAGTCAAATGGGCACTACTAATGGGGTGGGCTTCTTAGTGTTTAAACACAAAGAACAATTCATATGAACTATTGTGGATATTAGTACACTTCACAAAACAGTTGTTACAACTGTTACCTACTCAAAATGTTGCTCCCTCTCTCTCTCTTTACTCTCCACCACTTGGAGTGACATCATCCACTTCGGCTCGTGCCACAGGAAGTCCTGGCACTTCACTCAAGTGCTGTTGGGTATTTTGACTTCTCTCGTGTCTGCGAGCCACTTGAAGGTCCTTTCTTCTGGGGAGGAGGGCGTCCGGAAAGACAAGGAGTAGGGGGTTGGGCAGGGTTCCTCATGTTTCAGCACAAAGAGTTTCATTCACAAACCCGTCTTTTTTTTGTCAGTCAAGTGGATAAAGATTTACACAAAGCCATTCGTTCTGCCGCTTCTCTCTGGAGCTTATCGCCACTGCTGATATCAGAGGAGCACATCCAGCAACTCCTAGGAAAGAAGTCTTCTGAGCCATCAGCGAGTAGTAGTCGAGCAAGAAAACATTGCTCTGGGCAACTCAGGACTGTTTTCACAGGAGAGGGTAGCAGTGTGGCTGAATGTGGTTAACACAGGGACTGTAACAAACACGGCACTATTAACACGGCCAGAAGTTAAAGAGGAGGGAATAGTAATAAATTTAAAAATATTCAGCCGATGAAATGGTGAAGTATAAGTCATGGTGTCCCTCCTACATCAGATCACATCTGTCCTACAGACCCCCACAAATCCCCTCACTTGCTGGTTTCTATGGTTACACCAACAGCACACTGAGCTCTAATAGAGAGTCATTAGCGTTTCTGTGTTTATGAGGAAAAATAACCTTCAACAAGTTTCACACTGAGCTGAAAGTGGAGAGGGACATTTGTACACCCTTAAAGAGACATAAAACATTAGCTTATTTACCTTCTATCTATTGTTCATTTAATAAGGCTTGTGAATATTACTCTTTTTATCGACAAGCTAATTGTAGTGTAGCACAGCAATTTCTTTCTAAAAGAGATGTGGATTTGTGTGAACAAGAGCTTTCTTTAGAAATCCCAAAAGACATCTATACGCACAGAATTCGGGAATAACCTACGTCCCCACAATTGTGAAGGAAGGAATTAATTTAGCATAATATCAGATATCCCTGTAATGAGTGCTTTCCCCCTGTCTTTAGATAAATGTATGAAGATGAATTGCTATACTGGTTTTTGCATTTTCCTCACAGCAGTGCCCTGATTCGCCGGGGAGGCTGGTGGGTAGAACGGCTAAAATCACATGTCATCAAGATGGAGAACTTAAGGAGGAGGATAAAATGGATTTAGACGACCTGGGGTCCCGTCCCAGATCCAAACACACCAACCCACTGCAGCGAGAGACTGGCGTTTTTCTCTCTAGCTTTTATTTTACCCATTCAACATCCGTGGGAGCATTATTTACACAATATTCCGGAGCTTATAGCTGCTCAAACATCTTTACAACATAAAAGAGGCTGTGTGGCACTCTACGTGAAAAAAGCTGGGTATGATACTTTACAACAATGATTACAAATCATCGTAGGAACCCAACGTTAAACTAGTTAATGCAGACACAGGCGAAATCACTTGCTCGGTTAATGGTGCCTGTTCATTTGAGGAGCTGAAGCCCACCAGGTTTTATGTGGGCGGCCTAAATCAGAAAACATGGGATACATTTGTCCTTTGATGTCATGTGGCCAGATTTTAGAACTGAACTGCCCCATCTGAGTATCTCCAGTATCTACAGCACTGGACACATGTTTATGTGAGGATGCAAATGTGACCCCAGAACTGTGTTCACTTGTGAAAAAGAGGTATACTCTATCAAATTTAGGACCCACCTTATTAATGATGCAGGCATATAACAGAATGCTATTTAAAAACTGCACCTTTCCAAATTGTAATTTAAAACTACAGTGGAACCTATACTTACGAACTTGATCCGTTCCGTGACGTGGTTCGTAAGTGGAAAAGTTCGTTTCTCGAGTCAATTTTCGCCATTTAAAATAATGGAAAAGCAATTAATGTGTTCCAGCCCCCACCCCGAATGTCACCCTTTTTGCACTGATATATGTTTACAACACTCTCAAATTAGTAAAACATTTATGTAGCGTTACTAAAAATAAAAGAGAAATACAGTGGAAACAGTAATAAAAAAGAAATAATAAAGTTTTAAGTGGTTACACATCGCTACCTTGAAGACGTGACGACTGGCTGGAGGAGTAACACAGGCACTGGCTGTATGACGGGAGGTGGGGGGTGGGGGGTGGAATAACGGAGAGTAGGCGGTGAATGTGGGGAGACGAAGCGTAGATACGGCTTAACTTAGCACGAATTTCGATGTCTGCTATTTACACTAATGCTAAATTGCTAAAGCTACAATGTGCTAATCTTAAAAGCTCACTCAAGTCTGGGGGCGCTGGGAGACTCGCCTATTGGGGTCAGTGGCCATTTCCAGCCGCCGGCTCGTTTCTAGGGTTCGTTTCTAGAGTCACGGTTCGTTGGTGGAGGCAAAAAATATTCAAATGCCCGGTTCGTATCTTGGAAAGTTCGTTAGTAGAGGTTCCACTGTATTTCATTCCTAGTTTATGGCTTGATTCACAAACCTTATTATGTATGTAATCATAAAATGTGTGTAGCACTTCACTCCTGCTCCTCCTGAATGAATCTCATCCCTGTTGATGGCATACAAAATATGCTGCAGACACACCCTGGAGGTTTGGTCTATGGTCAGCTATTGCACTGAAAACAGGCAGCAAATCCTAACATGGCAGAACTTGCTAAAGGTTTCAGGTTTCCTGCAGGAGAGACTTTCAAAGCGCAACAAAACGCAGAGCCATTAGCGGGTGTGAGACCGACCTGAGTCAAAATATAACACTCATACACACTTCTGCAGAACTACCCCAGTCAAAACAAACAGAGATTTCAAGAAAAAGAAAAAGAAAAAAAACTGGCTTTTTTTTTTTTTTTTTTTTACACAGGAATCAGGGTTTATTTTGTGACTGAATCAGATTTAGCTTGGATCTCTGAGCTGTGGGCAGTGCGTGGGCACCGACTGCTCGCCTCTCCGGTTGCCCACAGTGTTGCTTCAGCTGGTCTGCGGTCCGAGCGAGTGCTGAGGAGTGGCCGTACCGAGCTAGAGGCAGCGGAAACGGGGGATTCTTCAAGGTCTGACGAGGAGAAACAACAGTGTATAATCGTCGCCTTCTTTATTTAACTCTCTCCTCTCAGGCCCACCATTTACTCAGAGGAAACATGCTATTCTGTCTAAGTGAAATATAATCAGCCTAAGTTTTCATTTAGATAATTCACCAGTCCTCAGCTGCTGGCTATTATACTGTCTTTGCTTTTCTGAAAATAGCAACTCGGTAAATAGCAGTAAATAGTAAGTAGCCTAAGAATGTTTGCATTACACATATTCAGGTCAAGCAATGTGTCTTGTGATCTTCACATACTGATAGATCTGACACACACACACACACACACACACACACACACACACACAGAGAGAGAGAGAGCAATCACTGGCAGACACCAAATTACAAAACACATTCAGGACATTAAGTCATTCAGGTCATTGAAAAGGCCATAATGAAATGACTAAGCGTCTGCAGGATTGTTCTAAAGCACTGTGGGCGAAGCTGTAACGGGAAACAAAACAAAACAAAACAACAAAAAAAACGTAATGGGAAGCATTCTGAAAAAAAAAATGCCCTGGAGAAAAAGCAGTGAAAGCAAAACACCATCATTTAGCATTGAACACTGAAAAAAAAAAAAAAAAAAAAAAAAAAAATACCTTCGGAAGTTTGTTGGAGGAAACATAAAAATTAACTCCTCTGACTTTGCACTGCTTTACACAACAGTTGAATTTCATTCCCTCTGTAAGATAATCAGGGCGGCACGGTGTGTTCTCCCTGTGTCCACGTGGGTTTCCTCCGGGTGACTGTCTGTGAGGAGTGTGGTGTGTTCTCTCTGTGTCTGCGTGGGTTTCCTCCAGGTGACTGTCTGTGAGGAGTGTGGTGTGTTCTCCCTGTGTCTGCATGGGCTTCCTCCGGGTGCTCCGGTTTCCTCCCACAGTCCAAAAACACACGTTGGTAGGTGGATTGGCGACTCAATAGTGTCCGTAGGTGTGAGTGAATGTGTGTGTGTCTGTGTTGCCCTGTGAAAGACTGGCGCCCCCTCCAGGGTGTGTTCCCACCTTGCACCCAATGACTCCAGGTAGGCTCTGGACCCACCGCGACCCTGAATTGGATTAGCGGTTACAGATAATGGATGGATGGATGTAAGATAATCAATGGATCATCTGTTTTCCCATGTGTCTGTGTGGGTCTCTTCCAGGTGCTCCGGTTTCTTCCCACATTTCAGAAATCACACGTATGTGTGTATGGTGCCCTGTGATGGACTGGGGCCCTGTCCAGGGTGTCTTCCTGACTTGTGCACAGTGATTCTGTGTAGGCTCTGTATTTATCGTGACCTTGAACAGGATTAAATGGTAACAGAATGAATGAGGTTTGTAATTTCTACAGCTGACATGAGATGAAAAATCATACCGCTTGGTAGTCACCGAAATAACCAACATATGCTCCACAGAGTGGGTCCCAAACGTGGGGGCGGCCATGTTTAATGACTGTTTCTTGATATGAAGAAAAGTCACTGGAAAAAATGAGGTGTTTTATCAGAAAATTTAATAAAAATTATAATCATGTCTGTGATTGATATTGGCTATGAAATAATCTAAAGACAGTAAACTCCTTCAGATTCCTGACAGCTGTATCTAAAGGTAGGTTAAAGACAGCAAATATAAAAATGCCTTTGGGGTAATGAACCCTTTGTTGATTCTTTTACTCCTTTCAAGCTGTTTTTCGAGGTCCAAACAAGCAGCAAACTGTAAATCTGTCGAGGCCTTGAAGGTGAAACTTGCAGAAGGAAAAAATGCAGTTTCTCAGTAGTAACTTTATAGTCCCACATCATGCACCTCACTTGCAGTTTTCCTCAAGGAGAGATTATGGTACAGGATGCTGGCACCGCTTCTGAAAAAACACCCTAAAGGCCACACAGGAGCGAGCAGCCCTGGACACTGGGCAGTAATGGAGTAGACAGAGTGCTTGCTTATGAGTTTGGAAGGAGTCGAATTTACAGAGCCAAAGATGACAGCAGAAACACACAGCCTGAACCAGAGTGTGATGGTAAACCAAACACTGGGTTCTAGAGCCAAGGGGGATTTACACAGCTGTAACAGATACTACAACAGCATGTTTCATTCGCCTCACCCCCAACCTCCCCTCATCTCTATCTCTTAACATTAAGATGTAACATCAACTGTTTGTGACCACACACATATGATAATATTTATCAGTGATAGTTGTTAGTTTAAGGTGCAGGACGTTGCATACTTTATTTATAGCTCTCAACATGGAAGACTGGGGTTCAATGCCCGGCCCTGGCAACCACACCTCATTCCTTTAACCTCTACTATGTTTAACACTTCTATTCTATTTTGAAAGTGCACTTAGTCCATGTGGAAATGGTGTGGTTGGAACTAAAATGAAGACTAAACTAAGTGACCTGAGACTAGACTCCAACTCATCCCTAGAGACTCTAGGCTTTCTCCATCCTCTAGCACAGATTACATCTTGACTGACTGTGTGAAGACACTGTCTCTTTCAGCCAAACATTTCTGAGCTCTGTCTGCTGTTGTATTTGGTTTGTTATTGTGGTGAGATGAGCTTGTGTTTGGAGCTGGAGAAATGATGCTCATTCTGGCTTTCCACCCACAGAAAACACACACACACACACCTCTTTAACTGTGCCTATCTGAGCATGGATCTGTTTATTATTATTTGCTTAATCCACTAGTTATTTGGCAACTGTGTCACACAGAGCATCAGCTAAACATGCTTGGCCTCAAAGGAACGTGGGACCCATCCATTTCCAGTTCGTAAGTAGAAAAGTTAATTTCTCGAGTCAATTTTCCCCATTTAAAATAATGGAAAAGCAATTAATGCGTTCCAGCCCCCGCCCCGAATGTCACCCTTTTTGCACTGATATATGTTTACAACACTCTCAAATTAGTAAAAAAAAAAATACATGTAGCGTTACTAAAAATAAAAGAGAAATACAGTGGAAACAGTAATAAAAAAGAAATAATAAAGTTTTAAGTGGTTACACATCGCTACCTTGAAGACGTGACGACTGGCTGGAGGAGTAACACAGGCACTGGCTGTATGACGGGAGGTGGGGGGGGGGGGGGGGTGGAATAACGGAGAGTAGGCGGTGAATGTGGGGAGACGAAGCGTAGATACGGCTTAACTTAGCACGAATTTCGATGTCTGCTATTTACACTAATGCTAAATTGCTAAAGCTACAATGTGCTAATCTTAAACGCTCACTCAAGTCTGGGGGCGCTGGGAGACTCGCCAATTGGGGTCAGTGGCCATTTCCCGTCGCCAGCTCGGAGGAGGCTCGGGTTCGTTTCTAGAGTCGTGGTTCGTTGGTGGAGGCTAAAAATATTCAAATGCCCAGTTCGTATCTTGGAAAGTTCGTTAGTAGAGGTTCCACTGTATATAGTTGCTCCAGAGTAAAAACTCATCCTTTTCTCGTTTTTGGTCACTTGTCTACTTTATTTAACCCTTTGAGTTGTCTGGAATTGCCTTTATAAATGGACCAAAAGAAATGGTCCAGAAGGACTTTTCAAATTAAAATTAAGAATGACATTTTTCAGTGCCGAGAATGTGATCAAATATGCTCTGACAACTTGACAGAGTTTACAGACACTCGAGATAAATGAAAACCGAGGGATAAGATGGCTGAGGAGAAAAAAAAAAGAAAAGGAGAGATAGAGACATGGATAGGAAGCAGAAGCAGAGTAAGGGAGTGAGAAAGAGTGAGAAACTTTAGTAGGGAGAGAGGGGATAGAATGAAACAGAGAAAGAGAAAGGGGGGGGGGGTGTGGGGTGGAGTGGAGTTTGCACTAATCCCCTTAAGCGTTCCTATATCGATGGAGCTTCTCTCCAACACTTGTAAATCATCAGGAATGTGGCGTGTTGTTTTTGGGCCGTGTGCAAGAGGACTCCTCTGGTTCTGTTAGATTTATGTCTCCAGACATCGCCCTGAGCTTACTATTATTTTAACTAAGGGCTTTGATGCCTGAATCAAGTGTTCCAGGGCAACATATAATATCAGCTAGATTTAATTATACAGAGCCTGGCAGGCTCACACAGCTGTAGCGCGGCAAAGCCTCCTCTTTGTATTAGGACGTAAAAGTATGAGTTAGGTCATCGCCATTTCTGAGTGGGTTGTTTTATATGGGATTGTAGTATTACACCATTATTGTGAGGATAAACAGTCCCAGGGCTGTAATGGCTATGTTCCTGGGCCTTTTCATCATTGGCGCTACATATGACAGAGTTCTATAAGCAAGGCCCCGGGACCCTACACTCTGCTCTCCAACTTTTGTGGTGGAGTGCGAGTTCAGATATTCTTTAGGCATGTCCCTGTTTCTCATTACTTTAGTGATTAACATGTAAAAATATGCCTTTTTGAGGCTCTGATCATCAGAAATACATAATATATAATGTATAAAACCCCTGTGATTTATGTTGGGTATAAAAGATCAGGCCTGACTTGCTCTCCCAGTTTCTAATGGTATCTAGGCCATTCATCCTCAGAGCTGGTCTTGCTTTAATGATGGCATTCAAGCTCTAGAAAAGTCTTGCAAAAAGGAGTGAGCCCAAAAAAAAAAAAAGAAAAAAAAGCTGGATGTTGTGTAGATTTTTTATCTGGCAATCAACATGGCTGCCTAAAAATAGGCTGAAAAATGAGCAGGCGTCCTGCTTTCACTTAGCGCTGCGTATCTAATCTCTGGTCCGCTTCGGGCTGGCGGTCCAGACTTGGGAGAAAGCTCAGATTAAAGACGAGAGGGCATCTCCCAAAGCCATCGAGCTAAATGTTTACAAAGAGCTGCTCAGATGTATGGAAGTCGCAGAGCCATTACTGGCCGAGCAGGAGAGCGTTCCCATGTGAGGGAAAATGAAAATAATTGCAGTCTCCATTACAAGGCAACAGCCTGTATTTACGCAGCATATGGTGGGCCATATGACTCATGCCCAGGCCGTGCAGCCCCAGTAAACTGCTTCACTTACAGCTGAAGATATAGTCTCACACAGTACAACATTGTGAGGGTTAAAGCGACCCAACTTGGCGGCCATGTTCTTTTAACCCTTACATGTATCTTCTTGATAGTGTTATTATTGTTGCCACTAAATGAAAAATAGACCATAGTTTAGGACACACTTTCAGCCAAACATTGATACCAAGTGAGAATGTTTCAATGTGGTATCGAGTGTGATTTATATTATTTTATTTTTGTTTATTTACTTGTTTTCAGTGGTATCAAACCTGTAGGGGGACATTATATTATATATATATATATATATTATATTTCTGTGCCCACCCTGCAATAGCTGTACACAACACCCCCTCTTCAAGTAGGCATGCCCCCCGCTACCCCCCCCCACTTTGGGAACCCCCCCTCCCATAAACCGTGATCATAAACAGTTAAACTGTTTAAGCCAGTCACTTTCGCCAGTCTTTCATCCAAAAGAAAACATTCATTTTTATTGGTGAACAGCATTTTCTCTGAATGTTTCTTAATTAATCTTTTAAAATAAAATCCAGAAAAAGATCAGAATCACAACTGAAACTCAATGTGACATCATAGCAACTAGAACAAGTGCTGTCTCTAATCAGAATAGAATTTTGGTAAATGGAAAATGGATATTAAACTCTAGCGAGACGTAATGAGACGACAAGAGAAAATAAAATATATTTTTTGTTCTTCCAACTTGAAAAACAAGCTCCATCATGGTGACTAAGAACATTTGAACCAAATGCATCACCATTTCCAGCAGAAAATCTGTAAAGCCACTGATCTGCTGCTGTAATAACGTTCAAACCTTAAGCAGTGACCAGAACATAGCCTCAGAACTGGCTACTTTTCCTGGAACTGTTAGAAGTTAAGGGAGTGAAAAGAGCCACAGATAGAGTAAGAGAAAAAGTTGGAGAGAGAGAGAGAGAGAATAAGTGTGAGAGAGCGGGCCTCTGAAGACCTATAAACCTTTCCTAGGAGGAGCCTCATTTAGAACGGGTGAGAGAGAGAGAAGAGGAGAGGAAAAAAGCCAGGGAGCAAATTCCCTTCTCAGGAAGATTAGTGGCTGTCCTTTTGTAGTAGGAGGTGGACGCTGGGCTTTTTCGGACGCATTTTTCTCTGCCAGCGTGCTGACCCCTGGGGCGCTCCCCAGGCAGCCCTGGACCTGCCGCCCGCCTCCGTCAATTACTCACTGTCGCCACGGCAACTTCGTCCAGTTGATAAAGGAAACTGTCCTTATCACTAAGCAGCCTCTCTTAAAAAACTATTTACACAAGCGAGCCCTCAGCCATCCATCCAGCTCTCTCCCTCTGTCTCTGGCTCCTGCTCTTTCTCAGAGAGACCCTTCAGGACAGCTTGAAAAATGCTCATAGCCATGTGGAGACGCCGCTTACACGAAATCTGTGAAAACAGGCGATTCCTGATAAGATTCCTTTAAATTATTGCTTCCAACGTGCTGCTTTATTTCTCCTTGTGTTTATTGTGTACTTCACACTGGACACTGCAGGTATGAGCCTTGATCACAGCTTGACACCCCTTAGGAAAGGAAGCTCAACACTGAGATCTCCTGAATGTCACAGTAGTTTGTATTCAGACGTAATTTTGAGAAAAAAGCGTCTGCTAAATGTTGTGAATGTAAGACCAAATAAAAACACCAAAGAGACTGTAGCTGCTCAGATATTTTTCCTCTGGAGACTCTCACTCTCAGTCAAGAGCTCAGTCAAGTCTCACAATGATAGCACTCCTGTTGATCTGTAGCTCGGCTAAAAACAGAAACTCAAACATATCTCCTTAGCTCTAAACATCATCTCAGTTTTTAGCTGAGAACCAATGTTCTTCTCTGGGATAATTTCACAAATATTTAGCGTTTTTTATGAGCACAAGAAAAGGTCATCATTGGCTGTATGCCCAACTGTCCAGGGCATTGAGCTTGCTCGCTAGTGGTGTGTTTGTGACAGTGAGTGTGTGAGAGCATAAGGGGATGCTCTCTGGTGGTGTGTCCAGGACACTGTAAGCAACCCCCCGCCGTTCCGACTCAGCAGAGACGGAGCTTCTTTTAGCCCATCAATCTCCCTCCCACACCACACACTCTGGCCATGATGAATGTCATAAGCCAACAAACCCAGTTAATCAAATCATTACTGTCCAATGCACGTTCCTGCATGCCGCCATAGATCTGGACCCTCAGCCAGAGCGAGCGAGAGAGAGAGAGAGAGAGCAAGAGAGACAGACAGATGTTCACTTACAAAATATTTGAATATAGAAATGACGTTTGTTGTGACTACTTACTGTTATGAGCTTAAAAAACTAAAATTACAGCATAAATGGGTGGAGCTTAACTACAAAGCAACTGCTGTGTGCTCAGGTTGGGGGGAAACAAGGGGAGAATACTGCTGTGGTGTTTGATCCTTGTGGTGTTTTGAACAAAAAGCATGTCACAGAGTTTTTATTAAAACCCAAGAAGTTGTCATTTAAAAACATTTAAGTTTGGTTTATAACAGCGAGAAAGTGCAAAGCCACAGCCAAATCCTTACTCAAACCACCCTGGCCCCTAAAGTGTGTACAGTGTGTTGTTCACTCCTCTCTCTTTCTCCCTCTCTCTCTCTCCTGCCTTAGCTCAGACAGATGTGTGCTGTCAGAAGAGATTGCGGCGCTCGTTTAGTTTCATTAATAAAGAGCAGTAGATGGCTCTGTGCTGAAACAGGCCAGCGCTGGCCAGGGCCTGGCTATAAACCACACAGGAGGCGTTACTTCAAAGTGTCCGTCCTCGTAACCTGCACATAAATACAGAGGCGGAATTCCAGAGTCCAGTAAAACGGACGACAGCAGACACCTGGTCCCGCGTTAATTGACTCTGGGCATTGTTTTCACTTTTTTTAAACAAAGTGACTTGCGCCCGCTTCATTATATACCCCCCCTCCGCACGCATTTCCATAGAGAGCTGGGGGACAGGACCTGCTAACGTAAAACAAATGACCGGCCCCCGTGATAAATGGTTCTATTAGCAATCCAGATTGTTAAACTCAGATATAACGGGGGCACGGGAGGAGGGCCCCATTTATTTTCCATCGGGAACTGCGTATAGTTTGGGTGGGTGTGTGTTTTTTATGTGTAAATAACATATTAAAAGTCTGCATTAGTCGTGTTCTCTGATAGAGGGGAAATTGTTGGGGATAAATAACGCTGGACAGGGGTGTAAAACAGAGGGGGTTTAATAGAGCCGGCCGGCCCGATGCTCTGAGGTGGGCATGACTTAGGAGACAAGAAGCCCGCGGCCCGCAGTAAAGCACAAGCTGACAATAAAGCGCTGTAACAGGGCTGTATATTAAAAGAAAGCGCCTTTCGAGAGGAAGCGGACCCCGGTTCAAGGACCCTGGTCTCTGGGGCTCTCTTGCTGCATATTCACTTATCAGCGTCTGGAAGGCGGAATAATAATAGGGATTACTGTGATAAGTAATTGCCCTGTCTCCCAGCCCTGGCAGACAGCTGAGACTCTTTAGCGCTCAGACAGGACCAGGACGCTATTGAACGTCCCGCCGCGGCTCTGGCTCCTCTGTTTATTTAGATCGCAGCACTGTGATTCTTCTTCCTGGAGAGTGGGGCCAATAGGGGTCAGGGGAAAACAAGGGCAGCCCCATGGCTGTCCACTCAAGAGTCCTGCTGCTTCTCGGCTGGAATTTAGAGCAAGACTTCTAGCTTTGGCTGAAATATCAGGAAGTGCTTGGAGTGGTGGATGTTACTTAGCAAACTCAGCATGACTGAAAAATGAGATCGTGTTAGGATTGTGTGTTGTTGCATTTCTAATGGGACGTACTATGAAAACAAAATCACTTCTTCTGCGCATATGCACATTCATATTTGTATCTGGAGTCCAACACACAATCCGTGAAAACAAGGTCGCACTGAAAGAGAAAATAGGCTAAAAATGAGTGGTTCAGATTTTGTAGACCATCCAAATTGTCCCACTTCCTCATTCGAGTCTCTCCAATCAAAGCGCTGGACCTGCATTTATGTGAGAGCGCAAAGACGAGGTTAAACAGAGCAAAACAAAAAACAATGACTAATGCTAAGAAATAAGTTTATATACGTACAGGGGTTGGACAATGAAAGTGAAACACCTGGTTTTAGACCACAGTAATTTATTAGTGTGGCGTCGGGCCTCCTTTTGCGGCCAAAACAGCGTCAGTTGGTCTTGGGAATGACATACACAAGTCCTGCACAGTGGTCAGAGGGATTTGAAGCCATTCTTCTTGCAGGATAGTGGCCAGGTCTCTACGTGATGCTGGTGGAGGAAAACGTTTCCTGACTCGCTCCTCCAAAACACCCCAAAGTGTCTCAATAATATTTAGATCTGGTGACTGTGCAGGCCATGGGAGATGTTCAACTTCACTTTCATGTTCATCAAACCAGTCTTTCACCAGTCTCGCTGTGTGTATTGGTGCGTTGTCGTCCTGATACACGGCACCGCCTTCAGGACACAATGTTTGAACCATTGGATGCACATGGTCTTACTGGTGCAATGTGCAGTTAACGAAGATTGGCCACCAGGCTGGTATATATATGCACACACAAGGACAGAGAAGAAATAGAATGGAGTGAGCCTCTACTCTAAGCTCCCTACTCCTGTGTGCTCAGGTTTAAGTGAGATGTGGCTCATTCTCATTTAAAGAACAGGTGCCTAAACAGTGCTGTTATGACAGGGGAAGAAGGTTGTGTTCACTTGTGCCAAAGAGAAGAATACATCCCCTTTTTAGATTCATGCAACGGAGTAAACATTTCCACATTTCTATAAAGCTGTATAACTGTTTTAAGGATTACTTTATCTCGGATGAAATGCTTAGGGTCTGTTAATATAATCCATAAGCCAATTGCTGCATTCTTGTTTACACGATATAATCGTCAGCACTAAATAAAACCTTACTACAGTTCTCAGAATATCAGTGCACAGACTAATAGTTGAGTGCCTCGATCTCTTACTCATTCTCAGCTTGAAATGTAGTGGTCCCTGTTCGATAGAACTTGACCTAGAACACCTCCCACCACTTAAACATCAGTGTTATTATTCTGACATTAGATAGAAACTCATTAATAACATGAATGGACTATTATGAAACTATGTAGCTAACGTGTAAGCACTGAAGCCATGAGAGAGAATGGCCCCCATGGAAAAGGCCCTTTCTGTTACAATACCACACACACACACACACACACACACACACACACACACACACACACACACACACACACACACACACACACACACACACACACACACACACACACACACACACACACACACACACACACACACACACACACACACACACACACACACACAGGTCACAAAATCTAAAAAACCTCTGTCCCACTCTGCGGACCTTAACCAGCACATAGTAAACACACTATTTGAAGCTCATTTACACACATGAGCAGGAGCCACTTCATATTCAGCTTATGATTTCATCTCTGGACGTGATCAGATGTCGATTTGAGTCACACTCCTCTCTCCAACAACACACTCATTGTTGCAGAGGTTTACCGCTCTACACATGTCCTACACATGCGTCGGCTTCTGGCCTGAGAATAAAAAGCAGAAAACACTAACCATCACCACTGTTTCTCTCACCCAGGGTCATGTAGGACAGTTCATTTGTTTCCTATCTGTAATTTGATGTAACTGCAACTGCCCAAGAACTGCCCATGAATGCTATAACTTCCAAGAGAGTATCTGAACACAGTAAGAAGGCTGTAAGTCCCCGTTCAGCGCTCCTGAGACACAGAAACAGTAATGGTCATTTTCCAGCTGCCCCAGTTCCATGCCTTTCCTTACTGAACAATTAATGACCAATTCTTAATAATGGCAGGCCACCAAACTCCTTCATTAATTCCTAAAAACGTCACAAAATCACTCGTCCGATTTCCATTTCAAAAGGTAGCCCTCGACTGGCGTCTTTGTCAATCTCATGTCGTCCACTGCTCTGCTGCCATTTTGACTAATTTATAACGTTTATACTCTGGAGGTAAGAACAAGGTCTTTCAGCCTCATTATTCAAGGCTTTCATCACCCTCCTGCAGACATGTTTAAAACATGCTCCCTCGCTCTCTCTCTCACACACACACACTCGCCTGGACACAAGGAAAGAAGTACGCGCTGCCCAAAAACACATGCTACAGTTTCATGCTATTTACCGCATGCTCTAGGTGTGTTACATAAAATTCCATCACGTCACTGTGTAACTTAACGGGCTTTGCATTTGCGTTGGACATTAACGACCACCTACTGGAGCTGGATGCAGCTTTGGTTTCAGAGTTTACAGGTCCGTGCAGAACATTTCGAAAGCTAGTTTCTACAAACATCAAAAAGGCTTTTAATAAAGGCGACGGTACTAGTTAGAACGGTGTTATTGACATAGAACCATGTGGTGAACTGGTTCTTTACCTGTTGAAATGGCTCTTCGGGTTGATGGGGACAGTGTTGCATATGGTTCAATGCGGTCTCCTTTTCTGAGGTCTTCAAACCAGACCTTGGATCCAGGTGGGGATTTTAAAATGGCCAGCCTTTATGACATAAAACCTGGGCAGTCAGGTAGATCAGAAGTTTCCAGCCACTGTAAAATCCTGGCCTGGAATCTGGATCAAAAGGTACTCTGTTCTATTTTAATAAAATATTGTCTATGCTATATGGAACTATTTTTAACCAGGTGCTATTCAGAGCAATGAACAACACACTCTCCATCGGAGGAACCATTTCAGCACCGGGAACCTCATCCAGTTCCTCACCCATGGTCTTAGAACCAACGCTTTTACAAAAGAACGCTTCGAGGCCTTTCAATTAAAATAGTGTAAGTGGCTTTTGTTCAGTGTGCGATAACCATATTCCAACGTTCACGCTTACAAATATGTCCTCATATCCTTTAATATACAAACTCTACATAATCAAAATTATTAATAAGCCTCCTTCATAAGTAATGCCATGTGTAACTGTCGTGTTTCCACTGTGTGGCCCACTGCCAGATCCATTTC
Organism: Hoplias malabaricus; assembly: GCF_029633855.1. NCBI lineage: Eukaryota > Metazoa > Chordata > Actinopteri > Characiformes > Erythrinidae > Hoplias > Hoplias malabaricus. The sequence goes on along the minus strand of NC_089815.1, from coordinate 3,691,920 downwards.
TTATGGCTTTAACAATTCATGGATTTCTCGCGCTCCTTTATTATGGCAGGCCACCAAACTCCTTCATCAAATCAAAAATCCACCACACAAGCGCGATTTCCATTTCAAAAAAAGTAGCCCTCCACCGGCGTCTTTGTCAATCTCGCAAGGGCCGCGTCGTCCACTGCTCTGCTGCCATTTTGACTAATTTATAACGTTTATACTCTGGAGGTAAGAACAAGGTCTTTCAGCCTCATTATTCAAGGCTTTCATCACTCTCCTGCAGACATGTTTGAAACATGCTCTCTTACTCTCTCCTGTCCTCCCTCTCCCCTCCCTGTCCTCCTCCCTCCGCTGGAACTTTCACTGTAATCTCAATCCCAGCACCTCACTCATCCTGTCACCTGTTCACCCACTACGCCCACTGTCAAAAACGAACATATGTTTATGACATACGCGGGCAACGAGCAGTGCCTCTGCCACACGGCTCCAGGGCCCTGGGGTTGTGGGTTCAAACCCTGCCATGGGTCACTGTCTGTGAGGAGTCTGGTGTGTTCTCTCTGTGTCTGCGTGTGTTTCCTGGTGTGAGCGTGTGTGTGACTGGATTAGTTTGTGAGCTCTGTCCAGGGTGTGTTTCTCTATGGTGCCCAATAATTCCTGATAGTCCTTAGACTCTAAACAAGATGAAGTGATCACAGATAAATGAATGAATGAAGTGGCAAAATATATATATATTTTTTTTCAGGATGAAATCACTGGGCGGCATGGGAGTGCAGCAGGTTAGTGTCGCAGTCACACAGCTCCAGGGACCTGGAGGTTGTGGGTTCGATTCCCGCTCCGGGTGACTGTCTGTGAGGAGTGTGGTGTGTTCTCCCTGTGTCTGCATGGGTTTCCTCCGGGTGACTGTCTGTGAGGAGTGTGGTGTGTTCTCCCTGTGTCTGCGTGGGTTTCCTCCGGGTGACTGTCTGTGAGGAGTGTGGTGTGTTCTCCCTGTGTCTGCGTGGGTTTCCTCCGGGTGACTGTCTGTGAGCAGTGTGGTGTGTTCTCCCTGTGTCCGTGTGGGTTTCCTCCGGGTGACTGTCTGTGAGGAGTGTGGTGTGTTCTCCCTGTGTCCGCGTGGGTTTCCTCCGGGTGACTGTCTGTGAGAAGTGTGGTGTGTTCTCCCTGTGTCCGCGTGGGTTTCCTCCGGGTGACTGTCTGTGAGGAGTGTGGTGTGTTCTCCCTGTGTCTGCGTGGGTTTCCTCCGGGTGACTGTCTGTGAGCAGTGTGGTGTGTTCTCCCTGTGTCTGCGTGGGTGTCCTCCGGGTGACTGTCTGTGAGGAGTGTGGTGTGTTCTCCCTGTGTCTGCGTGGGTTTCCTCCGGGTGACTGTCTGTGAGGAGTGTGGTGTGTTCTCCCTGTGTCTGCGTGGGTTTCCTCCGGGTGACTGTCTGTGAGCAGTGTGGTGTGTTCTCCCTGTGTCTGCGTGGGTGTCCTCCGGGTGACTGTCTGTGAGGAGTGTGGTGTGTTCTCCCTGTGTCTGCGTGGGTTTCCTCCGGGTGACTGTCTGTGAGGAGTGTGGTGTGTTCTCCCTGTGTCTGCGTGGGTTTCCTCCGGGTGACTGTCTGTGAGGAGTGTGGTGTGTTCTCCCTGTGTCTGCGTGGGTTTCCTCCGGGTGCTCCGGTTTTCTCCCACAGTCCAAAAAAAAAAACAAAAAAAAAACACACGTTAGTAGGTGGATTGGCAACTCAAAAGTGTCCGTAGGTGTGAGTGATTTTGAGTGTGTGTGTGTGTGTGTGTGTGTGTGTGTTTGTTGCCCTGTGAAGGACTGGCGCCCCCTCCAGGGTGTATTCCCGCCTTGAGCCCAATGATTCCAGGTAAGCTCTGGACCCACCTCGACCCTGAACTGGATAAGGGTTACAGATAATGAATGAATGAATGAAATCACTGTAACAGCCTCGTGTGGCTGTTACATGCGTTTTATAAAAATGCATTTGTATAATGTTGAGAACTTGACACATAAAGCCAGCACAGAGACGTACCGTCCATACACTGCAAGTGCAGCAGATTAGAATATAAACTAGGACATACACACTCACGCCAAAGAACACTTAAAGAGCCTTTATTTTAAACAGTGTAGAATCGTGTGGTTCTGAGGTCAGGCCTGGGGGACGGTCAGTCTCTCAGTATTAATGAAGAGAACTCAGTAAGATGTATTAGGATTCCTATCAGAAAGCCAGTGAGGTTCACCTTTGACCCCTGGGGGACTTTTGGCCGGGCGATTAGAGCCGTGAGTCTCCTCTCTCCAGACAGAACCTTATATCTGAAAATGTATATTTCATACATATACTCTTCTGCACAAGCCCCATCTGTTTTCTTAATGTCCTCAGAGTGATGTACAGTGTGCTTCAGGCCTCTACCGGAGCCTACTGTAAAAGCCACAGGGAAAGAGACGCACCGGCCTGTCAGTAGTGGTGAATTTACTCTAAGGGAGTGTTTACGTTTGTAGTGTAGTTCCCTGTAAACTTGATTTAAATCAGACATCTGAACATTCGACTTTGACCAATCAGAATGTTGACCTGTGACCTGTGAGCTTTTTCCCTCTTGCGCTCCGAGTACTCACCGCTGTGAAATGTCTGTCTTCTGTGGGTGCAGACAGATGTCTTTACTTATAACTAACAATGTGGACACTCAGTTTGAAAATCAGACTAAACTCATTTAGCGCAGTGGTCTACTATTCTCTCGTAATAGCATGATGTGTCACTGATGTGTGTGTGCATGAAATGTAATGACCGAGGTATAACAAAGACAGATATTGCTAGATGTGTATTTTGTTGAAGTCAGAAACTTTGAACAATAAAAACACATAAATAACAATATACATAACATATCGACTGTGTTCATTGTCTTGCTGTGATCTAAAAGTACAGAACGATTTGTGCATCACTTGTGCCATGATTGGAGACATGGAGCACACAGAGTGCTCTGATTCTGTTTATTTCACTCTGTGCAGTGTGAATGTGCACACGCGGTGGCTCCTCTATCAGCAGATTTAAACCAGGAAAGTTTTACATAAGCAAAAGAAACTGTCAGTAGCAGAATGGGCACTATGAGTGCGTTCAGTGTGAATGAAGCCTGTTTGTTCAGTAACATATGACACTGAATCTAGTGAATTATATCCATATAATCCACATACAAATGTAAACAACTTACATTTTTTCAATGTACAATGGCCACTTGTGTTCAGCTGGACTTGTAAGAACACTTAAACGTTAGGAACTGTGTTGTATTCTTACACCAATGTTTAACACATCATAGCATTGAAAAGGTGGTGTAGTGATCAACAGAAGGGACAACTCTACCTCTGGTCAGTAGAGTAGGTGAGGGCTTTTTGGGCAGTTCGTTGAAGCCGCTGCTGTCCAGGCTGGATGTTTTACACTCCTTCTTCTCAGACGTGGAGGAACTGGTCTCCATTCTGGATGATTCTGTTTTAGGTGAGCAGTGGAGGAGAGAGAGAGAAGGGCAGAGAGAGGGAGAGAGATATGAGTACTTTATGAGTTATTCTGATCGTGAAGGAAGATTCCAAACAAGAGAAACTAAAAAGAAAACATGACTTAAAACCTGAACCTGATTTTATAGCCCATCTGTGAAGTGATTATAAACACACACTCCAAGCTGGCAACCAATCTGACACTGCAGAGCTCAGCATCTTTACCCTTCTCCCCAACAGAGGGCGCTCTGTGCAGCTTCTCTCAGGCAAACACCCTGCTGTTAAACCAGAGCTGCTCTTCAAAGACATTACTGCCTCGGCCAAGCTCCTCATTCACAGTACACTGATAAAACAGGATCAATATCATAATTACAGGCGTGGCTCAGCTGCAATTTAAGTGATCTGGCAAAGTATGTAAATAAATAAAGGCAAAATATATATTCACTGTCCAAAATGTGTGATGTACAACTAGAAATATTCTAAAATGACTTGGAATAATACATCTGATATTAAACAGCTTTAAAAGGTAAGAATATCAATATGTTCAATTCCATAATAAATATTTATACGTGTGGAAGTGTGTTCACTGTGGATAAAGTGTTATTAAGAAAAGGAAATCAACAATAAACAGGTCTTCGGACCAGGGTGCAGTGCCCAAACATTTGCACACGACACTATGAACAGTGACCTGTGTCCTGAAGAACTGGACGTATTCTTGGTCTTATGCTTAGGTCACTCGGGTCACGGCAGCCAAATGGCGCCAGAGAGATCCGGCTTTATTCCGTATGATTCAGCGCTGCATCCTGCCGGGCTACGACGGCTTTATTCGTTTACTCACTCATCCATCTCTTATCTCCCTCTCTTTTTTTCACTCAAGGTAAGCCGATTAAGGGAGGTGCCACACTCGTGTGGCTCGATGGCATCTGTTTGTCTTGGTTTGGGCCAAGAGTGGCGTCCCTGCTATCCCGCCACTGACCCCATGTTCTGAGGCCGGCACTTAAGAGACAACTTCAAAAGAAGAGAGCCCCAGAATCCCGTCCAAACTGGAACAGCTGTCTGAGAAATATGAGGCGGAGCCAAGAAAGTCCAGGGCCAAATCAGACATACACAATAAACAGCAATGCTCAACACATCCTGTGATGTGCTTATGTAAGTCTTGCTTTTTATCGTTACAATTAGTGCTGGGCGATAAAACGATATCGATTTGTTGATTAGCTTTTGCTCAGTAACGATGATAAGCTTTGGGTAACGGAGCGCAACAAACCTTCATATCTATTCCTGGTAGCACAGCCAGCTGTACGCTATACTCATGCTATTACAGTAAATGAACATAGGAGATTGCATGCACACACCAGGAACACACCCTGGACAGGACCCCAGTCCATCCCAGGGCACCACACACTCACAAACTCACTCACACCAATGGACAGGGTTGAATAGTCTATCCACCAAACATGAGCATTTGGAGGAATCCCACAAACACACAGGGAAAACACACCTCCTCACAAGGTGAGGATTGAACCCACAACACCAGGTTTTTCCTGTAGCTTCAAAAAGCGGCGCTCCTGACATCTTAAATCAACTGGAACAGCTGTCGGAGTTTCAGAGGGTGGAGCCAAGAAAATCCAAGGCCTAATCAATTATATCTGAGAAACAATAAAGCTGGACAAGTCCTGTGATGTGTTTATGAGACCTGCTCTTGACTCTGGTCATTTTTTATGGATTAGAATAACACTATCACTCTTTAAGATCAGTCATCTGGAGGTTCTTGGCTCAGAGACATTTCAGTATTGGCAGACATCACAGTATAGGATGACATCACTCTGGAGCTCCGTAATTTGATTGACAATTGTTCAGCGGTGTAAAATATGCGGACAAATTGCTTTTTTCCAGAGACTTATCCAAGTATTACTTCAGTTCATGAACAGGATGCAGCGCTGGGTGATTTATAGTGGTATTTCTGTATATACATTGTTAATTATAGCAGTACAGATATATATCAGAGACGTGCAGTGAGTTGCATTGTTTTAAAGAAGTCTGAAGCCCTGGATCTGAAGCCCACCAACACAAAAATTGTGAAATAAAACAACCCAGTCATTTTTGGGGGCTGCCTAAGTCTGCAAAGGTCTCTCCAATCACAGCATTTGACCTGTGTTTTAGGTGACAGTGCAAAGATTAGGTTAAGCAGCAAAACAAGCATAACAATCACAGAGAAATAAGAGCATTGAGAACGGAGGAGAAAGACAACCAAGCGAAAACTGCCAAAAACCAGAGCTTCTGCTCCTCGCTCTTGGGGTCTCACACTGAAATCAGCTGTGGCTGATTCTCATTTAAAGGAACAGGTGCTGAAACCGTCTGTTCTGAACAGGGCTGTTTAGATGGGGGAAGAACGCTGCTATGGTTTGATCCTTGTGGTATTTTGACCAAAGCTGCTCACAGACATTTCATTAAGACCCAGAACCGTGTTCACTTGTGGAAAAGGGGTATGATACGTCTCACTGAACGAATTACACAGAATTATTAACTACTTAATATTAATATTATATTATCATTGCAAATATATTAATATTAATATAATGGTAATATCTGAAGATCCCTAATAGATGTTCTAAAGACAACACTTTACCCCTTTAGTCCTTAAAGACCATTGGAGACCTATGGGTCAGTCACAGAGCGTCCTGTCCCCTCACTAACCCCCGTTCCAGACTCCCTCAGGGTGCTGTGGTCCACATGAGGCTGTCCCGGGCCATCGCAGTGACCCAGGAGTCAGCACATGACTGGATAATACAGGTGTCAAAGAGCAAAACAGACAGATGGTCAATTGAGTAAACATGTAATAATAGGCACGTCTTAGTTATTGTCTGTCAGCAGTCAGCTGCCAAGAGCTGAGCGATGGATAAAGACTGAGATACAGGAGGCAGGGTAAAGACGGGGTTAATCCCCGATCAATAATCCAAAAACTGGATTTTTGAAGCAGGGAGGGGCACCCCCACATCCCCAGAGGAAACTATGTGGTGTTGTACTTATGTTAGGAATCAGCTATGGGTCATTACTTCAAAGTTTAGTATGATATTTTAGATCAAATGCCTTATAAATAATAATCAGTATTTTATTATTATATTTATGCCTCTGTTAGCTACATATTAGCAATCAGCTCCTAACACAAGGTGTCATACCTCTCTTCCTCAGGGTAATACAGTTCTAAGGTCCAAATGAAACTGGGACTGGCTTTAGTCAAAATACCACAAGGATGAAACCCCACAGCAGCGTTCTCCCACTGTCTAAGTACTGTCCACTGACAATAAAGCTCCACTGACAATACAGGAACACTGTAGTTCTACAATTACAGACTGTAGACTTTGTTGCTCTGCATACTTTGTTAGCCTCCTTTCACCCTGCTCTTTATTAGTCAGATTATTTGCGTGGTGGATATTTCTCAGTGCTACAGTGACACTGACATGGTTGTGTTTATGTGGGTTGTGCTGGTACTAGCGGATCAGACACAGCAGTGTGGCTGGAGTTTGATCCACCAGTACAGTAAAACCTGTCCTGTGTTGGTCCGGACCATTTCAGAACAGGACAAATAGACAATAAAAGAAGAAGTAAGGAAATATGAGTAAAGTATGAGATCATGAAATTCTGCCCTTGACACTGAACGGTTCTTCAGCTGATTGCATTCTAAACGTCAACGTTATAATGCGCACAAAGAGCACATCACAATCTATAACCTCTTATTCACACTCGGTTCACAGAGGCCATTCAGCGCGATGGAGCCGGGGGCTCCTAAAGCATGGCTCTATTTTTTTCAGGCAGATGAATACAAGACAGAGGCGTGAAAGGGCCTGACGGACAGGCCTGTGTGCTCTTTGGTCCAGCTGAGGATGCCGACTCTCTTTGAAGCGGTTTAACAGGTGTTAGGAGGCTATTCTCCTCCTTGGGCTCTGGTGGAGACGGATGTGTCCGGTGAATGTGGAGCCGTTCTAGAGGCTCCTGCGGCATCAGAGGCTCATTAGGAGCCAGCAGTCAGGATAAAGCCCCTGGCTCATTAATTACAGCTGCCTGAATAACAGGCGTCATTCACAGACTCGTATTAAGGACCCAGTGATCAATGTGTTCAAAAGCCGCTGGATCTCTGAAGAGGTGCCACTCCACGTCGAGTGCCAACAGAACGTTGCGGCGAGAGGGTGTGAATGAGCGTAATCTGCTGGTTTTGTCGGTCAAGCTCAAGCACGGGTGATTTCTCACTTCATTCATGAGGCGGCTCTGCTGAGCCTTAATCTAAAGCACACGTGTAAAATCCTCAATATTCTTCTTACAAAGCGAAGGATTAAACAAACGAGAAGGAATTAGCCATCAGCCACACGGCTCAAACGCTGGTGGTTAGCATATTGAAAAAAAACCCAGGCACACAGCAGGACGGCACACACGGGGCAGTTAACCTCAAACCCCCTTTGTCCATCGGAGCTTTTACACACACACACACACACACACACACACACACACACACACACACACACACACACACACACACACACACACACACACACACACACACACACACACACACACACACACACACACACACACACACACACACACACACACACACACACACACACACACGATTTAGAGAAAGGTAATTGAGGAGAACAACAACTTCTGAACTCAACTCTCTCCCATTCAACTCCCCTTTGTGCTGAAATCAATGACATGTTTGTTTTAGCACCTTATTCTCTCACTGCAGGACACTGCTTCTGTTCAAAAACTTCAGTCCTCACCCCCTCTCTCTCATTTCACTCCTCTAAAGTCCTCTAAAAAC